>NC_089851.1:6367457-6678419 GCF_036373705.1 Amia ocellicauda | reverse complement strand
CTTTCTCTGACATTATATGAGTTTAGCAGCCACTCATTTCAGACATTCCCCCATGCACACCGTGATAAAGGTATAGTACATACCTATCTAGTAAACCTTGAATACCCGGTCACAATTGCATCCACAAATAGGTGTCATATGCCATCATATGATTTGTTTCCTTTTAAAATGTTCCTTTCCACACTTAAAATGTGTATCTCTGTGTTTCTGAATGCTATAATAGAAAGACATTCTCACAGCAGGCGGAAAAATAAATTAGATTGGGAGGATTGCCTAACATGTGCTTGGATAATGGTAAACATACACATGTAAGCATTACACTTCACATTTGGATGTTTATTGAACCTCATCAGAAACCTCATCAGAACATCAGAAAAATTCCCATCAAAATAGTAGCCTATATGCATTGTGTGTGGAAGTAATTTAATCTGAATACATGTACTAAATATATCCTTTTAATTGTTGTATAATAAGTGACCACATTTAACAATGAACTGTTATCAGCAACTATTTGTATTGAGAACAACAACATGGATAATATAACTTTGACATTATTAAAATGAATGCTGTGTATGGATGGTGAAATGATGCTTTAAACCCCACGTTGCAGATTTGAACAGGGAAGATATGATCCTGCTGACTTTGCCTCCAGGTTGCTGCTCTGCTCTCCCAGCAGCGCCGTTCAGGATCAGTTATTCAGCGCATCATTACAACTTTCTCAACAGCCAGATGTGCAAACATGTGACCGCCCCGGGAGGCCGGCCGCTAATTGAATCCTCCCTGTTTCAGCACAATTTCGGCGCACATGCCTCCGTCTCTCTCTCATGCTGGGATTAATAACACAGCCTGTGCCGGAGCAGGTTGATAGGCTGGTCACGGACATTAGTGCAGCAAACCAGCAGCGCCTACCTCTCTTGTGTGGCTCGCTCCTGTCTCTGCTTAATAGTCCGTCATAAATAATTCTGTGGGCTGGAAAGCAGCTTTTAATTTGTGGTTTCTGATTACTTCTGCCTTTTCCCACTTCTGGTATTTTTGTTTTTTATATAAACAGGCTTAGCAAAAGCCACGTTAAATGGTGAAAATAATTTTGGAGCTGTTCATGAGGAAACTCTTCGTGGATAGCTTGTTATATCTAATCCCTGGCATTTTTAATTATAACTGAGCACAAGAGAAGGCAGAAGGATGATAAATTAAATACCGGTATACTATATTATTTGATAGGACTCAAGTTTGCCATATAATAGAGAGAGCTTTAAAGGCATAAAGCCACTGACATAACACTGGTTATAATAGTGATTTAACTCAATAATTAATAATTACATATTCACAACTGAAAGTGTGTGGAAAGACACTTATGATACTCAAAGACTAAAGTGTTAAACGGAACATTCAATGGTGCTAATTTATTCTCTATTCTGTATAATGTTTGTATTATTTACCCAGGCTCATCAGCTTATTGCAGCAAGACACTTTAAATAATACAAGATAAATGATTACTAGAATAACCAACAGGATCTGTTCAATTCTACCAGGCGAATCTGCACTATTACAAGCCTAATAAAATACAAATAAAACGTACCCAGCAATAAAATATCCAGGACCACATAAAACAAACAAGAAACAAAACAAAATAAAACTATAACCTTATATTAAGTTTACCACCTCCATTAAAGAAACAACCAATGGTACACAAAAAACAAAAAAACATTTGCTTGTGTTACCTCTTAGATAAGCACACTTGTGGCTGGCTTCACAGACCCAGATTAGTCTCAGACTTTCCAATGTTATTCTAATGGTAGAATAGTACAAGACTAGTGCTGATCAAGGTCTGTTAAGCCTGCTGGCAATGTTTGACAGGACCCTCCCCACTTATTTGTATTGTGAGAAACAGGTGTTAACTTCATGCAACAATAAAAAAAAAATGGAATATAGGCCCCAGTGCAATATATTAAACTGTACAACTGCACTGCACAATATTAAAAAGAAAACGAAACAAAATAAAAAACCCAGCAAGTTTAATACACCAATAAAGATCAACACAAAACATGAAAATAAAGTAATCTCATTGGGTAAATTGCAAGAAAGTCCCTTTCTAACTGCAAATGGTCCTTTTAATAATATTCTCAAATGCAATGAGCCCAGAGTGATTATTGCTGCCCATAGACTATAGGCAAACCTCCGACCCTCATTCCCCCCTGAGAGATTTTTCTCGATGGTGATTTTTAGGACACTTTCACAGCTAGTTTGTTTGAACTGATTCAAAGTCTGGTTCCCTTGGAAACAATCTTTTCCTCTGTGTTCATGTGTGTCGGGGGACCAGTCCTCTCACACGGTGCTTGTGTTGCTCTTGTGGGACAGATCAGATGTAACTGAGACAGCAATTCAAATCTAAGGGTTGACCACAGGCCCAACATTAGTGCAGTATGTAGGACACTAGTGTGATGTGTATTAAACACTGCTAAATGAATTAATTCATAAATGTTTCGGGTACAGTGGGTTATGTGATAGGGAGCACTATCACAAAGGTCATAGTGACTCCAATAATAATGCCACAGCACTGAAAAACAGAGATTGGGACACTTACATAATTCAATTCTAAAGATTAAAGAGGAAGATATAATGACAGGCACATTCTGAAGGTAAGAAACCTGCCCATTCCCAGTTTACTGGCTGAAATGATAATGCATTTGCTAAAAAAGAAAAAAAACATTGAAAGAAACACACCCAAAGGAAGATGAACACGGCAATATTAAGATAATAGAAAAGCGTCTCAAAAGTGAGCCCCTGGAGGACACTTGAATGACTAATGTCTCCGAATCCTCCCCAGCAGCAGTGCCACACTGTTCAGCGTTGACAGATCAATGAGAGTACTGTATGCCGAGGACCATAAGAGCCACTGGAGCGCCGAACTGAATGCTGTTTATCAGAGGGGATGAAAAACAGGCAAGGAAGCATGCTTCTGCAAAAGAGCTGCATGTTCATTCATGACAGGACCAATTCTACAGGGACGACAACGGATGTTCTAGTTAGACCTCATTCTCAGAAACACGTGGAGCATTTTCATTACGGTTTTATCACCTCATATCTACTGAGAGAAAAGTGTGAACAATTACCTTCTCTTAATTATGGCTGTTAAAACAGGATTCAGTGATTTTTATTGCTAAATTAGCACCAGGTGTAAGATGCACTAGAGTTAGTGTTATCCTATTATTTTAATGACAGGCAAAAGCTGTCCTATGATCTTTTGAAAAAGTCAAAATTACACTGCGTGGGATACAGCTGGAACAATAATTGGAAATGTGCTTGATTAAATTGAACCAAAACAGGTACTAAAATGACGTCCCATATGTATGTTTCCTGGTAGAGTACAGAATAATTATAATAATTAAATAAAGACATTATGGTTTCTGAATTAACATAATACAATGCCAGAGACGAGCAATTTATATGAAATGCACTCTCACGAACTGCAGCGATAAAAATGTAACTATATGAAAGACTCACAATACATTTCCACAGAAACTGAAGTTTCCAGGTTTTACCATGATTAAGCCATGCATATAATTTAGTATTGAAAGTCTACCGATAAGTATTCTAGGGCACACTGTTTATATGAGAGTGTCAAGGTGACTTCACTGCAGTTCAAACACACGTCTTTGGTGCTGTGAGTTACTTCATTCAATTGGGCTGTACGGCTCAGGCAATGATTTCATTTTTGACTGACATTGACTTGATGTCAAAGTCTCTCCAGCTACCCTCCATTAACCACACTCTGTTGGACTCTGGTCTGGAGACTGTGATATAATGTGCTTCCTTTACAATTCGGTTGAAGATGCGATTCTGCGGTTTGGATCATTATCGCCCTGGACAGTTTATCTGCAACCAAGCTTGAGCTTCTTGACAGAAAGGCACCTGGTTGGTTGGCTAAAATGGCCTGTAAACTTTGCAATCCATCCATTCCTCTATTCTAACAAGGAAATCAGGATCACAGGATACAAAACAGCCAGGAAAACAAAACAGATGCACATCCAGGCTTCCCAGAGGGCATGACCTTTTTACTCACAAGAGCTTCCTCTTGTCCTTGCCCAGATATGCACCATGCTCTCCAATATGCATCTCCATAAACCCACAAGAGACTTAATTGTCATGTAAATTAGACTAATGCAGCTGGCGAACACATAACAGGTGAAACATAACAAACAAAGATTTCTAAAGCGAAGGTACATCCAAATTCATAGCATAAAAGATCCTGGAGTGTTCATTTGTGAGAAATCTGGGAAGAGGTCAGTACATATCTCAAAAAGCTATAGAAAGAAGTAGCATAGTGTAAGATTTTCACAAAAAACAATGTAAACACCGGAAAGAGATCAATGGTTATGTGGTTAGAATTAGAAAGCTAAATATTCTCGTTAATATGAGATGTTTCCAGAATCTTTTTATTAGGCCAGAGCCTCAACATTTTGTGTTTCCGTAGCAACCAGCTGCTTCCTGCATTGGCTGCACGTCTTACGCTAATCAACACATGCTCCTCTACAAACAAGCCCATGTCCCTTTAAATAGACACATGCTGCTGTGAAATATTGAACTATGAGCCATCCAGGGGCTTGAAATCAAAACGCTGCTTTATAGCCGGCTGTATTTGTGTGAAGAGCAGGGAACAAAATGAGAACGAGCATAAAAGTGGTGGTGTTTTGAATGTAAAATGCTTTCAAATGGTGTACTTGCTGTAAAATGTCCTCCTCCGTAAATGCAACATCCACATCTTGTTCACACAGCACAAAGTGGAACAACCCGGCAAGCTGCAATTTTACACACACATATTTGTGTTTTACTTTTCTAATTATCGCACTGATGTTATTTGATATGTGACATTATTATATGCTTAATATTAGGACACATTTATATTAAATAACTAGTATTGTTAACCATGTATTATTAATTGCTGATACTTTGACAGTTGTAATTGGGGAATCACAGATGCTAGAATGAGCTGCTGGGATTGTTGTCAGTGTCCCAGTCTTGACATAAAAAGCATCACATAGAAAGGGAACCTGAATAGTCTAGTGTAAAGGCATACATGCTCCCTCAATATAGCTAAACCATGGAAGCCAAGGGACAGGCAACACTTATATATTAATCAACTGTCAGATCATTGATTGTATTTTTTCTTCGAGTAGCAGTGCACTCCCACCTAATGTAGGTTAAGGAGTGTCAGCATTAGCCTGCATCTTGGATCGCTCACTCTTCCCTTGAGAGTGGCAACTGCATCTTCTTGCAAGATGGCATAAAGGCTGCGGGCAATAAAGTGCAGTTGAAAGTATGCAAGGGAATTCATTACACCTTGAATCAAGCAGGGTCAGAGTCCCTGTCGTTGGGGCTGGGCTTTGATATAAAAAAGCAGTGGATGGGTATTGAGCCTGGATCATGTATGTTGTGCCCAACTTGTCCAACTTGCTGCTTGTGTACATAAAACACTCTGTTTGCTACTCATCTACCAGAGTCCTACACAAGGATTTGCAGGATTATAATACTTTTCATGTTTTTTTCCATTTGTTTCTTGATATATATGCCAATAATAATGTAATTCCTTGTCAATGCCTCTTTTAAAGTGTGTTTCATTGGTAATGCAGTGAAAAAACAAAATAGACAAACTATGTAACATTTCTGAAAGACAAGTTAAAGTCTTTATAAAACTTCATCCTTTTTTAATCTATTGACACATAATGGAGATCGACTTGTTTTCCCCAATTATCTACTGATGTTTGACCATTTCAACCCACACGTGAACAGAAAATCATTTTAGTCTTTTTTTAATCAAATAAACAAATATTTACTTTGTTTTCTCATTTCAGTATTTGTTAAGTAATGCACTGTAAACTTCAACAGACATGGGTGAACTGCTGAAGGCGAGAAACTTCAATAATGGCAGGCTTACTCTGCCCCGTGACATCCTGATTGAATTCAGCTCCCTTTGTGGGACTGGGAACGCCGCAGAGGACAGACTGTAACTGCCTCTGAAGGCAGCTGCTGGGGAAACAAAAGCCTTTCATTTTTAGTTATCAGTTTAAGTGGTGCTCCTGCTGTTCTAGATGAAAGCTGGTCCTTTCAGTCTTGAAATCTTTCAGCTGTTTTTTTTTTTTTTTTTTTTTTTTTGGTAACACGAATTAACCCATAAAACACCTCTAATGGCAAACTAGAGAAGGTATTAAAAACACCATTATATATATATATATTTTTTTTAACTGAGCAATATGAATGTTTTTTGTTATATTCTTCAATGCCCTTTTTGTTGTGTACCTAGATACGTTTCAATTGACACATTTAAGATTTGGGAAATAAGTTAATTAGGGCTACAACTAGGACTGGATGAAATCAAAGTTTCAGATCACTGGCTAATTGCAGTTCTGTAATACTTGTTGCCATCAAACCATCAAACAAAAAGCCCTTTGCTTTGGTCCACAGATTCTTGTTGCTTTGACAGACAATACACATTTTCTTAAATGTATACTACTATATTGATCTATGATATAAACAAACAGTCTTAACAGACTAAATGTGCAGTAATCTAGGTTGCCAAGTCTGACTAGGTCTGAAATTGAGAGATCAGTGTTAAGAACTTGAGAATATTCCTTCAGCTAGTGTTATACACATTAGGATAGATATGTTTAATTAATCAGGGTATTTTAAATTCCCAGAAATTAAAATACCGGACTGTCTGAAATCTAATTAAAAATCCATGATTTATTTAACCTAGGGCATTTTCACTGACTTCCAAATTAGTTGCATACTTTATTAATAACTGGCAAAATGAGTTATGCAATGAAGAAAGCAGATTCTGGTCCAATTCTATATAAATTAGAGAGCATCCCTGTGTGGGCTTCTAAATGTTCCACTGTGTTAAGTGGTCTCTGATATTGCAGAGCTGGGATAGTATTGATACTTTGTGCTAATCCTTCTCAGAGAGCAGCTGATCGTCCATTTCAACATTAGAGATGATGCTGACTTTAAATGGGATATGTTATGATTGTTCATCCCACACAAAGGGAAGTCAAGATTTCTTAAGTTGCAAGAGCAATAAAGCTGTTATTTTAGCTCTCTTGAGCTTCATTAAGTGCACATAGCCTTTTCATTTTCTCTCTATAATACATTAATTTACCGAAATCTCAGTTGTTCTAAAATAAATTAAGTCTGATAACGTGTGTTTTGACATCTGTCTTCAACAGTGCAATAAGACGATGATTACCAGACTAAGCACCAACTTTTATTTTTTCTTTAGGGAAACTTTAAAAAAGGCTAATGAAGCTTTTTACAATATAATTGATTTAGATCACAACTATTTCTACTGTTCTTATAGTACTTAATAAAGTACTTAATATGACACAGTAGCAATATTTGGGTTCTAAAGTCTATCTGTACTTTAAAGTTTGAGGGTTAGATGTATTTATTAACTTGCTGTTTATGGGAATGTTTAAGCAAATTCAAATGTTTGACATTTTGGAGGACATTTTTACATTTCTATTCCATTTTATTTTATTACTTTAAATTGTATGTACTAGATATGTAAAGAACAAGCTGACAATGAAAATAATGACTCCAGTTAATATTTTCTTGATATTTAAAACTATAATTGTGTTAGACAGGTCAAATCTAAGAGACGATGGTCGATAAGAGGGAAGCAAGTGTTGGTAATGGGGAAACACTAATCAAAGGTAACAAGGAAAACAGGGCTAGAGAGCTTGGAAATGCTATGTTGTCGAGATGCGATGCGAGGGGGTCAACTGCAATCAGTAAGCAACCTAGTTGATCTGACGGAGGATTTTGAAGGATTCAATGAATCGAGGGCTGAGTTTCTGAGAGAGAAGATGGAGACAGATGTCTCTGGTGGATAGCCAGACCTCCTGTCCAGGTTGGTAGAGGGGAGCTGGCCATCTCCACTGATCCACCTGGGCTTTCTGACGATGGATGACCTGTTGGAGACGGACATGTGCAGATTGCTACACAGTGTCACTATGCCTGAACCACTCATCCACTCAGGTACATGGAATGGTTCCCTGACCCGGGGAAGAGAGGAGATTGATACCTCAGTACACATTGAAATGGCATGAAACTGGTAGAGGAGCTGGTGAGGGAGTTTTGGGAATATTCAGCCCAAGGTAAGTACCAATGCCAGTCTGTTTGTGAAGAGCTACAATAAGAATGCAAGAACCGCCCAATTTCTTGGTTCAACCTCTTTGTCTGTCCATTTGATTGAGGGTGATAACCTGAGGTGAGACTGACATTGATTCGTAGTGTTTTCATAAGCTCACCAATCCCTCGAAGTGAATTAGGTGCCCCGATCCGAGACAATGTCTTCTGTATTCCCATAGAGACGGAAAACATGGTTGAAGAGGAACTTGGCAGTGTCCAGAGCTGTGGGGAGCCCCTTCAGGAGGATGAGCCGGCATGCTTTTGAAAAAAGGTCACCTGCCATAAGGATGGTGGTGAAGTCTTGTGATTTGGGAAGGTCAGTGATGAAGTCCCTGACAATATGGGACCATGGATGTTGTGGAATAGGGAGCGGTTCCAAAAGCCCAGCAGAAGGTTGACGAGAGGTTTTTGATAGTGCACACGTTGGACATGTTGCGATGAAGAGGGCGATGTCTTGAGCCAGGGCGGGCCACCAGAATTTCCTTTGAAGTAGGAAAAGAGTTTGTTGGACTCCAGGGAATGGAGCCAGTGCAGGAGCTGGGAATGGATGGAAGCGGGAACAAAGGTTCGTTGAGTAGGACAGTCGGAAGGAGGTGGATCTGTGCCTGTTGTATCTGGGTCATGATGTCCCATCTTATAGGTGCCAACCTGCAAGTTGGACGTAGGATAGGCTCTGTGGAGATGGGGCAGTATAGTAGTCGAACTGATGGGACAATGCACCTGCCTTGATGTTCTTCTTCTTCTTCTTCTTCTTCTTCTTATTTATTTCTTAGCAGATGCCCTTGTCCAGGGCGACTTACAAAATATCAGAGCAATACCACGTGCAATAATACAGTGCAATACAGTACAATAATACAACAATACAGTGCAGTTCGGGCATAATACATTTTACAAATTTAGAATGTACACAAGTGTATAGGAGATACAGTAAGCAATATATAAGATCATACATCCTAGATTGTAAAAGCTAATAGGGGCAGACAAGATGTTAAGTCAAAGTTATGAACTAAGGGAAAGAGAAATTATAAACGATACAATTGCAATTAATGCAAAGGCAATAGTATGACAAAACATTGTATAAGTCCAATTTTACAGGAGAATGAAAGACTAAATTAGTACAGTCTGAAAAGATGCGTCTTGATTAATCACTGGAAGGGGGTCAGAAACTCTTCTGTTTTGACTTCAGTGGGAAGGTCATTCCACCACATAGGGGCCAGGGATGAGAAGGAGCAGCTCTGGAGGAAGGGGAGTGGGGAGGAGGCAGAGTTAGTCTTCTGGCCCAGGAAGACCAGAGCGGTCTGGAGGGGATGTATGGAGAGATGAGTGTGTGAAGGTAACTTGGTGCAGTGTGGTCAAGACAGTGCCGGTATCGGGAGCCAGTGGAGGGAGCGGAGCAGTGGAGTAGCGTGTGTGAATCGGGGCAGAGAGAATACCAGACGAGCCGCAGAGTTCTGGATGAGCTGGAGCAGGTGTGTAGTAGTTCCCGGCAGGCCGGCCAGGAAGGAGTTGATAGTCCAGGTGTGAGAAGACCAGTGACTGGACAAGAAGCTGAGTTGAGTAGTTGGTGAGGAAGGGTCAGATTCGGTGTATGCTGTTCAGGAAAAATCTGCAAGTGCGTGTCAGTGTGGTGATGTGCTGAGTGTAGTAGAGCGCAGGATCGAGGGTGACTCCTAGGTTCTTAGCGGAAGAGGAGGGAGAGAGTGTCATAGATTCTATGGGGATTGAGATGGAGAAGTCAACAGAAGGTGAGGAAGAGGGGGACCAGGTCTGTAGATGAGCATGAAAATAAATCTCGTGAAGAACAAAGCCCATCGTGCATGTCTTGGGTTGAGCGGATGTCTTCCAAGTTACAATGAACCATAAGTACAAGGAGAGGATGTATGGCACCTTCAAGCCAGTGGTGCCATTCCTCAAATGTCAGTTTGATGTCCAACAGCTCACAGTTACCGATTTCATTGTTTCTCTCGGCAGAGGACAGTTTCCTAGAGAAAAAGGCACACAGAGGTAAAGCTTAGGTGGTTGGCCATGATGTTGGGACATTCTGATGCGTCCACCTCTACAATGAAGGGAAGTGAGGGGTCAGGATGATTTAGGATGGGAGCAGAGGTAAAGAGAGTCTTGAGTCGTGTGAAAGCGGTGGTTGCCGACACAGTCCAAGTAAAGGAGGGGGTAGAGCCCCTGAGGAGAGATGTGACCGAACTGAAGTTCCATATGAACCTTCTATAGAAGTTGACAAAGCCCAGAAATCATTGGCGTTCCTTGACCATTGTGGGCTAGGGCCAATCGGTGACAGCTCTCACCTTAGTCTAGTCCATATTTACTCCGTCAGCATTGATGACATAACCCAGGAAGCTGACACACTCACGGTGAAATTCACACTTTTCTGCCTTCACGTCAAGTCCATTCTGTAGCAGTCTGTGCAGGACCTGACAGACATGGGAAACATGCAGAAGAAGTTAGGGAGAAGACAAGTATATCATCAATGTAGATAATCACAAAAAGGTTTAATTTGGGTCTCAGGACATTATTAACATATGCTTGGAACACTGAAGGAGCATTGGCCAATCCAAAAGGCATTACTAAGTATTCATAATGCCCAGTGCTGGTAAGAAAAGCCATTGTCCACTTGTCGCCCTGTCTAACCTGGATCAGACTGTAGGCGCTGTGCAGATCTATCTTTGTCTATCATTTTTCAATACAAAGAAGAAGCTTGCAGCAGGCGAGGTGGAGGGATGAATGATGCCAAGCTGTAGCGCCTCCTGGATGTTTTCTGCCATAGCCTTGTTCTCTGGAAGAGTAAGAGGGTAGATATGTCCTCTAGGTTCCTGGGAGCAGTTCATAATAACATAAGAACGTAAGAAAGTTTACAATCGAGAGGAGGCCATTCGTCCCATCATGCTCGTTTGATGTCCATTAATAACTAAATGATCCAAGGATCCTATCAAGTCTGTTTTTAAATGTTCCCAACTTTTCAGCTTCAACCACTTTGCTGGGGAATTTGTTCCAGATTGTGACATCTCTCTGTGTGAAGAAGTGTCTCCTGCGTGTGTCCCTGCTGATCTGGAAAAGCTCCTCTAGTTTGATGTGGTCGATGCCTTTCATGATTTTGAAGTTTTGAATCAAGTCCCCACGTTGTCTCCTCTGTTCCAGGGTGAAAAGGTTCAGTTCCTCAGTCTATCAGTAGGACATTCCCTTCAGACCTGGAATAAGTCTGATTGCTCTCCTCTGAACTGCCTCTAGACCAACAATATCTTTCTTGAAGTGTGGAGCCCAGAACTGTCCACAGTATCCAGATGAGCTCTAACTAGTGCATTGTACAGTCTGAACATCACTGCCCTTGTTTTAAATTCTACACTTTTGACAATATACCCTAGCATTGTGTTTGCCTTTTTTATTACTTCCCCACACTGTTTGGATGGGGAAAGTGAGGAGTCCACATAGACTCCTAGGTCTTTCTCATGTGTTACTTCTTCCAGTTCTATTCCTCCCATAGTGTAATTAAAGTGGACATGTTTATTACCTGCATGTAATACCTTGCACTTGTCCACATTGAATTTCATCCGCCAGGTGTCGGCCCACAACTGAATATTATCTAAGTCTCTTTGAATAGCCTGTGCTGCCGAGAAAATCTGCTGAGCCACCTATTTTAGTATAATCTGCAAATCTGACAAAGCGAAGGCCCTAGTACTGATCCCTGTAGAACTCCACTAACAACCTCACTACAGTTAGACGCAACTCCTCTGATCAGTCTTTGGTGTGGAACCTTATCAGCAGCGCAGAAAGAAGGGAACGTTCAACATGAGTCACTCGTAAGGGCTAGGCATTGTGAAAAGCAGGAAGCACTCCAGGTGAGTATTTCTCCATCCTTCCAGGAGATGGTCGAGTTGCGATGGGACAGCCAGGGGAAACCTAGAATGACATCAACACTAGGGGAATCAAGGACGAGAAAAGACAGGTCTTCAATGTGAAGCAGACTGATTTGCATGGTGAAGGGTATAGTCCTTTGAGAGATGAGTCCGGAACCGATGGGTTGATTGTTGACAGTCTTGACCTGGTGTGGCGGAATACAGGGGAGCAGAGGAATGCTGAGTTGTTTTACAGTCTCTCGGTGGATGAAATTCCCTGCAGACCCTGAGTCTATCAATGCGGATACAAACAAACTGTTAGGAGTCCAAGTGATTTTGGCAGTGTCTGGTTCAGGACAGACTTCACGGAAATGCCCCTCGTTACCACAGTAAAGGCACAGGCGTAATTTAAGTCACCTTTGTCTCTCCATAGCTGTCAGATGGGTGCATCCAAGCTGCATCGGTTCAGGCTCATAGGTCAGTCGGGAAGTTTGGGGTTACCTGGTAGGTTGACGTGGGCAGTCAGTGTGAAAACGTCCCTTCTTAGCCCATAAGAGGTGATCAAGATGGACAGCTAGTTGGATTAACTCCTCCATCTTAACAAACCAACTCTGATTGTAAAACAGTCTGAAGTCCACGTCAAAAGATGGTGAGCAGGGCAGGTTTGTTCCATACACTGCCAGTTGCCAGTGTCCGGGCATAGTCTGCTGCCAAGGAGGTGCTTTGCCGAAGGGCAAGAAGTTGTTCTCCTGCACCCCTTCCCTCTGCCAGGTGGTTAAACACAACCTTGAAATGTCTCAGAGGAATGGGTGACTTCATCCTGTTGCGCCCAGATAGACAATACCCATTGAAGCACTTTGCCCATCAGAAGGGTTATGATAAAGGCAATCTGGGTGGCATCATCAGGGAAGGCATTGGGATGATGTGCAAATTGCAATGAGTGTTGTAAGGTGAACCCCTCACATCTGTCTGGACTGCTGTCAAATGTATTTATTTTGCAGGGTTATACCAGAATTATTTTCTCTTGACATTTCATATTAAAGAAATATAACGTATGATAATCACATTTCTACTGCTTGCCTCCCTCGTCATCTCTGCTTGCATATTTTGTAGTGGCACAAAAAGCTTCCACTGGCAAGGTAACTTCGTCTTAAGGGCCATTTTAAACTTGATGATAAACAATCAAACATTTGATTCCTTTATAGAAATTAACATTGTAAATCACAATAAGCCTTGGTTTCCACTAGGATGTTTTCTTCTTTAATTTTGAACTAGTAATAAAGGCAGGTTCACAATTATTAATCTGGCCCAGAGCTGCCTCCGAAGCATTTCTGTGCTGACCCACAATTATTCTGAAACCCCATTCACATTGATTTATGTTGGCCCAGGGCCATCTCAGAGCACTTTCGTAAGAGCTACAAAAGCTGGTCTAGAATGAAGGAAAGGAACACTTAGGAAGGGTTAAGAAAATATTGATTTTCTGTCACTCACTGTGCATGGCACTGGCATCTTTTTCATATACATATTTACAGCCATGTCACACATTATGCTCTCTTCAAATACCTCTTGTCAGGCACCCTGAAACATTTTTCTTGCAACTTTGTCTTAGATCATTATTTTGTTGCAACAGGAAGCGCTTCCCAATCCAATTACTCCCAGGTGGGGAACATGTTGGAGTTACACTTATTATGATCCAATATTTAGTCTGTTTAGTGAAGATGACCCATTTCAAACGTTTGGCCAACTCTTTTCACCTTTGACTGTCTTCTTTGCCATTTGCAGATTTTACATGAATTGTGTATGCACACCATTCATCAAATTAAATAATTGCTTTTATTTTTGTTAACACTACGAAAGTTACACCCAACAAACCTAATTTACAAAAACAATACAGCTGTGTCATAACTGTGTTGACTCCTCTATATCTTACAGGTCAGATTAATGTTATAACTGAATTGTGGCTTTAACTACTGTAGCCAGTAGAATTTAGCCACTTAATTGAATAATTTTTATTTTATTTCACTAACATGGGCATCACAATGTAAAGTAAGGTGTGTAGAAATAGATCTTTAAATATGCTGATAGGACTCCTTGTATTGTAAGTATAATTGACCTGATGATGCTATGTCTCTGTGTGGACACTAGTCAAATCAGATGACTCATTCACAAGGGAAGAAGCATTTGTTTGCTTGGAAACAACATCCAGGACAGTCCTTGTCTTTACAACAAAATAATTAGTTTCACTGGTAGATTTGTAATTCCAGTGTCTTTGCGTGGGAGTTTGTGTTGTGTGATTTGTTGTGTAAAGATTACAGAGGACAGGGAGAATTATTGATCATGTCTGTTGCTTATCACTGTGTTTGGAGAAATGTACTGAGAGTTATTATTCACCAACTTCACAAGAATTAAACTGTAATCAATTATTTTAATTGAAATCAAGTATAAACAACAACAACAACAACAACAACATCATCAACAACAACAAAACATACTGTAAAGAGGATGCTGAAGCATTACAGTGAATTTTAGGAATATTGTATAACATGAATAGCATGGCCTTAGAAGTTGAATTGTTAGCTGGATAGCTACTTACGAGAGATGTTACAAGAGAAGTACCGTACTTGTGTGATGATTGTAGTTAGACATGTATATAACTGACCACTTTAAGAAATATTTGTCTGCAATTGCCATGAAAAGGCACTGTGATTAAAGAGGGGGAAACAAATTTCAGCAGTTTATATTCACTGGGTGTTTCTGCTTTCAGAGACTGTCTTAATGAACTAACTGCTCCTTTTTAATTTGGTGGTAAAGGACATCATGAACAGAGGCACTGCAGTGCAGGACAATAGTGTTTGGGAATCGTTGTCAGGTCTCATTAAAGGCTACAAGTGGTCTGATCTGGAATAGCACGCTGCGCATTGCATAATTCCCATCTTCACTGCCAAAACTTTCCCTCCAGGCATGTCGTCCAAATCATACAGCATTTCTGGAAAATAAGTATGTAAATCAGACAGTTTGTTAAGAATATGGATATTAAAATCCTTCCCTAATGATCCAGAGGTGTGATTCTAATGGGTCTTAATGCGATCGAATTTTCTCGAGCATAAAACCGCAGATAATGAAAGCTCTGATTTCATTTGTGCTCTTAGCCCAAGATCATTTACCGAGTGTGAATTAAAGGTCACCTGAATCACCACCTGTAATAATCAGACTTATTAAAGCCGCAGACTCAGTCTTTAGTTTAATTAACAAATGAATTGAAGCTTTAAGCAATGCTTCCGAGTGGAATAAACTCGACACTTGCTGGCACTTCACAGTACAAAATTGGAAGGTCGAAGACTGTCTCTGTCCAATTATTATTATTTTTGGCATAAATCATAAAATGGCATTATTGCTTTTCTTCCAATGAAAATGTTCACCTTTGAAGATGGTCCGTTTTTCTCCTCCTGAAATGTCACAGTTGCAGTGTGTGCAGTCACTTAAAACTGTCACCTCAGGCACACCCAGTGCTATCAATGTATTCTGTAAAATCAGGTTTATTATTATCTGTGTTGTAAAACACAGACATTTTTCTTTTTGAGTTTCTTTATTATTTTTCCAGCTTCTTCTTCTTCTTCTCATTTCCGACCACTTTTTTTTAACACATCTACTCCTACAGTTTTTCAGCAATTAAATTGACACTTTGCACACTTTTTGAAAATCTGAAAATGGCTGCTATTACTTTCAGTGCTAATTATTATTTATTTATTTATTTATTTATTTATTTATTTATTTATTTATTAGCAGATGCCCTTATCCAGGGCGACTTACTTGTTGCTCCAGATTCTCTTGGGGCAGCCAAGGACCCCACAACTTTTGACAGCTAATAACTACTGATTGGTTACTTTTAGCACCATACTTAAAGTTGCTTTTAGCACCATACAAAAAGTTGCTTTAGAGCTGCATTTCTTTAATAGTTGTTTAATATGCAGAACTGCTAATATTCATCAGATACTCTTTTAAATGGTTTTAAAACATCAATTTTACAATGCAGATGAAGTTTCTATAAACTCATAAAACTAGTTAGTTGTATTAGTAGTAAAGTAAATAAAACACAAATTATATCGATGTAAATATCAAAGATAGAATCTGAAGATGCTTCCATAAAAGTTTACCACAACACTATTTTCATTTCCCCAGCTAAGTACTGGACCAGTGGATTATGGTTCAGTTCACTTATTAAAATAATTATATTTCACATCCCATGAATAGTATCAGACTAATTTAATGAAGTCACAGAGGAAAATTAAATAATGGATATGAAGTACATTGCAGTACATTAAATCATACTCGTCATTGTTACTATCTTTGCGATACACAGCGTATCGATGTCATCATCCTTGTTGTCTAAAGGGGACAAACTGAACTGATGTTGAAGACATCAAACACAAACCATTGCTTTAAAACACTTTCAATCAGCTGGAATATTTATAGTTTTCTTTAAGTGGAATCAGTATTTACAAAAACCAAAAAAGCATATCACTGATATACAGATGGGTGGGTTGAGATCTGGTGACTGTGAAGGTCATAGCATATGATTCACATCATTTTCATACTCATCACACCATTCAGTGAGCCCTCATGCCCTGTGGATGGGTCATTGTAATCCTGGAAGAGACCACTCCCATCAGGAGAGAAATGTTTCACCATAGGATACAGGTGATCACAGTGATCTGCAGTGACCCTTCCCTCTAAGAGGACAAATGGACCCAAACCATGCCAGGAAAATTCCCCCCACAGCACAACAGAACCTCCAGACCCCCTCACTGTAGGGGTCCAGCAGTCAGGCCTGTACCGTTCTCTTGGTGTTGCCACACATGCACTCACCCACTTATCGAGAATATGGTGAAGGATGACTCATCGGACCATATCAAGTTTTTTCCACATCTCTGTAAACCAGTGTCTGGTTTTTGTACCACTGAACTCTCAGATGTGCATTTGTCTTTGTAATGATGGGTTTCTGCACTGCAGTCCTACTATAATATCCCTCTCTGTGTCGTTCTTGATGGACTGTTCTTGCTGACACAGTCTGATCACATCCTGCATTGACATTCTCAGTCACCTGGGAAAGAGTTGCTCTTCTGCTTTTCCTTACATATGGCAGTAATGCACGAGCATCACAGTCATCGAATATGCATTTTCAACCACAATTTCCAACCCTGACATCTTTCCCATAGATCTAAATGCAGATTTATGCAGATTTATGCAATAACTTTATTCACTGTTCCTATTGAAACACTATCCAGTTGAGCTTCTGTGTGATTGAAGCTCCTGCCATTCGTGCCCCAGTAATGACCCCTCTTTCAAAGTCACTTAGATCCTTTCCTCTTGCCATCTTGATCCAAAATCGAGGTCAATTGGGCCTGCTCAGCATTTTTATACATGCCACAGAGCATGATAGGATGTTAATAGCATTGGATAATCAATGGAGTATCGTTACCAGCCTTCATCGGCCAGACTTGTTTTACCTGACACCAGGTGTTCCTTGGGGTTCGAGTTTAGGTTACAGTCTCTCCAGTCTTATTTTCATGACAGGAACTGTTTCTTATCAGGAAGCTAGTGTTTTAGAAAATAAGGACAACCACTATAAAAAAGAAGATCCATCCCTCAGTTGATAAACTTGATAGATTTTCAGTAGACACATCATTTCTTGAACATAACAGTTTTAACTATCTGGGGATCTGGACCGATATGTGGTTAGTTGATGGGAAACAAAATCAAAATGTAGTTTCTAAGGAATGTTAATAATAAGGTTGAGATATTATATAATTAATTATAAACCAGGATAACAATTGTAGCACCTTAGTTGTTAATGCCTGCTCTCGGCTATGGGAACATTATTGACAATAAAGAACATAAAAATGCAATGGTTAATTCTTCAGGAGACACTCTAATGATAAGCATTACACCTCTAAATAACATTTCATAAGTTTGGAGGGACCTTCAAACAATGTGGAAACAAAGCCTTTCGTTGCAAAATCACATGATAGGACTAAACTGCCAGATCAATGGCAATCATTGACTACTTTTTGCAAATTTAAAAAGTCCTTTAGAATTAAACAAAGTAACGTGTTTGTGCAGCCTCCAGGACAAACATTTTAACAACATATTGCATTTCAAGGGATTTATCCCCAAAAATATAATATATAAGTTTGTAAATAAATAAAGGTGGCTCTGAACTTGCAAAAAGGGACCTAATGTACATCACACAATTAGGCTTATGATCTGCAAAGCTTTTAAATATCACAGAAGAAGTTGAAACAACTTATTGAAATACACCTTAACTAATGTTCATGTTAATGTTTGCCTGAGGAACACACTGTTGTCAATACAAATGCATGCAGATCACAAGAACCAGAAATAGACACTAAGCAGTTTAGTTACAATGCTGCTAACGTGTATAAAGACAAGGACAATGATTAGTTTGCAAAATAGGCTGTAATTTACCACAGACTGTGACACTTGTCTTCCTGATTCTATGTATTTCCGTAGCTTCTCCACAGACATTTAGCTTACTGCCATTCCCCTTGAGAGCATACTTAATAGTCTAGTCAGGTCGTCTGATAGCTGAAGGCTGATTCAGTTCTGATATCTCCTACACATCTCTTGACTCCCAGAAAGGAATAAACAACCCGTGGAATTTGACCACTTGTTGAAAAATGTAATGATGACCTCTTTAGGGTTTTCAGAATCTCACATCTCCAGCACCCAGAACCAATGCAGTATCCATTATAATACTATAACTACTTGGAAATGATTAAACTGGAAATTCTTCTCATCAGAAAAGGCATGTGTTACAGTTTGGTCCCCCATGCATATGTTTGCTGTACTATGTATGTATATTGTGTAGGCTACAGATTCCACCAAGCTATACTATCACTGAGAAGCTGGCATATACCCAGACAAGCTCATTGCAGTGTTAATTGAAACTATGTAACTTTTAAATGGTCTAAAGAGAAAAAACAAGGGAGATGGACTGAGTTCCTTCTAAGCAAGAGGTGTGTCTATTTACATGTGTTTGTGGATGGAAGAATAAACATTATTTAAAGAATCACAGTAAACACAAAATCACAGCTCTTTCAAAACAAAAGAATAATGATCATTAATATTTGCAAGTAACATTAAAGCAAGCAAGAGGAATAAAGTTATAAATAGGATACAAAATAACTTAGTGGTAATTACAGTGAGTCACTCTGTGTGACATTTCCAAACAATACTTTTTTTTTTTTTTAAGAAGATAAAAAAGCTAAAACATTAATCTTTTAGCATTCTAATTCATTCTCCTGTTGATTAAATTCATTTTGAGGCACATCACACAGCTCCCTTATTATAATTAATTTATTGTACAGTGCGCTGCTTTGAAACCATGGAAACAGAAGTTAAAAATATGGGTCACCTGAGAGTGCTGCCACGTATATGAATAGTATATTTCTGAATTGTGATAACGCAAAATTGCTCAATGTGAACTTCCTATAGCAATCACTGGGGTAAAGTGTAGCAGACAACAATTTTAATATTGATTTCTTGATTACAAATAAGTAATATGAAAGCCTGTGTCTGATAATCTCACCTATATATTAATATCAAACCAAAAAGATCATATTCTTAACTGTTTTGGTTGCACTATATACAGGTAATATCTATCAACTAAGTTCTATAATAACATCTACTTACTAGATTTATCATGTCAATCAGTACAAAAATAATAATAAAAAACATACACAATAACAATAGTACACAGTACATGATATACCCACTACAGATTGGAAGTGATTTCCCAGTTGTTTTCCTGTTATTTTCATCTTGCCTTGAAAGTACAGAAATGTATATTCACCCATGCTTTCAAAATATGGGCTACTACCTAAACTCCATATACAGATGAGAAAAATGTATCAAATACTATGCATGATGTATAATTTGCACATCTTCATCAGATATTTAAAAAACCTTTTGAAAGGCCTTTCACACCTACCGTTTGATGTGAATTTCATAAGAACATAAGAAAGTTTACAAACAAGAGGAGGCCATTCACCCCATCGTACTCGTTTGGTGTCCATTAATAACTAAGTGATCAAGGATCCTATCCAGTCTATTTCTGAATGTTCCCAAATTGTCTCTTCAGCCACATCGCTGGGGAGTTTGTTCAGATTGTGACGCCTCTCTGTGTGAAGAAGTGTCTCCTGTTTTCTGTCTTGAATGCCTTGAAGCCCAATTTCCATTTGTGTCCCTGGGTGCGTGTGTCCTTGCTGATCTGGAAAAGCTCCTCTGGTTTCATTTGGATGATGTCTTTCATGATTTTGAAGACTTGAATCAAGTCCCCATGTAGTCTCCTCTGTTCCAGGGTGAAAAGGTTCAGTTCCTCAGTCTCTCAGTAGGACATTCCCTTCAGACCTGGAATAAGTCTGGTTGCTCTCCTCTGAACTGCCTCTAGAGCAGCGATATCTTTCTTGAAGTGTGGAGCCCAGAACTGTCCACAGTATCCAGATGAGCTCTAACTAGTGCGTTGTACAGTCTGAACATTACTGCCCTTGTTCTCAATTCTACACTTTTGACAATATACCCTAACATCCTGTTTGCCTTTTTTATTGCTCGGTTCAGTTCAGTTTGTTTGGAGCTGCATGTGAAACATCTGAGAGTGATGAATCACATCAGGATGCAGATCTAACAAAACGGGCCAAGACCAATAAAAATACTTGATCTTGGTTTGTTTGAAGAGATGTATGTTTGCGCCACTAATATTTTTGCAATGTAAAAGCAAATGAATTCTGGTCCAGTTTCAGACTAAACATACTGCGACCCAAATTGTAGAGGTGATGTATTCGAAGGCAAAGGAGAACTACTGTCAAACTGTAAAGATGTTCATAATCACCTGATTGATTGTCTGTGGTTGAACTATAAGTTTGTGGCAAAAGGCACATCTCTGCAGTAACCACCAGAGTTCAAAGTACTCTAAATGAATTTGCATGCATCACAATTTAGCAGAAACAATTTCATTACATTGCAGAGACACGAAACAAAGCTGGGACACAGTTATACCATTTGCTATATCCTGATGAGAGCCATCTTCCATGTAATAACTGTGCTGTCTCTCTCCTTTATTCCTTTCAACCATATGCCATGACATTCCAATGCAATTAATGTTAGGATAGACAATGCTTTGATTTGAGTATTTTGTGTTGAGTCTGGCTGTGTGTTTAGGGTCATTATTATGAAGACAATAAGAAACCATACAGACATAAGTTCATGTTTTGTTGTTTTATCCATTATAAAAGCCCAGTTTTTCTTAGTTGTTTTCTGAAGGTTACTTGTCATCCATTTAATTCAGATATTTGTCTGAAACGACAGTCACAATTAAGGTGAATGTGTTCTTGTTGAATCAGATTACGAATGCACTATTTTAAGAATATAGATTTCTGAGCAAGCATAGCAAGTTATTCACTTCAGATGGCTAATTACCCACTGCAGACTTCTGTGGAATGTACTTTCTCAAGTGTAAATGTTGTCAAAAGTAATTACTGATTATGCAGTATATTGTATGTGCACTGGGCTGGCAAATGATGCTCAAAAGGGCAGATTGTATTTACCAGTTTTTAACATTCCTACACTTGAAATCATAAATAAGTTGGTAACAAATGTAACATTTAAAATTATGTCACATTAAAATACATAATGGAGTTTTAAACTGAAGTTTGAGAGGACAACCCAAATCTCACACCTGAAGTTTGCCTTTCCAAGCAGAAGGATCTGGCAACAAATGTACTTTCCTGGCATTCATTGCTTGGATCACACTAAACACCACATTTTCAGCAGCTCCTTAATCATTCCACATAGTGTTGGGTTTCCTATAGCCCTTGTGGCCAGGTCATCGAGTGAGGTCAAAATAAAGTCGATTTACATTTTACTACATCTATTAGGATGTTGCTAACTCCTGAAATATATGATAAACCTTCATCCCTACTTGGTGAAGATCTTCAAATCGTTTTGGGTTGTATTTTACTTTCAGGCAATTCAGACATTACTGGCTCTCCTTTTCTGTTCATATTCAATTTTAGATAATTGTCTTGGTTGTACACTGTCTGCTATATCCTTCTTTACAGACTAATTTCTCCCTGTGTTTACATCCTGTCTGCTTCTCCAATTTGTTCTGCATAATATTACATTATATAAATTCCTATACTGTCCTAGGTGAACCACTGCACTTTTTCAATCCCCGTGATACATGTAATACATGTAATACATGTGAATTAGGTTTTCTCGCACAATTATTTCCTTAACATTTGATGTACATTCCTGTGAATAAACACATCATTCAATTTAACGATTATAAATATAATCATCATTGTGGTGCAGTAACTTCAAATTAGTGAACCGCTACTCTTTTTCTCAGAAAGGGATTTTAAACCTAGTATCCAGTGGTAATCTACTACTGTCTCGTAAATTGACTGCTCCACCACCATTTACTTTTATTATGATTTGGCCACAGGCATTTCTCAGACTTCATTTCTCCCAATTCCATTAGGAGAAGTAACTGTGACCTTACTATTAGTTATACCATTTACATTTCTCCATTTCATATATCCAGCCAGTGTGGGTCAGAGCTGCCGCACAGACGCTCCTCTGGTGAGGTGAGCTGATTCACTTCACCCTCCTTGCAGATGTCTCATGGGGCATGCGTGGAACAAAGAGAGCAATCTTTGACATCCAAGAAAATTGTCTGTAGTATCCAGAATTAAGAAATTGTCACTTCACTGGTTGCTCTTTCAATCTCAAGAGCTTCTAAGCGAAATGGCTAAATGGCATTATTTAGCTCCCAAGACACAGAGATTAAATTACAAAACCTAGATTTATTTTTCCCCCTGCTGCAGATTACTATATTTGCCTTTGAAAGTCTTGTGAACCAACACAGTTGTGCAGGTTATTGAAATGGTTTTCTTATCCTTCATACAACATTCAGCATAGCAGAAAGCTGTCTGCTTAATAAACATAGAATTTGAACAAAATAGCACTTAAAGATCAGTTTGTATTTAGCCATGAGAAAAAAATAAGTACACAATAAAATGTTGGTAAACAAAATAAAAATGTAATATCAATATTTAATGGTACTTTCATGTTGCAGATACAGATTTTTAAAGTTATTAGAACTAATACATTGTATTTACTTATTTCATTCCCATTGTTTGTTTGGCTCCCACATAATAGCTTGCCTCCTGATTATAAGAACCAGTGCAGTGAATATTTGTAATATAATTATTCTAAATTGGGGTAGTTGGTTTAACTAATTGAATATTGATTGTATGGCTTAAGCTTTAAATAGCAATAGTGTTTAGGCGTGGGTAGGCGCTACAATAATCTCTGACTGTGAATGCGCTTATTTTGCAGATATTTGCGCGCTGTAGCGGGAAATCAATGGACTGTGGGACGATGTCAGGTGCTGTTAATGCCATATTTTGGTTGATGGGAAATTGTGCTTATTGACGGTGGTGCGATGCAACCAGATCATTTGTGCATAACAGTGCACTGTACACTATGGCGGATGCTAATAACAGGAAGTAAACAAACCAGTAACGTCACATCTATGGCAAGCCATCAAGGTCATACGGCAGTGAACGCGGCGAGCAATCCCGAGTTTGGCTGGAGGGGCCCCTCGTCCGCACTGAAGCAATAATGTTTGCACTGTACAGAAATACAGCAAATATGGCTGATTGAGTTCAGAACGGGGCTCTTGGGCCCCTCGCCTTACTGCGCATGCTCTTGTCATTTCCCGCTCGTCGGTGAAGTCGTGTTCTTGTTGCGCAGATGTCAGCAGTTTTGCGCAGATCTGCAGAATTCCACCGATCCCATTGGAGTCACTGCTATTTTGAGTCCTGTACCAACGTGATCAAGATGAGCAGAGTTGATTTCTTGTTAGAAACAGTTTTTCTTTGTTGTCATTTCTAGAAAATATTGAACTCCAACGATTAGTTCCCATCAAGCGACAGATCTTTTGATCACCCAAAGGGAAAATAAAAAACAGGGCTTTTAATACGGAGTGGTAAAAAAAACGTTATTGGAAAATCTTTTTTTGTTTTCCTTGTCTTTTCGGGGGAGAGACGGTGTGGACACACTCTGCTTACAAGCACTTTAAACACTTGTCAGAGAGACGGGGACACATGGACGTATTTAAGGCTCATCCACTACAACGCGCCCTGACTGACGGCGGTCCAGTGCAGCAGGACGTCAAAGCGCATGCGCCGCTGCAGGCAGACGAGACAACAGCCTGTATAAAGTCAGCTACCGGTGTTCTAATTTTGTGACGGTTGTTCACCTTGTAGACATCTGACACACGAACCACTAAGATTGCATTATTCAAAAAGTGTGAGAAACAGCAGCTGACACGGCTTGCCATGTTGTTTTTACACTGAGATGAGCTCGAGTGTTTAACCAGACATTCCCAATTGAATGGAGAAACTCAGTTTTAACTCCTTGAAACACAAAGCATGACTTTGTACCATGTTGTAATGATTGGCACAGCGTTACATCAGTAACATGGATCCCTTGTGGCAGGATGCCTAAACATGCATTTCATCTCAGGGTAAAGTTACATGTTTCCCAGCTGAGAAAGAAGCTTACAGTTCTCACAAATCTTGGTTGTTAAATGCATGCCATTTGGTAAATTGATTCAGATAGTATTTAGAAGTACAGTGTTTACAGCGATTCCATTATTATGCCCAGCGTATGTATGATCTCCATCTCAGTGTCATTATCACGACTGACATAAAGCATGTAGTTTCTTAATAATAAATACATAAATAATATGTAGTATGGAACTGCCAGCAAATATTACACACATGACAGTCATCCTTGACAGTCTTCTCCTTTGCATCTCTGAATGAACATCAATTAAATTCCAATTGCAATCACATGATTTACTTCAGTTCAGGTGGGGGTGTCCAAAACCTGGTCAATGTATTTGGCATACTGTTTGTGTTTAGTCTTCTGAGAGTAGAATGGCCTGACTTCAGTTCTCCATTTTCATAACTTACTGAGACTCCTAATAGAAAACTGTAAGCATGTGCTTGATAGAGCTTATTTGTTTTGTAGAAGAAAGAAGCAGCTACATAAAAAAATGTACTAAAGGTACAGGTTTGTGTTTCCTATTAGTTTAGTTTTTCTATCTGGTCACTAGGCTCATATCTCTATGGGTTAGATGCTAGGCCTGCCTTCTCTAGTACTTTCTTAGTAACAATGTGTATACTTTAAATAGTTTGGTTTGAAAATGTAATGCATTGAATACATTAAGTTATTATCTGAGATCCAAAAGCAAGGGAAAGCTGTACTGAGATTAAATCTGTGCACTGGATGAAAAGATCACCTTCTGGTACAAATCTCCAAATCACTTAGCTAGTGGCTACAGACTACTCAGATGTAATGGAAAATAAAAAATAAAACACCAATTGTCAAATGAATAAATACACTGTAGACGGGGTTTTAGATTTTTGTCAGGAATGTAGTATGCCCTAAATGTTTTCTATGGATAAAATACTTCACTGTTATACACAACAAACAAGTAGACAACTGCTTCTGGCATGATATCATCCTGAAGTTGAAATGAAGTGCATCTGTTCATGCTCAGAAACAATTTGCTCGGTAATGCCGGCCCCAGCAGACTCCCCCAAGACCACATTTACATAGCTTGGAGGTCAAATTAATTAAACTGACTCCAATACATCCTGCAAGGTGAGTCATGAGAGAAACTGTGGTGCAAGTTGTAATTGTCAGAGAAATGGCGAGCTGTGGCTAAAGATTCATTCGGAGCATCTCTGGATCAAGTGTAGAGCTTTTGAAACTGGGGGTGAATTGTTCATTGCTTTTTACCCAAAGAAAATGTTTGGCTGAATTCACTTTATATATAATATAAATATAATATATAAAAAAACGTATAGACTTTTCTAGGTACACAGACTCGGCAGTCAATAATCACTTCTGTATGTAAATGAAAATTACCATTTTGCAATTATCCATGTAATAATACGAATGCATTTTGTCTGTCCCCTACAACGATTGTTTTCCCCATGACCTTTTCTTTGTCGTGTATTATACATATTGGTCGGAAACATTACTTTTTGGTCACCTGTGACTGTTCGTGACTGTTACAAACATTGTCTGTCTTTTCCTTATTGGGTTATTATTTGCATATTAAATGGGTAATATAAACGTGGCTTAATTGGTATTGAGTCTATTTCCACTGTATGATCAGTAATATTATCATCATTATTATTGTTATTGCTAGTGTTATTAATGGATAGCTGTGAGTCTCGCCTAAATACTATCTAGCACAATCTCGGTGGTGGTGTAAAAATGATGATAAAATAATAAAAGTTAAAAACTGAAAGCAAATTAATAAAAAATTACATTAAAACAGATACAGTAGAATTTACATTAAAATAGATTCATGCATTAACATTTTTATATAACAGTTTAGATTGTTCAGATAAACTAGTATGCCCAGCTTTAAATGTCATTGAGACATTGAGCAAAGGAATCAGTGGCAGGAGCCTGATTATTATTACCTGTGTTCTTCACATCAGAATAATGCTCTTGGCTCATTCAGAAGAAGAGAATACATCTGATTAACTGGGTTCACAAAGTATGGCTTATGATACCAAGGATTAAAATGAAAAATGCAGTCAGATTTGTATCCGAATATGTGCTTTATATGCAAATCAACTTCACTACTTGATCTCAACAACCGAGATGGTAGGTTCACACAGCGGTGGAGAACTCTAGCCCAGGTGTGGCCAGTTGCACAGTCTTGAATGGTTATCCATTTCTCTTGAAATAGTAAAGACTTTGGAAACATAGATGGTTAACTCTCTCCTTTCCTACCATTGCCAACTGGCAACATGCACTACATTTATAGAATCTGTCTATAATTTGACAACAAAGTGTCTTGTTTATAAAATTAAATTTTAAAATTAGATATGTTATTAAGCAATTTAAAGATTCAAATTACTGTTGTTGAGATATTTAAACTTACATTTTATACACGCTTAAATGTTTGATTCAAATGGCTTCTGTATTAAATCAATATGAAGATTAATTGAACCTCAAGATAAATATTGACCATGGCCCTGTCTTCATCAATATTAAGCTACTAGATCAATAAATCTTGATTTTGACCTCTGCAAAAGTCAATATCTGCTTATCATTATCTTCTAAGGCTTGCACATGTATAGCAATTGGATAGATTAAAGGTACCAGCAATACGATTAATCAAACTGTAATAATATTTATAAGAAGATTAATATGATGATGTTAATTGAATAGGGCATTTAGCACATATATACAGGGCTTGTGCCTGATAAACTGTAAAATACTGTAGTAGTTATGACTACTAACATAATGTAAGCCTCAGAAGAAAATCTTTGTTTTTGCCATGGAAACAGGCTAACTGCAGGAGATTTCAACATCCTGTCTAGTGCCAGGGAGCCCGGGTAGATAATACTATCTGGAGTGCAGCAAATGGGGAGAAAATCAAGCTATACAAATCAGAAAAGACAAAATGTTTGCAATAGAAAAGCACATTTCTAAGAGTACAGATACAAAAAAAAAAACTGAAGCAGTCATGAACAGAAAGACACTAGAGAAATAATCAATGTCTGTCAATAAATAATTGATTAAACACAGTCCTACATTTGTTACTTGAGCACAGAGATTTAATTAACTATTTTTCTCATGGTGACTGGAAACAAATCAAATACTACTAAACAACGGCTGACCCAGTTTAAATTGCAGCAGTATTGTGATCTATCCTTCCAGGTCTACAACCAAATAATTAAGTGAACATTAAAATCAACACTCTTGATTGGCCATCAACTGTATAGGTGTGGTACAACTACGAAGATGTTTGGCAAGCAGCAAGTGGACATGATTTCACTTCAACTTGAGAGTCAAAGAGTTAACTTGAGCATGCTATGTCTATAGAGGAAAAGGAAAATTTCAAGTGCATGAAAACTCAGTTTGACAGTTGAAACCACTGACATTTTCTCATTTTAAATGATAACACGCATTTAGGGTTTTCCAGGCGGCTGTTATATCAATTAAATCTGTCCAATCTATCCTTAGAACTAAATGTTCTCTGATAAATACCCTGCTTTAGATATTGTTGCTAAGACATGTATTTGACTGTCTTCTTCCTATACTCAAGATTTGTTTCTTTTGCTCCTCTATAGCTGTCTAAACGATTCTTCATCCGTTTAGAATGAACGATGCAGAGACACAGTTGGAAATGGCACTGTGTCAATCACTATAATAAGCATTCTTAGTTGTGTAGGGGACTGATTGCGTAGATTCCAGACATGATCGGAAAACATGTTTTCAAATCATGTGCAACATTTTCTACTGAGCCTTTGGATATTTTTGCTAAACCATTTGGCTGAGTTTTGTCCAGTATATTATATGAAACTGTTCAGTCCATTCATTTTGTTTTATGGTGAACAACAGAAGTATTTATATACATATACAGTGAGGGAAAAAAGTATTTGATCCCCTGCTGATTTTGTACGTTTGCCCACTGACAAAGAAATGATCAGTCTATAATTTTAATGGTAGGTGTATTTTAACAGTGAGAGACAGAATAACAACAAAAAAATCCAGAAAAACGCATTTCAAAAAAGTTATAAATTGATTTGCATGTTAATGAGGGAAATAAGTATTTGACCCCTTCGACTTAGTACTTGGTGGCAAAACCCTTGTTGGCAATCACAGAGGTCAGACGTTTCTTGTAGTTGGCCACCAGGTTTGCACACATCTCAGGAGGGATTTTGTCCCACTCCTCTTTGCAGATCCTCTCCAAGTCATTAAGGTTTCGAGGCTGACGTTTAGCAACTCGAACCTTCAGCTCCCTCCACAGATTTTCTATGGGATTGAGGTCTGGAGACTGGCTAGGCCACTCCAGGACCTTAATGTGCTTCTTCTTGAGCCACTCCTTTGTTGCCTTGGGTGTGTGTTTTGGGTCATTGTCATGCTGGAATACCCATCCACGACCCATTTTCAATGCCCTGGCTGAGGGAAGGAGGTTCTCACCCAAGATTTGACGGTACATGGCCCCGTCCATCGTCCCTTTGATGCGGTGCAGTTGTCCCGTCCCCTTAGCAGAAAAACACCCCCAAAGCATAATGTTTCCACCTCCATGTTTGACGGTGGGGATGGTGTTCTTGGGGTCATTCCTCCTCCTCCAAACACGGCGAGTTGAGTTGATGCCAAAGAGCTCGATTTTGGTCTCATCTGACCACAACACTTACACCCAGTTCTCCTCTGAATCATTCAGATGTTCATTGGCAAACTTCAGACAGGCCTGTACATGTGCTTTCTTGAGCAGGGGGACCTTGCGGGCGCTGCAGGATTTCAGTCCTACATTGCGTAGTGTGTTACCAATTGTTTTCTTGGTGACTATGGTCCCAGCTGCCTTGAGATCATTAACAAGATCCTCCCATGTAGTTCTGGGCTGATTCCTCACCGTTCTCATGATCATTGAAACTCCACGAGGTGAGATCTTGCATGGAGCCCCAGACTGAGGGAGACTGACAGTTATTTTGTGTTTCTTCCATTTGCGAATAATCGCACCAACTGTTGTCACCTTCTCACCAAGCTGCTTGGCGATGGTCTTGTAGCCCATTCCAGCCTTGTGTAGATCTACAATCCCTGACATCCTTGGACAACTCTTTGGTCTTGGCCATGGTGGAGAGTTTGGAATCTGATTGATTGATTGCTTCTGTGGACAGGTGTCTTTTATACAGGTAACGAGCTGAGATTAGGAGCACTCCCTTTAAGAGAGTGCTCCTAATCTCAGCTCGTTACCTGTATAAAAGACACCTGGGAGACAGAAATCTTGCTGATTGATAGGGGATCAAATACTTATTTCCCTCATTAACATGCAAATCAATTTATAACTTTTTTGAAATGTGTTTTTCTGGATTTGTTTGTTGTTATTCTGTCTCTCACTGTTAAAATACACCTACCATTAAAATGATAGACTGATCATTTCTTTGTCAGTGGGCAAACGTACAAAATCAGCAGGGGATCAAATACTTTTTTCCCTCACTGTATATATAATATATATATATATATATATATATATATATATATATATATATATATATATATATATATATATATGATGTCATCTTAACCATATAGTTTGTGTAAGAATATATTATTTAAAACATCACATACATTGTTGTTTGTGTGATGTATTATACCTTGCAGTTTACAGATGTGATCTTGAGATTAATACCATTGCGTATGTTTTATTTGCATATATTATGTATGATGACAACTACGTTTCTGTAACTGTGTAGCAATAAAAGCCTTTTTTCCTTCTAGTTACGTCATGTAAAAATGCATACTTTTTTTACTACTTGACCGCAAAACTTGGAGACTAGTGTCTAGCTTTAGGGGTTTTGCTGAAGAGTGAAGTGCTTTTCAAATCAATTTTAGTCCTGAAAAGACATCAAAGCAGGGATGAGTACTAAAGCCATGATTGAAAAATACATTTTCAAAACCTCAGAAAAAAGCCTTTGATAAGAGCAAGGGACAAATTCTCAAACTGAAACCCAGGAAGAATTTGCAAATAGTATTTTATGAATGTATGTAAAAAACAACAGAAAACACATTAATTGAACACTATAAATTAAATGACATGCAAAGGTTCATAAAAAGGTGTATTACATGTATATTTGACCAGTTACATATGGTATGCAATGTGCACCACTCGTATATATAATTTTGTAATTATTATTATTTAATTTTTTTTAGCTTCGGGGGTGTGGATTTGGGGTGTGTGAAATGGGATAAATCCAGTTAACAAGTCATTCTTAAAAGTGAAAGCATTTTGTTCTAACTAGCCCAAGCTAATCAGAATATTTATAAATGTGTTTAGCAAAATTCAAATCACAAGAAACCTTCATAAAAGAATAGACACCGTATTGTAACGAATGCATAGTAGTTAATGAAAATAAGTCTTAATTTATTTTGGGTTATGCTAGGTTTCATTTAATTTTATGTTGTAGATTTTTGTTGGGTGAACAAAATCTGGCAAAAGTGAACATGAGGACATCTAAGAAAATCGAACCCCCTGTTAAGGTTACTCCTATCCAATTCAAGCGAAAGGTGATCTACAGTATCGTGTGAATTAACACCATTATTCTGAATGAATAGGAGTCTGATTCATTGCGATAAGGAAATAAATTGACCAGCTTAATTAACTCCAGTCTGTTTCTAGTTAATTAAAAACAATTAAATGAGAGATGCCATGATCTAGCAGTGCAAAGTTGTTGTTCTTGATTTGTTTTAGATTGTAGCTGACCACCTCATGACCTGAAACACACAAATCCTACACCAGTCTATTGTCAGGCAGTGGGGCTTTGAGAAAAACATGAAAGTGCACTATTTGGTTTATTAATTTTCAATGACTATACTGGGACTGAGAGAAAAGGGCTTTGGAGTCAAATGTCGTGCAGATGCAGGTGGAGAAATTGCTTGAAGCCCCTATTACAGACAGCAAGTATGCATTTACTGTGCGTAAACATGCTATTTCTTTGAACCCAAATACAGCGCTTCCTAGCTGCGGTATTTACCCTATTAAAAGAGATCAGCGGACTCTGGGGATTGACTTAAAATGCTTCCTGAAGCTTCTATAAATTAAAAAAAAAAATTGCAAGTGGTTTATTCATTGTAGGATTTGTTATACATTATTGTATGGAATAATCCTCTAAGGGGCATGGATTTCTCATTTTAAATTATACATAGAAAGGGGATTGCTGATCACTGACATTTTGAATTTAGCATTACATCGGTGTGACATGAGTGGAGTTTTTGTAATCTCGTACACTTTCAGCTGTCCTTAGTTCCCTTGAATGCACTCCACTAGAACACAAAGTGAAAATTAAACAACGGTAGTACCAGTTACTTCCTGTTATTAGTGGTAATTTAACAACTTTTTTCTTATTGCACTTGCTCTGAATCGAATTTAAAGACATATCTTGGAATAGTATGTGTGTATGTTTGGTCATTTAAGTTTTGCACCTGATGCAGTGACAATCCTGTGATCTGCAAAGCTTTGGAAGACTAAGCCATTATTTTTCTGTCACTAAATTTGTTAAGTGTATTCACTCTGGGATTTAAAACTCAGTGTGTGTTGATTTACAGCCTTGTCATCACAGCCTCTGCACATGATGATAAATCATTATAATGTTTCGCCTGCCTTTACCTGGCTTTCCTCACACAGGCAAGCAGCATCAATTCCCTGGCTTCCACTCTGGGTTGTGTTGCTTGTGTTGGTGGTAAATTGAGCTACTATACCATCTACTGCAGTGAACTCATTTAAACCACAAACGTAACACTGTTTCATCAATCAGTTTCTCACCCCACAAAGGTAATTAGGACAACTAATGAAAGTCTTAAACATTTTACGTCACCAAATCTACTCATTAAAGCTGCTGTCCCACCATAAATAAGCAATTAAATGCCACGAGTCATACGGGCGGCCGCATTAACTGTGGTGTGTTGATGCCTCATCTTTATCAATATGACTTGTTAGTGTACTGGGTAAAATAAAATTGATATTTTGAGAGCAATAGGTTAGGAGCAACATATTATCATCCGTATTATAATAAAATACATACTGCTGCCTTGAAATGCTATGCAAAAGTGGTTTAGTCGGTGCATCTCTTGAATTTCTACATGTAAACCAAGCTGCTATATTCTGCTGACCATGAAAAACAGGTGGGTTTATAGTATGAAGTTGTTCAACTAATTCTAAATTTCAGTGGCATTTTGTGTACATGTTTACTTAAAACATACATGCCATAAGGTAAAATCATTAAAATCTAATAGGAATTGCATTTGCTCTGCCAAAAGGCCAGGCCTTTGACATCAGCCTTTAAGAGGCGGGAATTACAAAAGGCAATTAAACTGTATTTATATTTTGTTTTATTTTACGATCTTCAAAACCATTTTACTTAGTTCAGCTCAGAGTATCAAAGTTACAGGTATCTTTCTAAGGCAGTTGTGTTTATGGAGCCTAAACCAAATTAGTTGAGTTACAGGTCCCTGCAGTGAAAAGAAACAAGCTACTCACTCGCTGCATTTGTAGTACTTTGACCAGTATGGAGGCTACTGCTACATCATGTGTATTGCTTGGAAACACACCATTTAAATTGTGATTTGATTCAATTCAGGTTGAAGACACACTAAAGAGAACTACTCGAGACAATCTCCTGAAGGGGACTGGAGGAGGCCTCAAGTACAGTATGATCAGCTCTGTAGTGTGGATGCTAACTTTATTAAACACTTTAGTGTAGTTCGAAAGCAATTACTTTTTGAAATGACTAGTGTGGACTGAGCCTTAGAGACTCCAAATAAGCTTTATTTGTAATGTTTTATTATTATTATTTACATTTTTATGACTAATCCTGTGTTAACATGTTAATTGCAACCTCACTGTGGTTTAAGGATAAAACCACTGAAACCATGTGTTGCAGGGGTCATTTTCTTTAGTCATCATTATTTGTTTCTATCTTTTTTGTTGTTTAAAGGAACTGCAGGATTAAATCTTTCTCCAAACATTTAATAACATGCCGTAGATTATTACAGTAGATTATTATACCGTAATTCCATCACTAAACCCAAATTAATTTTGATTCATGGAATGATGGGATTTTACATAGAGCTGCTTTTTTAATACCAATGCAGCGTTTGACCATAAGGATTTATGTATCTTTTAAAACACAGACTAAGACAGCCACCTGCGATTTATAACAATTTAAGAACAGCATTTCATCTTAGCAGTTAAAATAACCAGCAGGGTCTGGCACATCTCTTTTCCAAGGTGGGTAATTCAATAGTGTTACAGCGCTGCCCCTGACTGGGAATCAAGAGAGAGGCCCCTTACCCAGAGTTCAGCTTGGCCATTAAATCGCCCATCAAAAACTGGGAAACATGAAAGGAATTCTTGTTAGGTGTCTTTAGAATTGTCTATGTATCATGTATGTATATCTAAAATGTCTAAATTATACATATATACACTGAAAGTTTTTACTTTATTCAAAATAAATATATAGACAAGACAAATGCAAATACACCCAAACACACACAGGTAATGATGGTGACTGTAGCAACCAAAATGCCATCAAAATGTATAGATTATGTTCAATTTAAACTATACCAAGAAATGTAAAGTATTTTAATTCAAATCATGAACAGACTCTGACTGAACCATTCGAATAGTAGGACTTGCTTTGTGATCTTGTTATCGCTGGATAATGGGAGTTTGTTTTAGCTATTTTGTTTGATTGGCTTCTGTAAAATTAGTCTAACGAAACAAACAAAAATGAAACTTTGTGCTGCTTGGATGGCTAGAAACGTCGTGGATAAGGCTTCTAAATCATCCAAAAAATGCATCAACTGTTAAATGACTGTTTTGCCAAGTGCTGTAATCCGTGCATAAGGTAATCATGCAGCTTTGTGTGTGAGATGCTCTCGCTGTGGCTGGCAGCTGTGTTTTTGTTCTCTATGATGCAGCCCTGGTATTTTGCAGCATTGAAATCCCTAGTAACCATGGTTACACAGTACACTACTGCGTTACTGTCTCCGTTCACCTGCACACAACTAAAACCGCAGGCTCACGTGGACTGTGCTAAGCTCAAATTAAACACAATAGTGTAGACGGATGAACACATTGGTGGCCGCGGTAATAGGGCTGCTAAGACAATATTACTGAATACCAACTAACAAAGATAGAATCAATGTAAAGTCTCCCGATAAACAATTTGCTATAGAAGGATAACGATGTGTAGACTAGGAATCTGATTGGCAAATATAAAATAAAATCCCACTTGATCTGAAAACACAATTTTGTATTCATCTGCTTCCCCGATTCTAAAGACCAGTTTTTCAGAATCTGTCCTGGATTTAAAAGGCTTAACCTTTAATGACTGATTTAATACCTTAATTCAGTGTTCAGTTCACCAGTAACCCCATTCAGGTGGAGTCGCCTCCATGTTGCCTTGTCACAAATACCAGCCTTGTAATTAAAATAATGCTTGAATTTCTGAAGTCTTCTGTGATGCTCTGTGGTGGTGGTGGTGGTGGTGGTGGTGGTGTTGCTGTCTGTTGGGGTATTATCAATGCAGAGGATATTATAGAAAGTCTCTCATTTGATTATGCAGATGGATCTTATTTCAAGAGTATATGCTTTGCATTGGAGTTGTGGTCGAGTCAATAGGTGTGCTGCATGCAAGGGGAGCTTGGGGTTTGGTATGCTTAAATTAAATATCTGTGTATTATTGTTTTTATAATTTTGCTGCATGGGTAATCGTAGACAAGAGAATGAGAAACACTAATTTTAGTTTAGCCTCAGCAGTGGCACTAATTGTAAGGAAATCGGGATGGTGAACCAATATTTAGAAATGGTAGGTCTTGTTTAACTGATTTTGTTCGATTTTTATTTTTTATAACTTGAGTATAGAAAGCACCAGCAGTATTGACTGCCAATATATGGTATAATATGTTGATTTCCATTCATTTTTTATAAGGTTGAACCCAGAAGATGGAAAACTACAGAAAGTCCAGGTATTGTGTCTTCTGCATCTAGCCAAGATAAGAAACATAAGTGACTCATCGTGCTTGTTTGGTGTCCATTAATAACTAAGTGATCCAAGGATCCTATCCAGTCTATTTTTAAATGTTCCCAAACTGTCGCTTCTACCACATTGCTGGGGAGTTTGTTCCAGATTGTGACGCCTCTCTGTGTGAAGAAGTGTCTCCTGTTTTCTGTCTTGAATGTCTTGATGCCCAATTTCCATTTATGTCCCCGGGTGTGTGTGTCCCTGCTGATCGGGAAAAGCTCCTCTGGTTTGATGTGGTCGATGCCTTTCATGATTTTGAAGACTTGGATCAAGTCCCCACGTAGTGTCCTCTGTTCCAGGGTGAAAAGGTTCAGTTCCCTCAGTCTCTCAGTAGGACATTCCCTAGTTAGTTTTCTTTTGACTACACATATCAATACATACATACATACATACATACATACATACATACATACATACATACATACATACATACATACATACATACAATAGCACTATGTTAAACACTCAGATATACAATACACAGAGAAACTGAAATAAGCTTTCAAGGGTACATTAATAAAATCAAAACAAATAATAAAAGCTATTTGCCAAAGTACCTACATCTTTCTCTTTGCTCGCACTTACATCGTGACCAGGGACAGAAGGCCTTCAGTTTGTTTTGCATAATCCAATAAATATGTACAATATATAGCTAATATTTGAAAGAATTTAAAATCCATGTCAAATTAATAATAAGAAAAACATGTGATCCTAATAGTGCTGTTTCTTCTCATTAGTCTGCGGTCTCTGTGCCTGTTTGTCACTGGAGTGCTGGACGCTCTCAGCTGTAACAGTGGCATCAGATGTGAGATTTGGACTACAACAGAACTTGCTCGATATTAAATTGAATGTGAAAAGCTGAAGTTGCCAAACCTAATTTCCGCACTGACGGCTTATTGTATTTCATCAGGAAATGCCACTGGTCAGTATCAGACCGTTGTTTATTTGCTTTTTGTTCTCTCTGAAATATGTGACAGTTTAATCCCTACTGGGTTATCACACTGCCAAGAAACCAACCTGGAGGCACGGCCAAGGCGGTTACATCGCTGTATATTTTATATTACACTTCCACAAATATAGGACGTCTACATTGTGTTGTGGTGCTGCAAGGATTATTCCACATTGCAGAGGTGACGTCATTCAGCTATATTTTTGTCACCTCTCATAATGACGTTATGTTTTAAAGGCACGTGTGACATGCCTTAACATACTGCAGGTCATGTGATCAATAGACCTTAAAGAACAATACTGTGTATTTGAACTGAGCATATATAGAAAGAGAGAGAGAGAGAGAGAGAGAGAGAGAGAGGTGAAGAGAGGCGTCTGTTTGGTGTATTGCACTTTAACTGTGAGACTCTGAGTTCTTCTTGAATAGGGGTCTCTCCCCTACAATATATTGTAGTGGTTGTATCGGTCTGCACAGGGAGAGTTCAGTTCAGTTTCAGTTAAGTAATTCACCCTTGTTATTCATGTCAGTTACAGCTGAGCTGTGAGTTGTTGTTATTGAGGTAAAGAGATGAGTTATGAGGAAGCTGCCATTTTGTAGAGCTAATACTCAGATAGACAGAGTTGGCCAGTGCAATTCAGTGAACTGTGCAAGGGAGGTAAGACATTAGGCAGCGGAATAAGATAAACCCTGAACTCTAGTGAACGCATTTGCACTGGTATGGAAGCGAGTTCTTTATTTTGTTTTGCTTTACAGTTTGTTTTTACTTTTTTTAATGTGGACTGTGTTTGACCAGGGGAATTGAGGGGACTGTACTGAATAGCTTCATGTTGGTGGTGGTTTGTTGCTATGTTCATTCAAGGGTACAACAGAACAAAATAACTGACAGAGAGCCCAGAGCTCAGGATATGCAATCAATCAGTTTTCACTTTATACGTACAATAATTTAAAAAAGGCCCAGATTGTACATTTTGAATCAGTTGCTCATTGTCTGCTTTCTCTTTGCCACAGGCTCATTCTAGTTTCCCAATTAAATTGTGTTAGTTCATACACTGCTGTAATGTGTCTCTGTTCCCTGCACACAAGCTCATAAAATATATAAAGGACATTTTACTACAAATGTATTAGTATTTCACATTTTGTTTGTATTGTTTTCCTGACAAGATCAATAAAAACTATGTTGTCTGAAGGTTTGATCCTCAGTATATTTCACATTTGTTTTGTTCTATACAATGAAATTTGCTCTATTGCAAATCCATACAGATGTGTGACTCTCATCCAGTAATATACCACGTCTGTATTTGTATAAATTCAATTGTCAGATTTGATCAAATATACCATATAGAAAGAACATCATCCTTCTAAAACATTCAGTTCAATCTAGCTGCTTAATAATACTACTTCCATGTAAAATCAAGCTAAGACAATCAAAATCCAACTCTTGTATCCGTTGAACCATTTTCTCTGATGAGCGTTCATTGATAAAGAAATCCATTTCACTGAGGAACCTCCTATCTCTCAGAATTAGACTAACAACCAGCTTCACACATGGAACTGAATTGTCTGCACACCATGACAGCACAGACTCAAGGTCAGCACTTTTTCTCTTCCTTTACATATTCCAGTGGGAAACATGGGCACAATTCTATTTTCTATTTTCTGATATTTCATGTCTGTGGAAAATGGACCATAACATTTGGGAAAATTGCATTCACAGATGATCAACTTCAGAATGATAGGGGAAGTCGCCAAGCTCTATAAGAAATAAATTGCTTCTGTCACGGTAACTAAACTACCTTAGTCTAGAGTGTGGCAGCTTCCATTATAGAAATGTAGCACTAGGTTCTGACTTAGCCATGTTGCATTGTAAGCCATTTCTGCCTATTTATTTATTTTATCAAGCCATTTTGTGTATTAGTTTATACATAGAAAAAGGACCAGAATATATATTTCCATGTGTAACGGTCATGGCAACAATTGGAGGTAAGAGCAGGACCTTTGACCTAGCTTTCTCAAATCTAATACTATAAACGATCTTAGCACAGCATCTATCGGTTTTAAAACACACTAGTGGATTACATTCAAGAACATGACTTGACAGGTTTAACTGGTCATTGTATGAATTCGTTATCTTGTATCTGTTCCACATCTACTTAAAGACTTGCTCAAATTTGTTGGTACCCTTCTACAAAAAACGAAGAATGCACAATTTCCTCTGAAATAACTTGAAACTGACAAAAGTAATTGGTATCCACCATTGTTTATTCAATATTTAATAGAAATCAGACTTTGCTTTTGTTTTTCAACATAAATTGTAAATAATAAAACAAATGAAAATGGCATGGACAAAAATGATGGGACCCTCAACCTAGTATTTTGTTGCACAACCTTTAGAGGCAAACACTGCAATCAAACATTTTCTGTAACTCTCAATGAGACTTCTGCACCTATTAACAGGTAGTTTGGCCCACTCTTCCTGAGCAAACTGCTTCAGCTGTCTCAGGTTTCATGGGTGCTTCTCCAGACTGCAAGTTTCAGCTCTTTCCATAGATGTTCGATAGGATTCAGATCATGACTCATAGAAGGCCACTTCAGAACAGCCCAATGTTTTGTTCTTATCCATTCTTTGGTGCTTTTAGCTGTGTGTTTTGGGTCATTATCCTGTTGGAGGACCCATGACCTGCGACATTCAAGGCACCCTGTGCCAGGCGCAGCAAAGCAGCCCCAAAACATAACCGAGCCTCCTCCATGCTTCACTGTAGGTATGGTGTTCTTTTCTTTTAAAGCTTATTTTTTTCATCTGAGAACATAGAGCTGATGTGACTTGCCAAAAAGCTCCAGTTTTGACTCATCTGTCCAAAGGACATCCTCCCAGAAGGATTATGGCTTGTTAATATGCATGTTATCAAATTCCAGTGTGTCTTTATGTTTGGAGTCCTCCTGGGTCTTCTTCCATGCAGGCCACTTTCGCTCAAAAAGCGATGGATGTACTTCAGAGACTGACGTACCTTCACCTTGGAGTTCAGCTTGTATCTCTTTGGCAGTTATCCTTGGTTCTTTTTCTGCCATTCGCACTATCCTTCTGTTCAATCTGGGGTCGATTTTCCTCTTGTGGCCACGTCCAGGGAGGTTGGCTACAGTTCCATAGACCTTGAACTTCTTAATAATATTATAATAAGGGGTACCAACAAATGTGTCCAGGCCATTTTAGAATATCTTTATAGAATGCGCAATAATTCATCTCTTTTCACAGCTTCTTTGCTTTATTCTATGACATACCAAGGCATGCAAGTATACATGATGCAATAGCTTTTAATTTAATCACTTTTCAGGAGGAATTAAGCATTATTTCAATGAGCTGTAAGGGCACCAACAAATTTGAGCACATCTGTTTACTGCGTTTTCTTCTCCTTCTGAGAGAATGTGAATTGGTGACCTGCCACTATGTTTAACAGCAGAGAAAACCCTCTAAATGATATTTTTTCAACTTTAAATTTGATTACATTTCCTAGAGTGACCCCAACATTAGAAAAGTGAAACGTTGCCTTCATATTTCCATGAAAGCTGTACACCACCAGGGTACAAAGATTGTTTTAGGGTCATTTTTGACCCAGCAGTTATAAAATCATTTACACACCACAAAGACATACACACACACTGAAAGTCTTTCACACTTTCTCAAGAATGCTACGATTTGATAACCGTGAGTCAAGACCTACAAGACGTGTGAGAGACAAACTGGTGGCCATAAGAGAGGTCTGGGAGAAGTGGGTGGAGCGTCTGCTATACCTCTACAATCCTGGGCCTGAAGTAACAGTGGATTCCACTGGTTCCATTCAGAGGTAAAAAAAAAAATCATATCTGTAATGTAAGTGATTTTCATAGTTTTCCAGTGATTTACGTGATTGTTTTCTGTGACACTGATACTAATTAATGATAGTAATCTCTTTTGTCAAAAGGTCGCTGTCCTTTCTGACACTATAAGCCCAGCAAGCTAGCAAAGTATGGCATCAAGATATGGGTGGCCTGTGACGTACAATCCAGCTACGCTTGGAAGATGCAAGTCTGCACAGGGAAGTGGACCAGTGGAGGCCCGGAGAAGAACCAGGGGGTGCGGTTGTGCTTTATGTGACAGATGGACTGAGGGGGCACAACGTCACGTGTGACAATTTCTTCACCTCTTATGAACTCAGCCAGCAGCTCCTGAAGAGGAAGATCACCATGGTTGGCACAGTTAGAAAGAACAAGCCTGAGCTCCCCCCCTGCACTCCTCACAACAAGGGGGAGAGAGGCCTTCTCATCAAAGTGTGCCTTCACCCCCACCACCACTCTAGTTTCTTACCTCCCAAAGAGGAACAAGAATGTGGTCCTCCTGAGCACACTGCACAAAACGGCTGAGATCAGCGATCGTGAGGACAGGAAGCCAGCCATCATCCTGGACTACAACCACAACAAAGCAGTTGTGGACAACCTGGACAAGGTGATTGGAACATACAGCTGCAGGAGGATGACTGCCTGCTGGCCCCTGGTCATCTTCTATAACATCATTGATCAATCAATCAATCAATTTTTATTTGTATAGCACCCTTCGCAGGCTAGCCACAGAGCGCTTTACAGACTGATAAACATACAACAAACGTATAGCAAAATAAAAAACATAAATACAATAAAATCAAATATAGACCTGTAAACATTTTATATGATCTAGAATAAAGTGAGTGAACATTTAAGTAAATGAACCATTTAGGCACGGAGGAGAGAAAAACAAAAAACTCCTATGGATGGCATGTAGGAGAAAATGAATCTCTGGGGGTCCACAGCTCAGGGCCTATGCCTAATGGTTGCCTCCCCTCCAGGCAGTATAGTTGTTACAGCAGCAAGGAGATCAGAAAGTTCTTGATCGGTGCTGCTGGCTGTGCTCTTCCCTCTGGAGGAGGCCTCTTGCTGGCCATCGGGGGTGGAGGGTTTGGACCATCAACAGGCTTTGGGTTGCAATGGCTCGTCAAACCTTGGGTGTGGATGCCCCGTTGACCCTCTGTGGTGAGGTGCTTCTGGGATGGGTTGTGCCTCATCAGACTTCCATGGTGGGGGACGAGGTGCCTCGTTGGACCCTCAGAGGAGGCTGTTGCTGGAAGACAAGAGGGCAGTCGTGCTCAGATACTGGTCATGCAGTGCAGGACATTTCCAAAGACAGTTGTGCAATTGCATGTCCATGGCACACCGGCGGCACTGTGGGCTAGAAAAACAGAGACTAAACAGATGAGTCTTCAGACGTGATTTAAATGCTAAGACAGAGGGGGCATCTCTTACATACAGTACCTTTATCAATAATAATAATAATAAACCTCTACTGTAGTAAAGAAAACAATTATGACAGGTGTGTTGTAATAAAAATGAGTGGTGTCCACTGATTAAATGCAGTCTTTCTGCACTGTGAAGAGGGAAAACCCAGATATTCAGAAAGATTGTGATGAATGACAGATTGTTTCTTCATGCAAAATAGATTTGGGGATTAAAATTCAATTAAGCTGCTTTATTTTAGGGGTTTAGTGAAGGACAAGGGTAGTATACAGAAGGGTTAATGTGAAATAACACAGTTTAGTATTTTATTCTCGCAATCCTTATTGTGAAATACTACAATGTTTCCATAGTTGTGGCTGAACACATTTTCACATTCAAAAGAGCATCGCTCACCATTGCAGAAGGCAGAGCCAATGCCTCTGCTGGCTTCCAGATCTCTGACAGCTCTGAAGACTCAAGTCTCAATGGCTTCTTCAGGGCACTGGCTCAGCTGTCTGTTTGTGGCGTTATGTCTAAACTGTCCAGCCTAATGACACATTAAGATGACACCGAACTGACAGTTTGTGTTTTCAGTAAGAAATTAAGCAGCTCTGAGCATTTAGCTAATGGCAAGGTAATATGTACTTGGACTTGCTGTGATGTTTGAATGATACAGATCTTGAAAATTACTATTTACGTTGATGTTATGATTGATGTCATTTTAAGTTTGCAGAACTTCAAACTTAAAATGTACACCTGTATCTTTAAGTCGAAAACGTACCTGGATCTCCGTAAAGTACATAACTGCAAAGGCGTTTTCACTGCCATACGCAATCCACTCAGACTTCATAATCCAAGCGATATTCAAGGCTTTTGATATTTTGTACATTTATTTCCTGATCTGTGTAGAACTTGTTCCCAGGGTTTTGTTTCCAGAAAGATAGAAAGATATCACTGCTCTAGAGGCAGTTCAGAGGAGAGCAACCAAACTTATTCCAGGTCTGAAGGGAAAGTCCTACTGAGAGACTGAGGAACTGAACCTTTTCACCCTGGAACAGAGAAGACTGTGGGGACTTGATCTAAGACTTCAAAATCATGAAGGGCATTGACCACATCAAATCCTTGGATCACTTAGTTATTAATGGACATCAAACAAGCACAATGGGTCGAATGGCCTCCTCTCGTTTGTAAACTTTCTTATATTGTTAACTGCTGGATTCATCCTGAAATCAAGTGAATCACTACAATTTAACACAGGTGGAGGCTGCTTAACTTGATGTGTGATTTTGAAGGTGATTGAGCAAATTTAGGATTGCTGTTACGAGTGAAGTGAATACTTATCCAATCAAGCTTTTTCACAATGTATTTTAATGAATTCTCTTCACATTTCTAGAATATGAAGAGAATATAAGTTGTGGGGTAGGATGCTGAAGAGTTGAAATAATCCAGAGAGATGTATTTTCAATCAAAAGGAATTTATTACGAACAGCTGCAGGGAAGAGGTGTTCAAAAGGCAATCTCAAGAACAGTCTTAGAAAAGTTACAAAGTATAGGCAGCTTTATGCAGACCAGACAGGAGAGAGAACAGTGCCCACATGTCTGTCCCTTGATGAGTGGAATTCGGTTTCTGCCTGACAACAGGGCAGGAAGACCTAAGTATGGTTAAACCTGGGCAAATTTAAGGCAAATTTAAGGTAATGTTTAATATAAGGTGAGCTTGTGAAATGTATCAAGCACCATAGTCCTGGGGAAAACCTGTTCTTCTAGGTATAGCAGAGTATCGTTGGACTAAAACCGTGAGGCAGGGACCTTGGTCACACAGACACACGGCAATACATGCAGTTCCTCAGATGTGCAGATACAAGGGCTGTCCCGAACGAAGGTTTGAAGCTTCCTTGGTGTTAATTTGCACAATGTATCCATGACGCCAAATTAGCTACTAGTGTATATATTTGAATACAAATCTTATTATTTATTTGTTTGTTTGTTTACAGGTTATCCATATAACAAAAGAAAAAAAACATCCCCATGTAGTTTAAAATAAATCTTTAACAGTAATCATGTTTTTATTTATTTTTACAAGCACACAGTTTATGTAGAGGTATTGATTTTACTTCCATGAAACATGTCAACCTTCTAGTAAAAGCACCTTAGACCCCATTCACATGGGGCGCAGGGCCGCCATAACTCAAATGTGAACGGCCCTGGGCCGGGTCAAAACTAGTCCTGCTTTAACCGAAGCAGGTTTCCATTCAAATCAGTACATTTTAAAACGAGACCAGCTGTTTACTATCCAATCCGAAATGCAATTATATTGAGCTGAGCAGAACAATCACAAATGCCGGCGTTGGAGGTAAAAACTGGGCCGATGCAGAAATGAAAGCGCAGTTTACAATGTGGATGAAGATGAAGATAAAACAGAAACCGCAGAAGAGCAGCGCTGTGTCTATAGGATATTATAACTATAGACGCGTCACAGAGGCTGCTTTCCATGCACACGATTGCACACTAGTAATATATACGATGATGTCCTAATAAAGGTGCTTCACTTTCGAGGGAATTGTAACAGCACTTTTAGACTTGAACCCAAAATAAACATCTGAAAAGGGAAATATATTAATTCGATTCACCTTTGAACCAGCACATTTTTCATTATTTTAGAAAGCTTGGGCTGTGAAGCGTTAAGATTACTCTCAAAGGAAATATAGAACCGAACAATAGCTTTTATACATCAATATGAATAAGTTGTGATTATGCACACAGCGCACACACTGTAAGCAGAGCTAATGTCCTGCGTCACTGCTGTGTTTGAGCAGATGCTTTTATTCCCGGCATGCATTTCGTTTAGGCCGCTTTTGATGTGACGCGCTGAGGCTCCTAAACCCGCCAGTGTGAACGCGGTGTCTGAGGAAAGAGGGACTAAATCTGAGGCGCCCAGGGCGGCCTAATAAGTGTGAACAGGCTCTTACGCATAATAAACTATATACGTGGTGACGTATGCATTTACTTTACATTGTATTGCATTAAATACAGAAAAACTGTTGGAAATAGCGAATCGGTGTAAACCCCTTGATATTATACCCCGGTGTTCACTAACATTAAAAAGACACAGCTATTCTGAAAGTAGTAAATACTAAAGACACCAGAACACATTAATCTTAACATTTGGCTTACCTGTAATAAAAATACTCAGTTTAGAGTTTGTGTCAATATTATATATTTTTCGGTATATTATTGATATTATTATGTTTTTTAAATGCATTTTACATTCATTTAAAATGGGGGCTTTTTATGCCGTTTTTGAACTTTGTAATTTACAGAAACGTGTATAGAAGTAATGGGAGTACAAATCTAATGTTTTAATTTAGATAGGCTATGAGGGACATCTGAAGTGTGGTTTAGTATTGTAACGCTGGGGGGGGTTCCAAGCAGTCATTGCGGGAGCAACAACAAATCGTTTTATGTATTATTACTGCAGCACACATAGGTCTCAGGGACTGAACTCACACACTGACTCGTTATTCCGCCTCCCTTTGTAGCCTCTCCCTATGCGCCTCCCAAACGCATTAACCCTTTAACGCTACAGTATTCAGAGAGTGTCAATTCTATTCTAACGAGAAAAACGTGATTGTCACGTGGTGATCCTCCGAATGTCTGTAGACGGAACGAACATTCGAACGTTGGAACATTCGAAGCCAGCTAAAGTAAATACATTGAAATACACTCCAGGCTATAAAGCAACAAAAGGTGAACATTTTGGAAGGAGCCGTAGACTTTTTACGTGCACTTTATATTTTGTATGTGTGTGTGGGTGTACAATTAGTTTTTTCTTATGGTGTCCTAATGCCCTGAATTGACGTTCCAATATTAAAAGTAAAACTGCATCTGCCTATGGTGGCCAAAGTTGCTACAGTTTTGCCATTGAAAAATAAGGCATTTTTGGAAAGCTTGCCTTTAGGTCTCAAGTGACCATGCCAATTCTGCCTTTTTGGAGCATTGCCTAACGGTTGACTGGTTTTCGTGCACAACCAGTCTGCAGTAAGGAGACCAAAGAGCTCAATAGTTCAAGTATTTGACCAATAATTACAGTTTCTCATGTACTCGTGACTGTTTTCCCAGTTACCGTTATGTATGAGTACACAAAATTGAAATGGGTAAGGAACACAGTTAAAATTTTAAATCCAGACCTAGCTTGCCTACCTATTGGGACAGTAATGCAGAACTAACTAAATATACACTTGAAAAGCAATTTGTTGTAAAAGATCCTACGTTTCTTGCAAAGGATAGGAACGTGTATTATTATTATTATTATTATTATTATTATTATTATTATTATTATTATTATATGTAGTGGAAGTAGTAGTAGTGTTAGAATGGCCACTGTAGTTGTGAAAGATAAAGCGGGACAATTAATGATCGCGTTATGTCTAATTTCTTTTCAAGATGTTCAATCTATAGGTTCTATAATGGCAAGAAACCCGTCTCTGTCCAGGGTGCTGAAACTTGGTGTTCTCGAAAGTCATGAATACAATGATTTATTTTTATATACATTTTAAATATCTAGAACCTTGCATTGTGTAATTATTCCCCGTTATTTTGACGTGTCACGTCTTAGTTATTTATTTAGCATTTTTTGTAAGGACATGTTTAACTTAGTTGGCCTTGGTAAGTAATTGTAGTGTTTTCAGTTCAGTTTCGGGTGTATATATGCAATTCTAAATATTGGTATTTTATTTAGATTGATTGATTTCACACTTATTATTCACTGCTTTCTTCCTCATATACCTCATCCTGTCCTACATAGTTAAGCCATCCCAAGCCAAGGGTGCAAGAGGAGGCGTGTAAAGGAATTGCAGTGAAGCAAGGGATGAGAGAGAAAAAGACACTATAGTACCAGAGTGGCTGTGTGGGGTCTTGAATAAAACAATGCACGCACAGTTCTTTTCACCAAATCTTGACACCCTGCATTATAAAGCACTGAAGTGTCATTGGTTGGCCCCTTGGCTCTGAACATGGTCGGGGGCGGGCGCCTGCAAGCCTGATGTGTCGAGTGTGGTCTGACAAGACAAAAATACCTTACTTTATAAGTGACTGTAACGTTTCAAAGCAATAGGATGTGATCACGCACCAGAAGGAGTATTTTAAAGGCACATTGTTATCATCCTGCTGGTGAACCGGTGTCGTCTTCTCACCAGCATACTTTTCTCTGCGACATGCAATGCCCCGAGCGAGAATCAAGACCTAAAAAGTCCTCGCTGTTAAGAATAGGACTTAAGAAATAGAAGAGAAAAAACTAAAGAAAACAAGAAACAAGTTTTTAAGGTTTGGAATTCAACATTGAGGTGCAACACCCCGCGGATTGTGCATAGAAAACCACGTCCTGTACAGTACCTTTGCAGGCGCTTTTCATTGGAAACGACCTGGCTGTGTGTGAATGAATTGAAGTCAAGGCTGGGAGGTGTTTAGAAACGTCATTCTGGGAGAGATTACTGCTGCAATGGTAAGATTGTACATCTCTGGTGTTATATAGCTGTGCATTGAATCGATGTTTAATCTGTATGTATTAAATCAACAATTGATTTTTGTAACGCAAGCGTTTCTTTAGCAGTCTTGGGTGATTGTGTAAGCGCTGGTTACAGCTGCTCGCTGTTTGTGCCTCCATACAGCAGTAGGGAAGCGTGTCGGTGGAGCTGTGCGTTGGGCTGCTAAAGTACAATCAATGTAAATGTGAGTATTATTAATGCGAACTCGTTGTGTCATTTTCACAAGGAATAATAGCAACATTGACATGTCACAAATGGTATGAAAACGTCTGAAAGAGGATGCATGCTCAATGACACGGACCCGTAACCTCGCATTAGGCTTTGCAGCAAATGAGGAACACATTGCTGTATCGGAACAACGTTAAACCTTAAAGACAATCGCAGACTTGCAATTCTTCAGAGTAGGATATGCCGAGTCCAAGTCCGTTGCATTGATGCCAATAAAATAGACGTTTATTGTGCAAACCGTAGCTGTTTGAAATGCAATGTTGTTATAAAAGACTGGCAGATGGTCGGGGACACTATGCATCAGAATGCGTTTCATGAATTCATCCGGCAGAATGAATAGAGATGCTGCTAAAACGACAGATCAGCCAACATACTTTCCCTCCCTTTTAAGTATTGCAGTTATTCATTGTAAGATTAGGTATTTTGAATGAGGGAAAGATGAAGGATATATTCTCTTCTAGCGATGGATTAAATGTATGGATTTGCGGTTTGCTAATTATATAGGTAGATAGATAGATAGATAGATAGATAGATAGATAGATAGATAGATAGATAGATAGGTAAAGTTGATGGACTGATTTCAGGTATTCGTGCCCCGAATGCAAACAGTTATATATATATAAATTATAAAATGTGGTCCAATTAAAAGTGCATTATTACAGGTACCATTCAGGCATAATGATGTTAGAGAACCAATAACTGACCCAAACCAAACCATATTGAAATCGGTTTGCAGTATTACCACACCCAAAAGCAATTCTGTAGTCAAGGCAGCTGTTTTCACACACACACACACACACACACACACACACACACACACACACACACACACACACAAATAATATGAATACATTAACATAAGCATAGCAATATTTAAAATAAAAAATAATAATAATCTCAAAGTACTGCAGTCAGTCTCCAATAGAAGAAACATAAAAATAGAATATATTGTTACAAACCTCCATATACACTTTTTCTATGTATACAATACAATTTACCCTATCTCTAATACAGAGGTCTAAATTATATATTTTTAAACAGTAAACTAAATGCAGTGTATATCTATATTGTGTCTTGGATTAGAAAAGAAGAAGAAGAGAAAAAGACTAACATGTTTTGTAGGCATTTGTATTTAATAGGTTGGTTTGTGCTACATTTCTGACCTTGGGATTAATTATTGGTTAATTTTCCTATGAAAGAAAGAAAACCAAGTCAAATATGGACATTTCTGTCTCTTCTAGGAACAGTATGGCTGGTGAACCATTTATTTTAGCTTTTATATATGGAGATGCCTATCGCTTCACATACTGGACAATATACATCATCGTCTTCACTTCCACAGTGAAAAATTGCAAGCTAATTCTTCAAATCATCCATCATTTTGCTGATCCCTCAGGGCTTAAATCTGCCTTGAGGGTAGTAGTGGTTGTCATAGGCAGCTGAGGAAATACAATTCCTTTATCAACCAAAAATGACAGAAAATAAGGAATTTAGTCAACTTGTCTGCGTCAGGATGGATTTCAATTAAATACAAACATTCCAATTGTAACTGCTTTTGAAAGGCTTCCTATAGCTGTCATGGAAAAGTATGTGCAGGTGAACACGTAGGATTACCTCTTGTAACAGAATCGGGTTTCAATTTTAAATGTCGGAAACAAGATGAGGAATATAGTCAAAACTATCTGAACCATCCAGGAAGAATATGTTTATAAGATAATAACAGTCGAATGAAGGTGAAAATGGCAATATCAGTATTGAGGTGTGTTCATAAATCGGTGGTGTTTCAAGTAAATGCGTAGTTAGGCTTGAATAGGGACAGAAAAATAACCCCTGTTGACTGTAAATGGATGAATGAAATTTGCTTAATTTGTCTCCCAGTGCAAAATGTATATCTTTGGTTTCTCTCAAGATTTTAGCATCCTTCAAAAGGTGTATATAGTTTATTATCCAGTGTGCGATTGGAGTGTGCATCATCAATCTATGATTCTTACATAAAGATAATAAACAAAGACCAGTATTCTATACATTATTCTTATATGGCACACAATGCATGCTGTTCATAGAGAGATGGAGCTGTATTTCCCCATATTCAGTAATAGGGAACACATTTTAATTAACAAGAATGCCTGCAAATGGATTGGCACCATAAATACTAGCCATTCACTGCTAATTTGACTGAGAGGAATAGTTTTAATATGTATTCATTTCATTCCCAGCTTATACATATTTGTATGGTAATGTCAGCAATACACATATTTATAATAATATGCAAAAAATAAAAAATATCATATTGGTTTCAATGATTTATAAACTCTGTAATTGTTTAAGTATTCAGATAAATCACTATTGGAAAAAGAAAAACCCAAAGGATTCCAATCATTAGTCATTGGCCAGTTCAGTATATAAATCTATCAATATGAAAAAGCTATCTTTTATTAGACTGGCAGCAGCAAGAATATACACGCTAATATGGGCACATATTCTGGCGATCTATGACAAAAGATAAAAAAGTGCACTGTCCTCTAAGGGTTTTTACATTGCAGATGACATTGAAATCTTTAAGTTTAACTTCTTTTGTCAGATTGTATGAGTAGTGTATTTATTTATTTATTTGTTTAATGCAAATACTGGTTACTTGGAGAAGAAAATAGCTCCCAAGGGGGTCTATGGGAAATTGTGCATGCAATGGGAAGTGGAAAAAACTCATAACAGAGCTGCCAAAAGTGTGCCGTCACTCAGACAAGACCTACCCCTTCGTCTGCTTATCTATACAACACACAGACACACATTTCCTGTTTTGCCGGAGCCTGAAGGCGCACAAGCCACCAGACAACCAGGGCTGGAACAGCTAATTAATGTTATCTTTCAAGTTGAAAATAGCTCCCCGAGGGGACTATGGGATGCTGAGTACCCAGGCCATCGCGAGGGAGGACTACCGACAGAGCCCAGTGAGGCCACGTCTGAGGCCCGTAGCCTACATGGATACAAGACCATCACTGGAACAGAAAGCATTGATGAGTTTGTAGCCTCCAAGGAGCCCTGGGACTCCACTGAATACCAGATATACCAGGAGCAAGGCCAAACTCAACTGAAGACCAAACACAACCAGGAGCAGAGAGGACGGAAGGGACCCTGGGACTCAGCAGAAGTGAATCTGGACTGGAGATCACAAATTCAGGGCCCGGTAGCCTATAGACAGCACTACTGAAAACCATGGAAACAACCAGGAGCACCACAGTGGGCAGGGATCAGACGCTTGCAATGAGAATTAATCTATGCTTGCCCAGCTGTCCCAGATGTGTTACATCACCTTTGGATTAAGGCACCACTTGCAGGCTACACAACCTCCTCTGGACAGGAAGTCTGCTGCCATATTAATCAATCCCAAGAGCAGGGAAAGGGGAAGTAGCCTACTTTCCAGCCAAAAGACCGTGGCTAGTAAACAGATAATGAGTTTTTCTTCTGCTAGCAATGCAAGAAGCGGAGTAGTACACACCTTCTCAAGGGTGATTGTCAAAAAAGGAAGTGTGTGTGTGTGTATGTGCACTGTATAGATAAACAGACAAAGAGGCCACACTATCGGCAACTTTGTTATGAGTTTTTCACCACTTCCCATTGCTTGCACAATGTCCCGTAGTACCCTTTGGGAGCAAAGCAACTATTGGATAAATGTTTTGTGTGGTTCCTGTGAAAATCATGACGGTTCTACATGTATTTATATAACACATATTGCATATGTAATGATATTGTACTGTTACTATTTCCTCTTTCATAGTATGATGAAATACAGCATATAAAACACAGTAGGAAATATACAGACGGGGGAAATCAAAGCAGAATCGACATGAAACTGCTTGATTATGAAGCTGATTGTTAGTTGTCATTCCACGATGCATACATAGCGTTGAAGAAGAGGTTATTTTGGATGCAAGTGAGTTTTCAATGACTACGTTAATCTTTGTAAAAGTGATATGCTTATGTTATCATGGGCAATGGTTGAGAAATCCAACGACACGGAAGAGAAGTTATATAACACACATTTCTTTCACTCAACTCAACAAACTCAGTGGAAATTGTCAAAAACTCTTCTCACAAAGCATATGGAACGGCATTATTCAATCTATAAATAATTAATTGTACTCACAGCTTATTATGTTATTCTATCTCTGCCTAAGGCTGATCTCATGAAACAGTTTGGGAGATGCCTACAGAACCCTCGCTCTTCTATTTTAAGTTAAGAGGCTTTGAGAAACAGAAGACAAATAACAAAATAATACAAACTCCTAATGAACTCTGGAGGGATTTAACCTTTTTAACACACTTTTGGTTGAGGCATACTACTGTACTGTAGACAAAGAGAAAGTGAGATGATTTGTCTTGTACAACCTGCTTAGGCACATCTGGTGGGGATCATATTACTTTGTCATCCATACATTCAATACAGTATTTTTTCATCATCAGAATGATGTTAGTTAGCTTTCTAACAGTGTGTGAATTCAGTCCTGGCCATGCAGAATAACAAATAATAATAATAATAATAATAATAATAATAATAATAATAATAATAATAATAATAATAATTAGTGTGAAACAACTTTAATTCAAACCACAATTAAGCAGGATTTTAAATATTATCATTCATGAACAATTGGGTTTTGGTAAGTTCTTCATATGAAACAGACATAATTGCCCATTGGTTGTTTAACGTATGTTAGTGACTCTAATTGATTAACCTCCACAAAGCCCAGGAGACAGTAAGTGTATGAATCCATGCTTGTCCCAGCTCAGGGTGGTCAGAAGCAATAAGGATAATGGTGATAACGATTGATTTATGTTTTGCTGTAAATAACTAAAATATGTTATTATGAGCTTATCATTTTCATTAGCTGCGTACAAACAGCCAAACAAATGTAAGTTTTAATGTTTTTGTTCAAGTTTTGTTTGTTTGTTGTGTTATTATCTTCTGTTAATGTTCTTTGGAATTATATTTATCAATTAACAAAATGCAAAGTGAGTGAACAGAAGAAAAATCTACATCAAATCAGTATTTGGTGTGACCACCCTTTGCCTTCAAAACAGCATCAATTCTTCTAGGTTCACCACTTTTCCTTCCTTGGACCACTTTTGATAGGTACTGACCACTGCGGACTGGGAACACCCCACAAGAGCTGCAGTTTTGGAGACTGACCCAGTCGTCTAGCCATCACAATGTGGCCCTTGTCAAAGTCGCTCAGATCCTTACGCTTGCCCATTTTTCCTGCTTCTAACACATCAACTTTGAGGACAAAATGTTCACTTGCTGCCTAATATATCCCACCCACTTGTGGTCACTTCCCCTACTTATTGTAAAGTGTTACCACTCCTTTTTCACTTTCCAGGATTTTGTTCTAACAAAATGCTGGAAAATGAAAAAGGAGTGGTAACCCCAAATTCATGTGCCATCGATCTGTTAATTGCAGTCTTCTCAAACATCCTTGCATGTTAAGAATAATTTATATTGCGACTGGCAAGGAAGTTATGGAGTTACTGTATTCGAAATAGAGTATCATATCACAGTTTACATACAGCATTAATATATTTTGTGAGATAATTATTATACACTTTCTGATTTGTCTATGTGAAGCATAGTTCATTCATATATGCATTTTTGCACACAGCATCCCAATAGTCTAATTGTTTTTTTGACTGCTACCCCTAAAGTTCACTTTTCCAGTTATGGCAGCATTGTCCATAAAATAATCAGCAACGATTCAGTCCAATGACCCTCAATCCACTACAAAATAAGACACCTACAATATATACATGACATTCACATATCTCTAAATGATTTGCAGATCTCTAAATGATTTGCAGATATAGTTAAATGATTTAGAGATCTCTGCAAATGACTTCCTGTTCATTTAGAGATATCTGCAAATCATTTCAAGATATCTTCAAATGACTTCCTGTATTTTGGCTGAGATTATCACTTCGTATTTCCTCATTCAGTTACATAGAAATTAATGAACAAGTTAACAGGAAGTGATTTGAAGATATCTCAAAATCATTTAGAGATCTCTCTAAATGAACAGGATGTCATTTGCAGATGTCTCTAAATGATTTGCAGATGTCTCTAAATGATTTGCAGATATCTCAAAATCAGTTAAAGATATCTCTAAATCATTTAAACATATCTGCAAACCATTTAGAGATATCTAATTATACAGGTGTGTAGAGAAATATACAATAGCATTATAGCAGTTAATTCAATCCTGCCCATTTTATTGCACCGGAGGATTTACAGAACAATGTGAAAGGCAACATTGCTGAGTTTTAATAAAAACACAATGTAGAGCTGCAACAAAATGGAGGGATTGCAAGAGCCACAGAGAGAGAGAGAGAGAGAGAGAGGTGTACAATCAATCGAGAGCAGGAGGTAAAAGCGTGCAAACAGACTTTAGATCGAACTGAGCTGGTTTGCTTGCATTCATGTTTAGATTTCTCACAAATATTAATTTATTAATATTATTATTATTGGCAGTCTGACATAAGAGATGGATCCACCACTGGGGGCAAGAGTGAGGACTGAGTGAACATGGGATTTTAGGATTGTGTTGGGAAGTTACAGTCAAACAGTCAGCAGTATTATAATTATTTATATTTCTTTGCAGACGCACTTATCTAGGGTTACTTACAATTGGTATAACATATCACATTATTTGTACATACAATTTGCCTTTTAATCAGCTGTTTTTTGTTTTTGTTTTACTGGATAGATCTAGGTAAAGTCTAGAGCCCTAACCACTACTCCATCCTGCAGTAAATGAGCAGAGGACAGGAGAGCGGGTATCTGGAGATACACTGGATTGAAAAGACGAGGGGGCAGAGGGATAGAGGGAGCAAGGATAATAGTATGAAATTGGCTGTGTACAGATAGGAAGCCCATAGAAATCTCAAGCATGGGAGAACAATGCAGAGAAGACATTTGTATAGTAGGCTAGACTGAGAACCGAGAGAGACAGAGAGATCAGAAGAGGGGGAGACAGAGGAAAAGGGTGAACCATAGATCAGGATCGGAAAGATTGAGTTTGAGGCGGTGCAAGGGCATCTGGGAGGAAACGGCCGAGAGGCAGTTCGATATCCTTGAAGGAACGAAAATGAAGATCTGAGCATAATCGGCTTATAATTGGTAGTGGGAGCAGGAGGATCGGGCAAGGACAGTAACTGAGGATCCAAGGTCACAGAGAGGAGAGGAGAGTGCTGTTATTAATGATCCAAAGCCACTGAAATATATTTTTTTCATCTGTCACAATTGCAGTGGGGTTAAGTTTTCAAATTTCTATAAACAGCACCCAAACAGTGAATTGTCAGCAAACCAATTGTCTGATTTTATTTTCAAAGTACTTGATGTCCCCCAATCAAAACATTGAACCACCTGCCAAGTGTTTCCATTGGCCAGGCAAATAAAGAGCTGCCATCTGGTGCCTTGGATTGTGATTTGCACTTGGCAGGTAGGATTTCATCTAGTTTTCTTTCCTACCAATAAAAAGTTTACTTTTAAAAGTATATAACACGGAAAAGCTGAACTAATATAATGACATCCCACTACAATCCTCTGTTCTGCCATTTTACAGTTATTTATATTGTTTAATTTCAAAAGGGAGAGAATGTGTGTCTTTTAATTTGTTTTAGTTTTCTTTTTCCATTTTAAAAGTACTAGAGTTGTTGCTTCTGTTGTTCCATAGTCTTCTTTTATTGTTTCTCTGTCACATATTACATGTATTTATGGTTAATTAGTTTGCATTACTGTTATAGTTGTAGTACACCTGTCAACATGCTATCTGGAAACAGCTCTTTCATTTCTGCATTCACAACCTCTACATCCAAGCACAGTAAAAATGTTCCCAAAATTATGTTTGGGGAAGTATTATGTTAACAGAATGTTAAATACTAAAGTGCAAAAGCCAGTAATCATTTCACACTGGTTCTGATGCAACAGAGTTGATCAGAAAGGCATCCCATTCTCAACATGAAAGAATAAAGTAATTGAAGGCTGTTCTACTTTTTCTTAATTTTTTCTTCCTTTTTTTAAATTGGTGATGAAAAGAATACTTCAATGAAAGTTACCACACAGGTTCAATGCATGCTTAAAATACAATTTGCAGTTTTCAGGATCTGAGTCAATGAAACAGTGAACACGAGCATGCTTTATATGTACCCTGCATTAAAGTATTAAGTAAAGTATTAAGACCATAGACACAATCATTAAAGACAAACCTCACACAATGTGTTTAATGCCGTGGCCTTAATTACGGCTGCAATATTAAAATGGACACTGTATCTAATTTTCTGATGGGAATTATGGTCTGGCCGCTGGTGCAGTGAGAGTTGATGTCCCCTGTGTCCCTTCCTGATTTTGCCTTTTCACTTCATCCCAGGGGTTTTTGGAGGTCAGGACTCTAAGTTGGCTATTCAATGTTTTCAAAGCTATTTTCCACTGTATTTCACTGCCTCCTTTGTGACAGACTGTTGCATTGTGTCTACAGGTGCTGGGGCCTTCAACATCAAATTCAATCAGATAACAGAATGACAAAAGATTCCTTTAGGCCAGCCGCCCAATCCAGAGTGCATGACCTACAGTGCAATACTTCTCTAGCAGAAGGAGGCTTGTCCCAATACTGTTAGTGCAACTGTAGGGTTAACTATAGAAGAACCACAGAGGAAGGTTTATTTTTTTCTGTTTTCTAACAACCTCAGAGATATTAAATCTAAATAATTAATTGGCCGCCCGTTTAATCACAACACATGTGTATTTTGTTACAGCACATACATCCATAAAGTTTTAAATATTTCCTGGCAAGGATTTGCACTGCATGTCTTATTTGAATAAAATCCCCTCCTTCAATAGGCCATTTAAAAAACAAAATCAAACGAAGTGAGGTTATTTGAGTTTGCACCTGTTCTGTAATCAAAGAAGCAATGGAGCTTCATTCAGATATGGTGTGTGGTATTTTAATGTACTGCAGCTGAAATATGGACATTTATCTTTCTATGTTTATTATATTTTTATAACTGTAGGTGTTTAAATGAAAGCATATTTTTTACTAAACATTTTACATACAGCCAGTAGTCTAACTGCTAATACAGCACAGATGAATTTGAGATTCCATTAAAGGCAAGCATATATATTTTATAAATAACAGTGTATAATAAAACAAAATAAGAATCGTTAATTAACATTTTGTTGAAATGTGATTTATTTATGCTTTTACTTATTCATTAATAAATTCATATATTTATTTTAGAACTCAAGGCTTCTAAAAGGGACTTCATTGTTAGGGCTGTGTTTCATGAATATCATTAGATACCAAAATATAACTATATTTATGTGTTTTTTAAATGACAGGGCTCCATTTTGTTTTTTCAGCTGGGAATATTTTACTACTGAAAATGTAATTAACAATTGAAGGTTACATTTAAAGAAACTGTATTTCTTGTTGATCAGATAAACCAAAAATGTCATGGAGCTTAATATTATTATTATTATTATAATAGTATATTTAAAAATGTCTCTGAGCCTACAAATTGTATTTACTGAATTATATTGCAATAACAGCTTGTTATTTGTCTGAATAGTCAAACTAGACTTGTGAATTATCACTGAAACAGCATAAAGCAAACCTGCTCTTGTGTCTTTATCAATTAAACAACAAATCAGTGTATTTTAAATAAAAGCCATCAACACAGTCTCCTAAACGTGGGGACCAACTTTAAAATGATCTTTTAATTTTAGGATTTTGTATTCTCACCCTTGATGTAGATTTCAGCCTCAACATGTGAGGCAATGAATCATCAGTATAAGGTTTTTCTGGAAGCACAACACATGGCAGGTTGCCACCAAACTGAAAAGACAAACATCCTTATGGAATCAGTTAGAGCTCATTTGGCCTGAAGGCTTAAAGATCTTACGGAAAATACTATTGATTGCTTGCGAGATCTGTTGTCTGGTTTTGTGTGTCATTCGGTTCTTCTGCCAACAAATGGTGTCATTATATAACAGTCTTAAAGAGGAATTTTGTTTTAGAGATGATGGAAAATACAAACTTTTTTGAATGGATATACGAACCATGTCTGTTTCAGCGCAGTGTCTCTTCTCTTGTCTGTAAGGGGCAACTCAGTTGGAATCCGAATCTATGAAATAATTACATTTCCTAATTACACTAACTGGCATATCAGTTACAGAGAGATGTTATCTCCAGTGGAATCCTCTTACTTACAAGTGATAAATAGTGCTAAAGGATTACAAGAGGACTATGTTCGCAAACCCATGTTTTATTCCCTGTCATGTTTATTCAAAGTATTCAACAACATGACCTTGCAGAGTCTGACAAAGAAACATATCAACTATATATCCATTCAAATGCATATTGACACATATTCACATGGATCAATGTATCTTTCTTACTAACACCTAACATTCTCAATATACATTGCATTTAAAAGATACAAATACAAGTCTGAATAATGCAATTTATGCGATAAGTATAAGTGTGTTTTATACAGGTATTTGTCAAGAGTGTATTTAATTAAATGCGCCTTATAGGCCAATGAAAAAAGAACTGAAGTCGGTTTTATGACGAGATGCAACTGTGATCCTGCAGAACAGTCTCTAGGTTTATATGAGAGTTAGGAATTGGAGGATACTCCAATATGAAGTTAAGATTCAACAGAAATATATGTAAACTCAGTGTATTATGTGAGCAGAAGGATTCAAGCTAAAGGCTGACTCTTGTATTCTATAAGAAACAACAGGAATAATTGAACAGGACAGTGACAACGAAGAGCTGATGTAGATAGTAACTGGAGGATGACCCGTATTACCTGGGGCACGATAAAAACATAATTTGAAGCCTGTTTATCTTTTAACTTTGTTTGTTACTTCCTTGTAAAACCAGATGGTTGTATTTTGCAGTTTCCTGAGTCAATAGGCACTTTTACATGGCTATTTCTGATCTGCATCAAATGCATTTGATAAGGGTCAACTGTCAGCAGCCACAGGGGTCCTCTCGTGCGCACTAGCACGTAAATCCAAACTTAATTATATGTATATATTGAATTAGTCACAGAGACAGAGCTCTATCAAAAGTTGTTGTTTAATCTCGTAACGAATCATTTTCACAAGTTAAACCAACGCACTGGCGTAGTTCTTCGCAACCAAAGCATGTTATATAAAAATACTTTTTTTTTGCTAACATAAAATAACAAGCCATTTACTGTTAACTTAAACAATATTTTATATATAATACTGGAATTATTATCTGCTCCACTGATGCAAAAGGTGTTTGTCTGCCACCTGCCATTAAAACAAACGTTGCCGCAGTGCATGCTGGGATTGGAGGCAGTCGAGCATCCACGCTGCCAGGATCAGATGCTAGCGATGCATTTGATCCGGATCAGGAATGGCAGTTTTTAACACACATAATGTAAACCTCAGAGAAGATATTGTGAGAACCGCTCTCACTATCTGACTCTTCTCTCCTGGGGCCTTGATAATATAAATCTTTATTTTGTGGTTCTGTTGGTGGCTTTTTAAATCTTCCCTACAGTGTGTAACACTGGAATCCAGTTAATCAAAAGCTCTGACAGTAGGTGGGTTTCTCCCCTCACACATGGTTCGTAAGGGTCATTGCAATGAGAAATGCAAAACCTCCCCAACACAAACTACAAAAGCAAGAATACAGATGCTGCCTTTTGAATGACACCAACACGATTGCTGTATGAATATGAATCTACCTATAGTAGAGCAGTGTTCACTCTGCTGTGAATTTCCTCCATCTAGCACAATTAAGAGAATCCGTTGTGTGGCAAGATACACTCCTACTTTTTTTTTTTCCCTGCCACTCTGGGGAGGTAGTGTGATTCATTTGCAAAGAGACTTTCTGGTGTGCTAACAAGCATTTTGTATTTTGTGGCATAATGGCACCTCTCAAGGGGACATATCTGTTACTTAAAGACATAGTTTATATATATATGTCAGTTTACTGTCATTCCGATTCTTACTTTTTGTGTGTTTGTGGTCATTTAACGTAATGCGTCACTAGCCAGGATAAAGGACTATTTCAGCATACATAGTTTATTAAAAGGTTTTCAAACCAAGCTGAATCGAAGGAAAGAAAGCCGAATTCATGCAAATGTACAGTTTTTCTCTGATTCCAAACGCTTTGCTCAAGTAAACTAAAGTCTGTGCTCTTCAAGTTGCAGGCAAGAGTACTGGTTTATTAATGTTTCCAGTGATGGTCTTAAAGGATTGGTATTGCATGTAAGAATTTAGTTTTATTATAATGGAGGTTTGTATCTGGACGATCAAAACGACAGTTGATTACTTTCTGTGACACCTGACAGTGGTGTTTGCAGTGTTTATGAGTTGGTTGTGTTCATGTTAGTGTATGCCTTTATGTCTCGTATCTGCTTTTGAACTGAATGTACAGATGATGCACAGCTGACGTAATCGGTTGTGTAGGAGGTAGCCCTATATTTCCAAGATTAGTGTGAAGCTGGGTCTGTGAAACCAGACCATAATGATTTAACTTGAAGCTTTTATATATGCAAATTGATTTCCAGTATATGTGTGATTAAATATGGTAAATTTGGCTCGTTGTGATGAACAAATTTACACAACAAATGTATTGAAAGATTTGTGTCTTGTTTGGAAAAAAATCTGTAATTTATTTCTGCTGCACAGCATGATTGTCTCTTCTGAATGATGCAAAACACATGCCACGTGTATACTTTATCTTGCTATGATTGCTTAGGTCTAAGCAGTTTAAAATGCGATCTATATTATTACCTACGTAAGAACCAGCTTTACTGACGCGGAGGTGAGAGTGGGATTTATGAAAATGATATCGCCTCAAGAAATATAACAACATAATAAGTGTGTATACAAGCCTAGAAACACAATTATATATATATATATATATATATATATATATATATATAGATAGGGTTTAAAATGTATGGCAACACAAGGGAACACAAATCATCTACAGTATGTTTGCTTCTCATTCAAAGTGTATTTTGTAGTTACTACAATTATCGACTTTTCTATTATTTTATATAGTATCAGAGTATTGATTAAGAAATAATTGGATTCAGTATCTTAGGAGACAGAGCATATATGGAATATTTATGATTCACCACCTTCCATTTGCTGATCTGATGACTAATACAGAGAGAGAATGTGATTAATGAAGCCTCTACTTTGTTCTTGAGGACCTCAGAGAATGGAAACTTTACTTTCAATGTTTGTGTGAACTTCAGATAATTGATGTGCAAGGTATGGTTCATATATCTTATTTCTTATTCCTAAATGCAAAACAAAGCTGTAAACAAAAATATTCTGTCCTATTTAATACCATTGAAGAAATGTGTTAAATCATATGTGTGTGTGTCCTGCCCTAATAGTTCTATATTTCTTTTTGTCAAGCATTACACATAAAACCTACAGAGGTTACAATGTTCATTTCATGTGTCTATTTGTGTTTATATTTGTCATGATACCTAAAGTGTGCTATGTTTTCAACATCGTTTCAGGTTCGTTGATGATCTCGCAGATCTGACCAGCTTGCGAATAAATTCTGAAGACCGACACAACTACAATAACCACTCATCAGAGAATCTATTGTCCGAAGACTTCAGTCACCAGAAGAGAAGCCATGAAAACCCTCCTGCACCTTTGTGTCTTGCTTCTTCCCCTGGTAAGCAAAAAAAACACACTCATTTATCCTTCAGAATCAATGCAGGTTATTGATGATGTTTAAGGGAGGGAAACGGACAGCAGTTTTCTGATGGTCTCCTGACATTATTGGTTTTGTGCATCAGACTGACTGGTGGTATTGGCTCCTTGCAGCAATTCAATGGGATTTCGTCTGAGGCAATGCAGCAGAAAGGGAGGCATTATTACAGTCTCTGAAGCACGGCAAAGGTTTGGTGTTACAGACCGAATACAGTTCATTGGTAGATAGTTTCAACGTAGTACCTGTTTCTGTAGATCGTATTTTTCACAGGGAGTCAAAATGTTACCACACATCCACACATACTAAGTCACTTTATTCAAGGATTGTGTTTTATGTGAATTACCCTTCGTTTTAATTAAAGAGCATGTCTAATATAGGTTGGTACATACCAAAAGTAGGTATTTCATATACTCTAAAGAAATACACCAGTGCCCCAGATTATATTTAAATAAGAAGCAAGTCATGAACCATTTCTCAGATGTTTCTTACTTGATTAAGATTATTATATTTTGTGATATTGTTGTTCTGTGATGTATAAACTATTGCACATATCTCATGGCGGGGGGATGCCTTAACATCCTCTTTGCAGTTACGATGAAGGGATAGGATGCCTGGCCTGCTCTTTCAATGCTTAATCATGTGCAAGAACATAAGGTCCTGTGTTCAGCTTGGCACGTCCAAATCCACACCGATTCAGCACACTAAAACAAAGCACGCGCTTCATTCGTTCACTTCCATCAACAAAGCAATTTGAGAGATTGCAGTGTGGCTGCTCTTTTAATATGTCTCCCTGCAGATTAAGTGATTTGTGAATGATTAATAAGTTGCTAAATAAATGTTTTAGTACAACTTTTAAACCTTTGAAGAGCAAGAATATATTTAGAATGGGTGCTAAATCCTTTGTGTTGGATTTCATTGCAGCTACTCATAACGTACTAAGTAGAGCTGATGGCCTGCAAATAACAGGATTACTACATCTGAAAAAAAAAAAAAAATGCATACACACACACGAATAAATACGGCAGCAGTGCAAAAAAAACGAAGACTCTGCACTAACACAAAACTTGCTAAATATTTGTATCTTTTAGGACGTGTACAGGGATTTGAGCCCAGTCCAACCATGCTTATATACGAATCATATCTAGAAACACCCAGTCTTCACTCCCCCAACAGCCGACAAACCTGCTATGCCAAATGGCCAGGCCTTGATGAAGGAGGGTTTGAATTCTCTGCCGGGTTTAGGGGAGTGACACTATGGTAATGGGCTTGTGTACACAATGAGCCCTGTCAAATTCTCCCCTATACACTCCTCTTCTCAACTGCTCCACAACCTCATAGATGGCACTGACACCATTGTAAACGTTGTGGTCTGACCCCACTAAGATCTGAAGCACCTTTTCAGTCACACCTCTGAGCACCTGATCTGCACAGCTCTAAATGAGTGTCAAATGAGTGTCTAAGGGAGTGAATTACACTACATCAAATGAAATAGATAAAAACATTTCAGCTCCCAGAGCTGTATGAGAGGCAGATTGATGTCAACTTGTTGTGTAGTGTTTATAATAGATTGTGGGTGTGAGATTGTAAATGTGCAGGATTTTGTATCTGCAGAAATCAAGAAGTGTAGTAAAACCTCAAGGTCCATTTGTCAGGAAACAGTATAATAACATTCTTCACATTAATTCAGGTACAAGATTACAGAAAGAAAATATTGTGCTGCATTTATTCTTGAACGGGATTACACATACATATATTCACATAAGCTTGTGCTTTTTCTCCCTCTCTTTACATTTTTGAAAGATTTCCTGTGTGCTCCCATAATTGTGATGCCTATTGTATGTTATGTGACACAAACATATAGTCATCATTTTGGGGACACCATCATCTAACATATGAATTCATTACATCAATTACATTGATTACATTGAATGCATTTTCTAAGGAGCAGTTCAAAGCTCCTTGCAGTCAGAGGGAAATATGGGCTGTAGAAATTTGCTTAAAAGTACATTCAGTTTAATTTTAAGAAGAACAGCAATTATTGCAGGAATAGATCCAAATGAAACATCTCAATGAATCATCAAAGCCCTGCAAGAACCATACGCTGCTTTTCCCATGAAATGATAATGCAGTATTTGAACTGAATTTAAATAGGACTGCATTGCAGCTGGCAAACAGGCTGTTCAGATTTAGCTGCTTATTGTAACATTGTCTGAATTGCCGTACAGTCATCGCTCTTTTTTATACAATGATTTGTATTCCATCGGGGTGAAGGATAGTCAGTTAAAAAAAGTAATGTTCTGTAGAAACTGCATTGCTCCACCTGCAAGATGAAACTGAACAGATGTGCATGATGCTGGTTGTTGCAGGGTTTTCCTTTCCACACATCTAATAATGTGTTGGCAGTAATCTAATCAGAGTTTTTGTTATGACAATTGTATGATAGCTACCTCACAGCCATGCCTGTAAATAAGGAGGTTACTGAACATGCAAAATGTGCAAATGTCTTTTCAATGTAATCTATTACAAGAAGGAAATATTCCCAAAAGACAATGGTTTCTATATTGGATGACTTGATAAAAACAACATCACACAATGTGACTAATAAACTATGCAACTCAGTCAGAGACGTGGAGGGTCATATTCGAAGGAGACGTTGTCGTGTCTGTCCCCCAGAGTGATCTAAAGAATGTCCTCCTTTTATTAGAATGGAAAATAATGCACATAACGAAACATGACATGAAAAAGCTCCATCTGATCACAGAAATCTGTTTCCTGTCAAGCATGTATCAAGTCCTTGGCACCAGCCCACGCTTACACTCAGTCCAAATGAAGGTAATACACATGCAAATTCAAGCCTCCTCTTTTTATGAATGCGGAACAGTGGCATTTTTGGCACGACGAAAGTGAAGCTTACATTGAGAGGAACGTCATAGCCACTGTGAAGCGTGGAAGTGGAATCTCTTTTTTTTGGGCTGTCTTGCTTGTTCTGGCTTTGGTGCTTGTTTTGGCATTGTGGCAGGGAACGGATTCCTGAAATAACCTGGGGCAATTTCTGGGACACTTTATAGCAAGCTGGTAGCTCTTGCACACAATTGTGCGAATTAAATTATCTCTCACTAACACATTTAGTGTATATGCTATATGTTAATGAGTCAAAACGTATGCATAATAATTGAGTTACATGTTTGTTAGTAAGGTGGTCAATGTTGAAGGTAGTGTTCACTACATGTGTACAACTCTGAGTTTAGTGCCCTTTAGTAAATGAAACTCTAAGAGCCTTATAGTCTGTCTTTGTAAATCAGATGTTATCTCTGGTTGTATTACTGAGTATGCCTCTTCACTTATGTTTCCTACAATTTTTTTCAACTCTGCGTTCAACAAAATGGGCTGTAAGATGACAGATTTGCAAAACAATTTGAGGTGTGATTTCAAAACAAAAGCCCATGGCCATAGTGACCCGTAATCCCTATGGATCTGTGTTCTGAAAAATAACATTCCTGACCATGAGCCTAGAGCAGGGCATTTTTGTTGGAGACCATTGTTTTTTTTCGTATCGTGACTTCCAAAGGGATTTAATTTGCAAATGATGGCAGATGATCGAGCACCTCGAGATCAAAGTCCTTGAGCTTGAGCAACGACTTCGCGGTCGGCACTGTAATTAGTTAATTAGCCAGCCCTTCAGAGGAACGGTGTGCCTGTCAGCAGCAGAGCAGGAGGAGAGTGTAGATGAAAGAGTCTGGCACAGAACGATATAATAAGAGGAACAGCAGTGAAGTGACCCCACAGGTCCAGTTCTTCATTTGTCCCTCAATGCATGGCAAAGACAGACACCTGGATATTGGTTAACTGTGGTACTCAATACTCCCAGTAAAGGGAGTTTGCAATAATTTGAGATTCACTCATTATTGGTATACACAGACTTGACCGTACACTTGACGACCCCACCCCACTTGTCAAAAGAAAACGTGTCATTAGGATTGGTGTTCCTCATCAGGAAACTTGCTGGCCAGTTTAGGGGCCAAGGAATTGTGTGCTATACATCCCAGCATTTGAGCTTGGATGGCCACGTGTGTTCATTGGATACACACATCAAACAATCCAATGTTGGATTGTGTGGCATGTGGCAAGAGACCACAGAATTGACCAACAGACACCAGAGGTTGGCTGAACTTGATTAAGTGCTGATCAAGTGGTTGACAAACAAGTGAAGTGTCTGCTGGGTGCAGATTGAAAATGTCCCTGAACACAATGGACTGGGATCCTTCCAGTTTTCTTTGAACATGTGAGGGGAGGCAAGTGGAATAAGATTAGAAGATTTAACACCTGGCTAAGTTCCTGTTGCAGTGAAGAGTTGTCAGAGTCATGAATCATTAGGCTTCTGTTTGGAGCAGGTGGGAAGTGTACAAACCAGACAGGCCTCATCTTCACTGAAGCAGGACTGATGCATTGGGTCTGTGCTCTTACTAAACATGTCAGCTGCTTCTGTTAGTAGCCCTGCATATGTCTTTCAGATGTGTCACATTGCCCAAGGAGTTGGAATGATGTTTCTTATTTGAACGGGCTGGAAGAGTGCGCAGTGTGCGACTGAATAGTAATGAACTCTGCTTTGCAAGACAAGTGCACATGCTTCCCTATAGCACCTTCTCTCACATAACTTTATCCAAACAAGAACAGGAATGAAATGTTGTATTCATGTCAAAATATTCTGACTAGAATCTCCTGATTAAAAAAGGTAGTAATGTGTTTTTAACTTAAATCTTCCCCTCCACATTTCCATCTACAGCAAGTCCTTTTTTACGTGCTTAATTGTGAAGCTGCCAGACCCTCCTGTCAGCATCTGTCTTTGCCTGACTGCCTGCTGCTTAGCAACAGGGATTCTAATTACCATAGATAATACATTGCAACAATGTAACTTGTGTCAACAGTATATTTAAAATTACTGTAGTGTCACAGCCTCATGTAGGCAACAGGGTCGAAATCCAGACTAAAAATGACTATTAACCACCCCCCCCCCCCCCAAAAGAATAAAAACCCTTGGGACCTTTATAATTTCTAAAAATATGACTCAATTCTCCACCTGTAAAATATAAAAAAGTGGCCATTCCTGATGGTATATAGCACACAGATAAAGGAGCCGGATGAAGAGAGCGCTTCATTAGTTATACATGTACATTACTGTGTACAAATGGTATACAGTGAGGGAAAAAAGTATTTGATCCCCTGCTGATTTTGTACATTTGCCCACTGACAAAGAAATGATCAGTCTATAATTTTAATGGTAGGTGTATTTTAACAGTGAGAGACAGAATAACAACAACATAATCCAGAAAAACGCATTTCAAAAAAGTTATAAATTGATTTGCATGTGAATGAGGGAAATAAGTATTTGACCCCTTCGACTTAGTACTTGGTGGCAAAACCCTTGTTGGCAATCACAGAGGTCAGACGTTTCTTGTAGTTGGCCACCAGGTTTGCACACATCTCAGGAGGGATTTTGTCCCACTCCTTTTTGCAGATCCTCTCCAAGTCATTAAGGTTTCGAGGCTGACGTTTGGCAACTCGAACCTTCAGCTCCCTCCACAGATTTTCTATGGGATTAAGGTCTGGAGACTGGCTAGGCCACTCCAGGACCTTAATGTGCTTCTTCTTGAGCCACTCCTTTGTTGCCTTGGCTGTGTGTTTTGGGTGATTGTCATGCTGGAATACCCATCCACGACCCATTTTCAATGCCCTGGCTGAGGGAAGGAGGTTCTCACCCAAGATTTGACGGTACATGGCCCCGTCCATCGTCCCTTTGATGCAGTGCAGTTGTCCTTTCCCCTTAGCAGAAAAACACCCCCAAAGCATAATGTTTCCACCTCCATGTTTGATGGTGGGGATGGTGTTCTTGGGGTCATTCCTCCTCCTCCAAACACGGCGAGTTGAGTTGATGCCAAAGAGCTCGATTTTAGTCTGACCACAACACTTTCGCCCAGTTCTCCTCTGAATCATTCAGATGTTCATTGGCAAACTTCAGACGGGCCTGTACGTGTGCTTTCTTGAGCAGGGGGACCTAGCGGGCACTGCAGGATTTCAGTCCTTCACGGCGTAGTGTGTTACCAATTGTTTTCTTGGTGACTATGGTCCCAGCTGCCTTGAGATCATTAACAAGATCCTCCCATGTAGTTCTGGGCTGATTCCTCACCGTTCTCATGATCATTGAAATTCCATGAGGTGAGATCTTGCATGGAGCCCCAGACCGAGGGAGACTGACAGTTATTTTGTGTTTCTTCCATTTGTGAATAATCGCACCAACTGTTGTCACCTTCTCACCAAGCTGCTTGGTGATGGTCTTGTAGCCCATTCCAGCCTTGTGTAGGTCTACAATCTTGTCCCTGACATCCTTGGACAGTTCTTTGGTCTTGGCCATGGTGGAGAGTTTGGAATCTGATTTGATTGATTGCTTCTGTGGACAGGTGTCTTTTATACAGGTAACGAGCTGAGATTAGGAGCACTCCCTTTAAGAGAGTGCTCCTAATCTCAGATCGTTACCTGTATAAAACACACCTGGGAGACAGAAATCTTGCTGATTGATAGGGGATCAAATACTTATTTCCCTCATTAACATGCAAATCAATGTATACCTTTTTTGAAATGTGTTTTTCTGGATTTTTTTGTTGTTATTCTGTCTCTCACTGTTAAAATACACCTACCATTAAAATTATAGACTGATCATTTCTTTGTCAGTGGGCAAACATACAAAATCATCAGGGGATCAAATAATTTTTTCCCTCACTGTATATCTAATTTTTAAAAGCTTTTTCATGGTTGTCTGAATTTCACTTCTGTACCCTCTTTAAATTACTATAATATGGTCCCTGGGCACAGAGGCAAGAAAGTATAATTAGTATAATATAAGGCAGTATAATTAGTCAAGAAAGTATGTTTTTTGCAGGCAGAATATTATGCAACAGATATTGTGTCTTCATTGTGTACTTGTTCGCTCGAATTATCATGAATCTACTGTCCACAGGCAACATCTTATACTTTAGACATCATTTTGTTCTAAAATAAAATAAATAACCCTTAATGAATACATTGTGTGGGAATAAAAACTATTTACTGCGGGAAATGATTGCCCGAATCATCCACAAATGTTTTATAAATTCACTTTATCTAGTGCCCACCGTGATTGTAAAATGAATGACATTAATAAAAATAGGCAAATGTGACGGACTTCTGTTCATACTGTCACTGATGTGATTGCTTCTAAACGACTGCTATTAATACAGTAAAATTGGTAAATATCTGTCATGCAGTACTCTGTTCAATTCAGATTTACATACAACGTTAATCATTTGTACACATTTCTCATGTATAATTACACTGTACTTATGAATAAATACAGATGTAGTTGCTGAGTACCTACTATGTAATTACACTGTAACTGGGAGTGTTTCCAAATTTTTTTAAGAGGAAGATGCTTTTATGTTAAACTAACTTCTGTCAATCAGATATATAATACCGATATGTTTACAGTCTCATTAATAAAACATATCCTCTGTAAAAGGTCTGTCTGAAATAAATACATTTCAGACGTTTTGTGGTTAATATACATTCTGGAAATGTCAGGCCAGCTGACAGGTTGACTTTAATGCTCTATGAAGGTCAAATTGTAAAATACTAGACAAATTGTACCAATCATTTACGAAGTAATTGAAAAAGTTTATCAACCTGTTTTTGATTTTGATTTTACAGGTCTCGTCCTCATATTCAAATTGCGTCATTCAAAGAGAGCAGGAAGAATGCATGGAGAAGATCAAACGAGAAGAATCCATTAATGATCCTTTAATAGGTAAGAGGGTATTACATATATAAATACATATGAGTCACTTGTTGTTTTTTTAAATATATATATTTATGTGACAAACTGTTGCCAATGATTTACATGGTGTGTGGGTAGATGGTTTATTTTACAAAGGAGATTGAGGAAAATCATCTCACCTGAGTCATATCACTTGTCCGCCCCCACAGTGAGGTTGTTCAGTGCTTCTTTAAAGTGGTTTAATGTCTCTAAACAGCAGAGTTGTTGGTTTCTTCCTCAGCGAACCGTTACATGTAATAGGTTTAAAATCTGACTGAGAACAACAGGAAATTATGGACCTTAGAAGATACAGAACTGTGTGGGTTTCTAGAGAGAGCCTGGGATCATCCATACATTCTAGGTCAAAAAGATATTGACTTGTAGGTTTTGGGATGTTTGTACCATGGTATAGTGCTTCTTCGTCGGCTCGACCTTCACTGAGTGTGAATGTGTGTGTGCACTGCTTACGCATCTGCGGTTTCCTGGGCAACAGACTCATTATTTTCTAGAAACATGGAATTAGAGATAACGATTCATTCCTTCACTCGAAACGCTTCCCCAATAGCACACAGTGCTGATTATTAGTATTATTATTACTTGTTGAAAGCAAGTCATAAATACCTTAACAGAAACAATACAATTGTCTAGAGGAAGTGGCACTTTTAATTATTGCACAGTCATTGCCGACATTTTTGAAAACCCGTATAGGGATTGCTATCTAATTCTCACATACAAGACTTATTTTTTATTTTTCTCCACCATGCATGGATATATTTGGCTGAGAACCAGCCCTTGTTGTGTTGACCTGAAATTGTTTTAAGCTGAAAGCTTTTCTATACTATTAACCTTTCTAAATCCTTGTAACATTATATGGACACAGACTTCTTCCGGCCAGGCAATGGGTAGACATGTTTACGGAATCCCTTGGCTCTTGCTGATGGCAGTCATTGTGACTTTGACAAAGAGAGAAGGTCGCACGCCTTTGGTTTGCTGATGTGATCCGTGCCGGGCCGTCTTCCACAGCACAGGTGGTGCTCTGCTCAGTTAACTCAGAAACTGCACAATTGAACCACCTAGAGAGTTTACTCCACCTTCATTCAACAATCTCCACATGCTGGTCTAGTCCTGAGCACTAAAGAAGTCATTGTTTCATTCTGTCAGTGGACATAAAACTATAGCTTCCCGTCTTGACTAGCCTATTGCCATTAAATTGTTTTTCCTCAGAGGGTAAGGTCAGGAACATACTCCCGGGAGAATTGCAGAATCTTTGGTGTTCTTGACACAATCATCGATGCTGATTTTCATTTAGTTATTATTTGTAAAAATGTCCATTAATCAAATATAATATAATAATAGTTGGGATTGCGATATGCAGTTTAGCTCAATCTAATTTGAAAAAGAAAACTAACATGCTGTAACTGACCAAGAAAGCTTAGTATTTGGAACACTATTGCCTATTGATTTCCCTTGAGAACTGTATTACATTTGTCATGGTTTATTTTTGTGTGCTAGCGATGCATTATAAGAAAGATAAACAACACCGATATTGTCTATGACAATATAAATACTGGCATTTGAAAGCAGATCCTGGCTGCCAAGGAGTGTCATTATTATATCGATCTTCTGCTGTACAGAATCAATCAATGTCAGTCTTCACATATTATCTCACACTGTAGACTGACTCATACATGTTATGACTGCATGTATCTAAAAAGTGATGATTCTTTTGTTCATGTTCAATGGACAGAAGTTCATGTAATATCCTGTAGTGCATGCACTCACACCTGTATCGTATTTAGTGTGATAGTTAGATCAAAAGTACAAGTATGTTTCATATTTGGTTGGATGTTGTATTTTAATAAGGTGCACAATAAAGTAACGTGCTACTTAGTCATACGTACTTTGAAAGCAACCCCTACCATGCTGTATAACCAAGCAAAGCAGAGTGAAAATGTGGTCTTTCAGGTTGCAAAAGCTAATTGAAGCTTCACGAACACATTTTTAAGACCAGGCATGTCATTACCTTCTGTCAGTAATTTAAGACATAACCTAGGCTTTCCCTTATTAGGTCCCTACATTCATTGCAATAAATGTAATGGGAAAGGTCATGAAATTGTTGGTGTCGAAGCAATGAAAGATGTATTAACTACCAAAGCGTCTGAACTTGGGTAGCTTGGTAGACGTGGTGGTTCTCTGTATAAGCACGCTGCCATCAAGTGGAAATGGCTGGTTAGTACAGGCTTTCATAAGGGACTCTGGGAAAATGTTTTCTATCCATACATGGCAGGTGGTGTTTTTATTTATTAATTTACTTGATAAGCAGTTGTTGAAATTTCATAGTAATGAGAGGTTTACAGGAAGCTACAGGAGACTACCTCTGGTACAGCTGCCTCTGTAACCAGGTTGAATGTGAATAATGACTCAACAGTCTCTGCTAATGATATTCCAAGAATAAGACAATGCTAACATCAAATTAAGGAGGTTAAATTTCAGATGAAACTAAATCACAGTTCCTCCTAAGGAAGTTATACTAGCTCCCTACCCATGATTTCTGAAAACCTTTACAAAGCTCGTTACGATGAGATTGTAGAAAATGTGTTGCCACAATTAAAATATGTTTTAGTTGTTTTTTGGAAGGAACCAGGGTGCTTAATACACACATACTGATCTCTCCCAGCTTTACTAGTTAAGTGTAGATAGACTTGCTGCCATCACAGTTATGAGACAGTTTCATTATCAATGTCTGTCGTGCTGTTTTTAAGAGGATGCGCTTATCTTCTCAGCGATGTAGATGTAGTAATCCTGGGATTTGACTGAAGAATAAAGCAAAATGGGGTTTCTTGTTTTGTTTAGGTTGTTTTTTCCACTTAAGTATTTTTGGTTTGTTGGTTTACAAACCACAATAGTATCTGTGTGGGGAACCTCTACAGGATGGATTCCCCACTTGGATTTTATGGATTTTAAAGAAACACTCGTTGTTATGCTGTGATCATAATTCATCCAAGGATCTTAATACTAGTCCTTATCTTGTGATCATAAAGTAGTTTACTTCAATATTACCATGTTTTTGTTTTTATTTAGTCCTGACCTCAATGTGCCAGCATGCAAATCACTTATATAGAGATAAAACTGGAATATAAAATGTAATAAATGATTGATAATTGTAGCAATTGCTGAGAATGAGTGTCCTAATTTTTCAATTCACAATTTATATTTGTTATGTTTTTTTTATGTTCGTTTTATTAACGAACAAGAAAATCATAGAATTAGAACTTAAAATCATTTTCTGAGTGTAAAAGTAATACGTTTTTATTGGTAACTGTAGCCCTTGCAAAGTTTCCATTGCCTCTTGGTAGCCTCTCTGATCAGTCTTCTTCTTGAATTACATAATGCTAAAAACGGTTTCACAGTTTAATGTTGAGTGTATTCTCACTACACAAGGTCTACAGTCCCGAAACCTTCACTTGCCATGTTGCGCATAAACAGTGGATTAAGACTGCAAAGCTAATTACAAACAAATAAAATGTACACACAAAAATTCCATTTACATTACCAAATTATCTGTAATCCTTGGAAAGGTTTGAGCAACTCTGGGTTTAAATCTGAATTCTTCGTCACGGGCATCAGAAATAAGAAAACGTCATTGTTGTCCATTGCCAGGAATAATTTATTAATGATAGGAAAGCACAAAAGGTTATCCATTCATTAAACCAAGGCAAAGTGGCTTGTTAATGTTTAATTCAAATTAATAACCTCTGAGCCCGAAATATGTTACTTTTTATTTCCAATTGACAGTGTCCAAGATTCATTACGGTTTTTTGGCATTTCCACTGCCATTAAGTTCTGGTATAAACAATCGGTAACAGACAAAAGTACAGGAAACAAAATGGCAGTTTTATCCAAATTGGAATCAAGACATCTAGCAGCACGTGCTGATGAAGATTCAGTCCTTGTCAAGGATGGAGTACTGTGAAACATCTCTACACACACCGAATAACAGGCACTCTGGTAGGTGTGCAATTTGATTTAGTGTGTGCACTGTTTAACAGACCATTGCACATCCATCCATTAGGGTTCAAATCAAACAGAAAAACATCTCACCCAAATGCTGAGGCTAAATCATGACAGAACAGCATGGCAACTTGGAAATAGATTTAACACAAATAAAGAAATTGCACACCAATGAGTTTGACGTTTCTCATAATTGTTTGGTGGTCTGTCCCCCTGGTCTCTCAAAATCTCACTGTTCTTAATCTCATTCCCATTGTTGAAAGTCATGACGATGCTCTGAACAATAACAACTGCAATGACATTTGAATGTTGTAGTGAATTGATTCAAAACCAAGACATCCACTATGATATCCCTCCCATGACAAAATGTTCTTTCCTCAGTGATTTTAGATACATCCTGAAATGCAGTTCTTTCCCCATCAAAGACAAAACACTAACATGAATATGCATTGTAGTAAAATAAAATAAAAAGTTATCGCACCATATCATACAAATAGAGAGCTTATTAAGCTCCCATGCATGACGTGCCACAATAGTGACTTTTGACCTGAGATCAGTATATTTACTGATTATAAAAAGTGTTCTGGATTTGAGGAGCTGCACACACATAAATAAGATGTAAAAAAACAGGACAAATAGGTTTCATTTTCAAGGCCACTTTTATTGTTGGTCAACTGAAGAACATGCAAGTAATGTAAGATAGGTAAGACAAGAAAGCGAAAGCCAGTGTCCCACAAGTTCTCTTTTAACACGGACCCCCTTGTCACGTTCACCTCTTAGGAGACTGTCAACACACCCAATCCACTTGGCTCCTTTGGAGAATAATATATGTCCTTTAAACGTTTAGCACGTTTCCTAAGCTGAACAATACACATTGCATTGTGAAGAACTCCTCAAAAATACAAAGACGCAGCTCGTACCTCCTATGAAAACCCATTCAATCAAAGCAAGCTTGAACGAACCTGTCAAGCCAACCTAAGTTGCGCAATTGTGATTTTGGTCACAGTTTTCTTATCTGTTTCTTATCTCACCTGTCACGTTGACCTGAAGCACAGCTACTCATCATGCTTGTTCCAGTAAAATCTGGTTGAAACCAACGAGTCCATCAGCCTGTGAATGTGGGCGGACGTTGGCGAACTTCAGTGAAGATTGTCGGAATGGATGGTCGATCGATTGCTAGAAATAGAACAAACAACAATGGCTTAAGTCTTAACTATTGAATCAGATACAGATTTTTTACAACATAATTTTGTACAAAACAGATGCTTGATAATGTGTATTATCATGATACAGTTGGGCCTGAGTGGAAGTAGATCTATACCTTTGTAAATGCATGAGGGTAATGTTTCATAGGAAACCTACACACGGAACAGATGTATGGAGTTGTATGTGATTCACAGTATGTTTGTTTAGTTTCTTGGGGGTGAGAATCTGATCAGTTATTGGATTTGCAGTTCCGACTCCCAGACTCCTACACATATAGCATGTATTCCTCTGAGAGGTCAAGTGAAACTGAAACATCTTGGAATCAATTTCTTACCCTCCACGTTCTCCAGACTCTCTGGATGCAGGTGGCGGCCGTGTGCCTCTTGAGAATGTCTCTCCTCAGCAACCAGGAATGCACAGCTAAGGAAAGAAAAGTCTCGTTACTAGAAGGGCTTGTACAAAAATTACAGACATAAATAAAGTGAAGTAATGGAATGGATTACAGATCTGTAAATGGCCAGACACACAGAAGATAATAGCTAATGAGATTCCCCACAGCTGTCGAACTTCACAACACAGAGTAATTGCATTGGCCACAGAACATGACCTTCCTATTGCCGAGGCTGCTTGGGATACCACGTGTGTTATTTTGTGTTCTAGTCATTTGTTAACAGTCTGAAGAAAATGAAAACCCACAGACACAAAACAGTGCCTTTCTCTGGCAACAATCTGAGCGGCTGTGAGAGGAGACGCTGAGCCCAGAGCAGCCCCGGACAGCGTGTGGACACTTGCCTGCTTGGATGACAGTCGCTGCGTGTCTCTGGCTGGCCTGTTGTTTTCTGCTGCAGTAGCGCCTCCAGTACCACTGGATGCAGGACGCTTGGCCTCCAGTAGTTCCAGCTGAGGAAGAAGAAGAGGAAGATTTGAATCTGGTATTAAAACCGTGCCACCTGTGATGAGGGAGAGTTCTTGGTCGTCCCCGACTCCTAGACCCCTACATAGATCACTTCCTGTCAGCCCTCTGGACATGATCGTTTCAAAAAGCATTTTCTTCAGTGTGATTACCATGGCGGGAGTGATGAAGACTTTGGTGTTCCCGCAGTGCACCAGTGAACTGTGAGGCTGGCGGTCATGGGGGTCCGAGGGAGCGGGTGCGCGCTTCAGGACGATGTAGAGAAGGTCACTGACTGCGTGGCCCAGGATACGTTTGCTGGCCTCTGACCCTAGGACAGTGAAGGACATGAATAGAGCATCAGGAATCCAGACAACAAACAGATAAACTAGTAGAAAACTAAGCAATTCCTGATGATAGAAAATGTTCTATTAACTTTGGCATAACTTTAAGTAACAGCATTCCTTATATATTTTCGAATTTCTCTTTGACGCCTTCCATGGCTGGTTTAATCTGGCTTGGTGTAACAGTCAGTAGGCACATACATGTTTAAGGCATTGTTATTACATATTTTATAATATATTGTAGTGTTCTTTTCGTATAGGAAATGAATGCCCTTATTTAATATACAGAACATGCATGTGGCACACAAGTCATTACAGACCAAACCAAAAAAACAACGCATTCTACATACTCTTGAGCCATCGTAGATCTGTTAATAATAATATAACAATAATAATATTAGTACAGGGCATACAATAATTTATACTTAGCCGGAAAATAAAAACCGGAAACAAGCAGCTTTATTATGAATAAGCCTTGTTCTCGCTGGGGCTGTGAATAATGTCCATTGCCAGTCAGACAGTTACACTACAAAGATGACAGCAATCAACGCCGATGAGATAGTTAAGAAAAAAGGCAGTAAAGTCACCTCAGTGATATGGAAGTGTTTAGGTTTTGCGAAGTCCGACGTTGAGTACCACTGTGCTGTGTAAAGTTTGTAGAAAGTCTATCGCAAGTAAAAGTGGCAGCACAAAAACCCAGGTGCTGGACCTGTGACAGAAACATGCAGTGGATTGGGAGCAATGTGTGGCACTGCGAGACACAGATGCCAGCTCCTGTCCCCTCCCAAAACCCCTGCTAAAATGTAGCTAACATTAGCTGCTTGATTTTCCAGTGTCATCCCAAATGACAAGATGGTGCCCCGCTGTGTGGAAATTACACGCGGTGACATTTCTTATCACGAAAGAGATCATTTCTTTTTAGGCATAGCATACTAGAGGCATTTTTTCCATTTGATTTAAAACAAAATAATGCGCAATTATGACAGCTATGGACGTGGTGCTGTTCTTTTCTTCTTTTGTTATTCTTGCACGAATGTTATTGCACATGTAGGCCAAGTTGATACAGAACACAAGTCTTTTTTTAATAAATAAAATACACTACCGTTCAAAAGTTTGGGGTCACTTAGAAATGTCCTTGTTTTCGAAAGAAAAGCAAATTTTTTGTGCATTAAAATAACATCAAATTGATCAGAAATACAGTGTAGACATTGTTAATGTTGTAAATGACTACAGTAGCTGGAAACGGCTGATTTGTAATGGAATATCTACATAGGCGTACAGAGGCCCATTATCAGCAACCATCAGTCCTACGTTCCAATGGCACGTTGTGTTTGCTAATCCAAGTTTATCATTTTAAAAGGCTAACTGATCATTGGAAAACCCTTTTGTAATTGTTAGCACAGCTGAAAACTGTTGTGATGATTAAAGCTGCAATAAAACTGGCATTCTTTAGACTAGTTGAGTATGGAGCATCAGCAATTGTGGTTTCGATTACAGGCTCAAAAAGGCCAGAAACAAAGAACTTTCTTCTGAAACTGGTCAGTCTGTTCTTGTTCTGAGAAATGAAGGCTATTCCATGCGAGAAATTGCCAAGAAACTGAAGATCTCATACAAACGCTGTGTACTACTCCCTTCACAGAACAGCGCAAACTGGCTCTAACCAGAATAGAAAGAGGAGTGAGAGGCCCCGGTGCACAACTGAGCAAGAGGACAAATACATTAGAGTGTCTAGTTTGAGAAACAGACGCCTCACAGGTCCTCAACTGGCAGCTTCATTAAATATTACCCGCAAAACACCAGTCTCAACATCAACAGTGAAGAGGCGACTCTGGGATGCTGGCCTTCTAGGCAGAGTTGCAAAGAAAAAGCCATATCTCAGACTGGCCAATGAAAAGAAAAGATTAAGATGGGCAAAAGAACACAGACACTGGACAGAGCAAGATTGGAAAAAAGTGTTATGGACAGACAAATCTAAGTTTGAGGTGTTCGGATCACAAAGAAGAACATTCGTGAGATGCAGACCAAATGAAAAGATGCTGGAGGAGTGCTTGACACCATCTGTCAAGCATGGTGGAGGCAATGTGATGGTCTGGGGGTACTTTGGTGGTGGTAAAGTGGGAGAGTTGTACAGGGTAAAAGGGATCCCGAAGAAGGAAGGCTATCACTCCATTTTGCAATGCCATGCCATACCCTGTGGACGGCACTTGATTGGAGCCAATTTCCTCCTACAACAGGACAATGACCCAAAGCACAGCTCCAAACTATGCAAGAACTATATAGGGAAGAAGCAGTCAGCTGGTATTCTGTCTGTAATGGAGTGACCAGCACAGTCACCGGAACTCAACCCTATTGAGCTGTAGTGGGAGCAGCTTGACCGTATGGTACGTAAGACATCAAGCCAATCCAACTTGTGGGAGGTGCTTGAGGAAGCATGGGGTGAAATCTCTTCAGATTTCCTCAACAAATTGACAACTAGAATGCCAAAGGTCTGCAAGGCTGTAATTGCTGCACATGGAGGATTCTTTGACGAAAGCAAAGTTTGAAGGACACAATTATTATTTCAATTAAAAATCATTATTTCTAACCCTGTCAGTGACTATATTTTCAATTCATTTTGCTAAATTTCCTATTCAGACTCATTTCATGTATGTTTTCATGGAAAACAAGGACATTTCTAAGTGACCCCAAACATTTGAATGGTAGTGTACATATCTTTGAATATGTTTTAGAGAAAAACATAAAAAAGTTAGATTCAAATCGTGAATCATCCATAAATGTGAAAAGAAATATATATAGATTTTTTTTTTAGGCAATATCACCCAGCCCTACAAGCAGATAATAAAAATGCCCAGCCAGGAGTCACCTATGACAGAAACGGCTTCCTTACAGTTTACTCTATAAGGAGTATGATGGGATTTAATTAGCAATGCACTAATATGAATCTTCTGGGATGATACCAATATCCAATATTCATATAACAAGATATGCCGATACCGATATTTTCTTATAATGTATTTACCTATAGAACGAGAGCGGGCGGGGGGTGGGGGGGCAAGATCTAAGGCGTGTGTTCATATTGGGGTTTTTTTGTACTTTTTTTCTATGTTCAAGCATTTTATATTAAATCATATCATATCTTTAAATGTTTAAAGATATATTGCAATGCAGTTGAAGATCTCTCTAAATGATAACTTGATAAATTCCACTGACTGCAGCAAATACCCAGACAAGCAGCCGACAACTCTGGACTACTGTTGAGTCTGGCTTAATTTTCCACATGTGAGTGGAGGTCACTTTGACACGTCAGAAGCAATAAAACGCATTGAGGCTCCATCTCACGCATTTATGCAAGAATCTCACACATCTCTATTTCAAAGTATTTAAAAACATACATAAACATATATTGTGTTTCTTTCTTTAAACCGACTTTGTTCCATTTTTCTCCTATAAATGATGTTAGGCTTTATTAACAGAACTGCGAAAGGGACTAAATAATAATAATCATAATAATAATAATGATGATGATTATTATTTATTGGGCTACCAATGCAGTAGGTTGCTGGGAAGAAGGAGTTTCTCTGTAGCTGCTGCTTGCATTTTGGCACTTAATTACCGCATCGCAGTTCATGCACATCATTCATATTTTGTTAAAGGGACATGAGTAGAACAAATTAGATGCTTAGTTGGACACAATAAAAGCAGCAGTCAGAAATATCAGCCATTTTAAAGCAATCGGCCGATAGCTGATATCGTAAATGATAAAGGAGTGTCCTAAACTGAGACTCACCAGAGCAGCTCAGTTCTTCAGATGAACTCTTCCAGTTGGCGATCAACCCATAACGCTGCACAAAAGCTTGGTTCAGGATCCTGGAAACAAAGACAGAATGATTCAGTAAAAATCAGATCTCTGTAAAAAGTCTCTTGTGAGCCATTAGAGGAGACATCTACAGCGCACTGTCACATACCGGATAGGAAACTCGACCGCACTGATGCTGACAGACATCTGAGACTCCACCACTGGGATGCCACCGCCGGCCTCAGTAGGGCTGTTGGCTGGAGAGGAGGCCCGGGCCTGATCGTCCGGCCAGGAACACACCAGCTCTGCTTTACCTAGGGTCTCCGTCGTAGCCTGTAGGAAAATTGCACATCAAGCCCAGCACAGGGGGGAAGGCGTGACTTTGTATTGACTATGATATTGGGTGTCTCCTATGATTCTGAGCAAACAGAACATACAGTTCACATAGTCCATCCAGTTTGATCTCAAAGGAAAACCTCAGCAACAAACCAGTAGACTCTAACACTGAAGCTAATTTTCGATTTCCCAAATCACAGCCATAAAGCATTATTCAAGTGATGATGATCATTATATCAAGTGAAACTAACCTTCCACTCTAATTAAGGCTGTACAAATCATATGCCAATGAAAGCTGTATGACCAGACTATAGACATTTAACATGTATTCCCATCCTAGAATCGATTTCTTACTCTCCATGTTCTCCAGACTCTCTGGATGCAGGTGGCGGCCGTGTGCCTCTTGAGAATGTCTCTCCTCAGCAACCAGGAATGCACAGCTAAGGAAAGAAAGGTCTCGTTACTAGAAGGGCTTGGACAAAAATTACAGACTTAAATAAAGTGAAATAATGGAATGGATTACAGATCTGTAAATGGCCAGACACACAGAAGATAATAGTGAATGAGATTCCCCACAGCTGTCGAACTTCACAACACAGAGTAATTGCATTGGCCACAGAACATGACCTTCCTATTGCCGAGGCTGCTTGGGATACCACGCGTGTTATTTTGTGTTCTAGTCATTTGTTAACAGTCTGAAGAAAATGAAAACCCACAGACACAAAACAGTGCCTTTCTCTGGCAACAATCTGAGCGGCTGTGAGAGGAGACGCTGAGCCCAGAGCAGCCCCGGACAGCGTGTGGACACTTGCCTGCTTGGATGACAGTCGCTGCGTGTCTCTGGCTGGCCTGTTGTTGTTTTCTGCTGCAGTAGCGCCTCCAGTACCTCTGGATGCAGGACGCTTGGCAGGAGAGAACTTGGTTCCTCTTGGCCTCCAGTATTTCCAGCTGAGGAAGAAGAAGTGGAAGGTTTGAATCTGGCATTTAATCCGTGCCTCCTGTGATGAGGGACAGTGCTTGGTCGTCCGACTCCTAGACCGCTACATAGATCACTTCCTGTCAGCCCTCTGGACGTAATTGTTTCAAAAAGCATTTTAAGCTCCCCTCTTCAGTGTAATTACCATGGCTGGAGTGATGAAGACTTTGGTGTTCCCACAGTGCACCAGTGAACTGTGAGGCTGGCGGTCATGGGGGTCCGAGGGAGCGGGTGGGCGCTTCAGGACGATGCAGAGAATGTCACTGACTGCGGGGCCCAGGATGCGTTTGCTGGCCTCTGACCCTAGGACAGCGAAGGACATGAATAGAGCATCAGGAATCCAAACAAAGGGATTAACTAGTAGAAAACTAAGTCATTCCTGATTATAGATAATGTTCTAGTAACTGTGGCATTAACTGAACAGCATTTCTTATGATATCCCATAAAGTGTTGTTATTTTCCATTCGAATAGCAGCTGTACTGATAGCAATGTGTGTTTTCTCAGCCGGCCTTTCAAACGCTGTCCTTTCTGAAGACATCAGATAGGACTCGGTGCCCTTCATAGCTTTAGTGTCTGTTCGAGGCTCTGTCTGGTTGCAGTAACATGGGTTGGCCATTGGTTGATTTAATATAATAACATAACCCCACTGCCAAATGACAAAGAGTGTCCTAAACTGAGACTCACCTAAGCTGCTCAGTTGTTTGGATGAGATCTTCACGTTGGCGATCAGCCCGTATCGCTTCATGAAGGCTGCGTTTGGAATTCTGGAAACAAAGAGAATGATTCAGTGAAAATCAGATCTTTGTAAATAAAATGAAGGTTTTGGATGACTCTTGTGAATGAGTATAGATTCATTTATATTGTGGATATGTATGAAAAGCCAAATAGGCAATAAAACCAACATCTACATACCGGATAGGAAACCCGGCTGCACTGATTTTGACGGATTCCACAATGCCACAGGCTTCCAGCTGTGCCATGACCTGGTATTGGACGAGAAAGTGTATCAGTCATCCGATATTGTATATTATATATACATTCAAGACTGATTGACTGATTGATTGAAAGCTCATACACATGTACAACTAAAAATTGGTTATTGGTTATATTATATACCTTAAACTTGGAGACCACGGTGATGACTTTGAGGTAGCCCCTGGTTTTCTTCTGCTCCCTGTTGTCATGAGCAAACAGGTTGCTGAGCAGATCCTTCTGGGATTTCCGCAGCAGGCCGATGAGCTCCGGAGGCACGGGGTCCTGCAAACAGACACACAATACAATGCGTTCAGCCAGGACACTCCGAACGAATAGTTAAAGAGTTGCTTCCTCACAGCTTTCCTCACCTTGTTCTTCTCCACCATTCCCTCAATCTGATAGCAGACTTAGTCTACGTAATGTGACACTATGAAGTACGGCATGGCATCAAACTTGTCCTGGCTCACGCAGGGGTTGCCGGACAGGGATTTCTCCAGCCGCAGCTCCAAGTTCTTGGGGTCTGCACGGCGGTTCAGATGGCACTCCTGGATGAGAGACAAGGGGTCAGGTGACACGAGACGAACACCAAAATCCACCAATTGTGGAATATGAAAAAGGTCACGCGGTGTGGTGTGTACAATGATTTATTTTTGAGCCGTAACATCTGTTCTTACACTAAAAAAGACTATTCGCACTATCAAAATATCCACAAACATCCAAAACATGTTGCATATTAAAAGGATGGCGGGGCAGTCTGACCTCATTGAGCAGAGAGAAGATACCATTGGGGCTGTCCTCGAAAAGGGCCAGGGAGCTTTGGTTGTCCTGGTAGCTGATGAAGGACTGGTCCAGTCCCTCGGCAATGTTCTCCTCCTGCAGGAGGGAGAGAGAAGGGATAGTTTGGATAGGTTTAAAGAGATGTTTCGGAGTGACTATTTTCAGATGATTTTCACCCACAGAGATTCTGGTTTCAACAGTCACACCCCAAGCCATGGAAAGCTTCAAACATCAGTGCCTATTTACTTCCTTCTCACTGTCCAAGTTTCTCCTTCCTTCTCGCGATAACATAACTTGTAAGAAGGCCTGGGGCACAATATGAATGCATACCTTGCAACAGGAAGGCCAGAGAGGCAACGCACAAATGGAGAGATCATTCAACTCAGAAAGAGCAAATGGATAACATATCCTAATATAAGTAAAAAACATTTTAAAGACCCTGATTAAAGCTAAATCAGGAGCTCAGGAGTACCTGCTGCTTCTTCAGAAAGTGTCGGACAAAGTGTTGCTGCAGCTTCTCATTTGCGTAGTTGACACAGACCTCAATTACCCTCAGAGAGGACAAAACACTGGTCACAGAGTTCAGTAAAGTGACATGTCCAGAAAAGACTCTGATAGGGGACAGAGAACAGACTGGATCAAATTAAAACTTTTGTAGAAGTTTTACATAGCCATGCAAGAAGACATTAAGACTACTGGCAATGCATTATGAAACTAAATGTTTCTGTCACAGTTTGCTCTGCAATGACTATTAGTGTCTGGCCTTGTGAATATGTCCATCATTTAATTTATACTTACACATTCATCATGACTGTACACAATTCTGCCTAAAATTAATGCAATTGTATTTTCAATATCACTTAGTCAAAATCGCTATGAATGGGAGCTTTCTGTCCAAAAAGAGCTTGTTGGGACGTTTAGGCAAGTAGGAGTAAGCAGTGTTCATTTTAATAGCAAGCAAAGCCCGTACCGATGAAGTTGGTGGATGAAATGGCACAGATGCTCTGGTTGGTGAACTCAACAAGCCAGTCGAACACACTGTGAAGAAAAAAACACATTTAATTTATGGTTTACACCATCACAATTTATAATCTGACCAAATGTAATTGGCCTACTATGTCATCTTCCAGTTGATCACACACACACTAGTATTGTCTGCTGTGATCTGGAATTTTCAGGAAACAGGTCTTCCAAGAAAAGCTGCTTTATGTAAGTGACTGAGAGATGATTGGCTAACCACAGAAGCGGTGTGTTTGAAGCTGCACAGCACATGAGGAAGCTAGTGCTGTGTGAGGGTGTCAAATCTCAAGCTCCTGTCTCACTGATCTACGTGCCAGGAAGTTTACACGGCAGACCTCGGAGAACCATCCCCCCGCCACACTCAGTGGTCACACTCAGGGGGGCGGCAGGGGACACTCACCGGGCGTAGACCAGCTTGGCCAAGTAGTTCCTTCATGTGATGCACTTGGCCTGTGAGCACGGCTTCGTCAGCACCCGCTGCTCCCCCCCGGCCCGAATGGGCGTCACAGTGAGGAAGCGGAGCAGCTCCTCTGCGGGCAACTCCAGCAAGGTGGCCGCCTTCTGGAGGAAGTCTGGGGAAAAAGCACAACCATTACCGCTACTTGACATACAGACGTTTAGGGAGCACCTAACTGAAAAAACATACACTATAACACAGGTTACAGAAGGCTGAAGGACCTGACTGGCCAGACGGTCCTAAGAGGTTCCCCCTCCGGACCCCTGTGGGGAGAAGCCATGGACGGGATGGGGTGAAGTCGCCTTACCTTTGGACTGCTCCTGGAGTTCACAGCGCCTCGACTCATCGGATGCAGAGAAGTCGACGTTCCCCAGCTGCAACATCCCTGCGAGGACCTGGCTCACGTGAAAAGTGGAAAACAAAAGGAGGGAGGCTCTAGCTTTGAATAATGCCTCAGATGATAATGAAGGGGTGTGTATACAACACCACCTGTGTATACGTAGATTGAACATAATATTTGTGTAAATAGAAGGACATAAGAAGCTGAATGGCATGATACATAGATGATCATGTGATTGTGCAATAAAAAACAAACCTTTCAAAATCTGAACAAATATATAAGCTAAACAGAAATAAATGAATAAAGCCATTTGAAAGTTTCACAAAGTCTTAAGTCTCAAGTAATATCACATATTTGCCTTCATAAGTCGCATGTGTTTTGTAAGTTTCATTTCGTTACCTGAAAGATCTGTTCCTGCAGTTGGCAGTCAATGCCCAGGTTCGTCATGGCATCTCTGGTTTCAGCAAAGCTGTCTAAAAGATCAAGTTACTTGGCATTAAAGAACATCTGTATTTCTTCTCAAATCTGCCTGTTCCCCAGAGTGCAGCAAATCCACAGAATGTGAGGAGAAGCTAATGCTTTCATTTCTGAATTTGCAGATGTATTAAGTTCTATGAAAACCAGGTTAGCACTTAATTGCATCTACATAACCACTGAGAATTAACATTGAATTAAATAATCAGGAGCCTGCCTTTTCATTTCAAACCTTCACAAATTGAGCAAAATCCACTGTCTTCCATGTAAAGACACGGTACTGGGAAACCCACTAATTACCTTCAAGATTTCTGTCAGCATTTGGCAACCAGGATAACTGAGCGTCATGTGGCATATGCCACTCCTGTCTCTCCTGCTCTGAGGCTCTGTCCATCATCTAGAGAAAGAGAGAAACTAGTCTGAAAACACACCATGTGATCAAGACAGCGAGTCCTATTGCATCGTACGAGCATCCCCTGAAAAAACAGGCACTCCCTGTGATCGCTACCAACGAATAACAGGGATTCCTAGCTTGGATATAAAAACGAACCTGGTAAAAGATGTGGAAATTGTGCTCGTCGGGAGCTGGGCAAGCCACTTTGGTCTTCTCCAGTAGAAACGTCTGGATCTTCGCCCCGACAAAGCTCCTGCGAACTAGTCACAGAGTGAAGAAAACATTAGCCTTAAGCCAGACAGCCATTATAAGTAGTAGTAGTTTCACGACGGGGGACAATCAGACTGACCTGTTGAATTGCACCTGGATGTACTTCCCAAAGCGACTGCTGTTGTTGTTGCGTGATGTACAGGCGTTCCCTACGGAAAAAGCACAGCCCAATCTCGGTTATTTTTATCTTTCACTCAAGGGAGAAACCCGCTGGAAACATGGAGTACAGTACTGGATAAGAGGATATAGACCTCTCAATTATGAAAGGCAGAATCATGTCACGCACCAGTCAGGACTGATTCAACGTTCTGCTTAAAGATCGACCCAAAAACGTGTGCATTTTCCAACATCCACATCCCAGTGTAACACAGTACAGGGGATTGAGTGGGTAATTATGGGTACTACTTCTCACCAAAGGCCTCCATGACAGGGTTGGAGTCCAGGACACGCTGCTTCACTCTGTCCACCATGTCCTTGTCCTTCTGGGAAGTGGAGGGAGCTGCCACAGTGGAGTAGTACTTCATGAGACTGTGGGTGTTCCAGGTCTGTAAGAGAAGGAAGTATTTGCCTTTAGCCAGCCAGCAAGACAGCGGTTTCAGCGCAGAGGTCACCTCTGCTGACTACAGCCCGGCCACTACTGTACAGTTCTTACCTTTCCAGCCCCACTCTCGCCGCTGATGATGATTGACTGGTTCCCCAGCTCCATCTGTAGATTCCTGTACGCCTGTTCAGCCACAAGGAAGATGTGGGGCTTGCATTCCTGGGAGAGACGAGAGGAAGCATCATTAGAAACCAACGCTTTAAAATGTGTAACACATATAAAGCAACACGCTGGACGTGTTCCTTGCGGTCTGATGATTAAAAGAAAACTGACACACTGGTTCCATGCGGATTGGACGGGTTTGCCAGCTAGGCTTTACCTGTGGCTGGGAGGCGCAGTGGTATTCCTTCATCGCATCCAGACTGTAGAGCTGAGGAAGAGGCTGGAAGGGATTCAGAGCGACCAGACTGCACCCAGCATGAGTGTAAAACTTCCCCACAGAGTACCTAGCACCCAGGCATATCAGAACTACAAGGCAAGGAGAACAAAAATAACTAATATTAGGAGTCTGATGTTACAAAATGAGCAAAAGCATTTTACAGACAAGAAGTCTTTAATTTTTTCTGAAATTAGGCTGTACATAACAAGTTACTGGTGTTTAAACAAAACCAACACACAATGTCTGTGTGAAGATTGTGTTGTTGTTAATGTAAGAAAATCAGCAGTCTTCACATTCTGTCTAAGCTGTTGGAAACATTCCTTCTAAGTGGCACTGTGAACATTAGCGACCATTTCCAGAGGAGATATTACCTGTAGCCGGGGTGACAGGGTTCACTTTGGTGAGATCATCAATCATGTGTAGTCCACCTTCATCAATCAAGAAGGCTTTGACTTCCTCACCCAAGTCATTGAGACAGGGCAGGCGGGACCGAGTCTCTGTTCTGAAGCCATTAACCTGGAAAACAACATTGACAGGACTAAGAATACACCTCATTCAGCTTCACTGCAGGAGCTACACGAGAGAGAAGTCATCGGGTTTATGGTTTAACAGCTGGATATGCTTTCAGAAACTGAAGGTCTATTGTAAATGTTCAGGAACTCAAAATGTAAAATGTAGTGTTCACAATTTGACAGCTTAGAATTGCACACCAATCCCGAATGTCAGGCAAGGAGGTCCAGCTCGTATCTCTGCAGCTTAAGGTACAGCAAATATGCTCTGCTATGTTTTTCTTTAGTGCTAACTGATTTGCCCCATTGTTTTGCTGAATAATTGTGAGTTTGTGAATTTAATTACACTTTAAATGTCAAAAATGTGAATAAAAGCCTTTAGTTGCTACAATAATATTATTAATAAACAGAATAATAATAAATAAGTATAATAATTGTTCAGTTCTAACTTATAATGTGATGCAATATGGGATATGATTGTATGGCTGGGCTTAATGTTTGATTGTGAAGGTGATTGAATACATTCTATTCATAAAGAAATGGCTTATTATTTTATTTACTGTAGGAATAAATCCAAATTCGTGCCGAAGATGTTTTGAGCAGGGGGAGCTGCCCGAAAGTAAAAGTAATTTCAAGTGAAAATTATAGTTGTATAATACACACAGCAACCACACACACGACTGATGGTCACATAGCCTACTGCAGGGGTAGTCAATTATCTTTTGTCAGGGTCCATATTTCTTGGTCAAGGTGTAGTCAAGGTCCAGACTCCAGAAGGAGGGAAAAAATCACACCTCCAAATGCCCCTTTCCAACACACACAATTCTGTGAATTAGTAATATCCCCCGTTGCTTATATTTAGTACATTCATATGACAAAGTACAAAAATGTAATGTTTAAATGTAAATATGAGTATTAAAGCGCTTTCAGACCACTTTTAATAGTTTTCATGTGTTAAAGATTATTGTAGGCATATACATAAACATAATAAAAGGATTTTGTGTGTTATTAGATCCAAGTCTTTACCACTTCCCTTAATCACTGTTCAAAATGAATGTTGCAAAACGAGGCAAACAGGATTGATGAATTCAGGGCGGGGGGTCTGGGGGTCCTGTTGAAAATCAGAAAATTGAAATGCGCGATTCTGAGTCATTTCGAAGTTATTTCTGAGTCATAGCTCAAAATCTCCATGAAATCCATGAAATCAGGCAGATTTGGACTCAGGCATAGATTTGCTTCACAACCACATACAGCTGCGAAACATCACATGTCAACTGATATTACAGAGGCAAACTAGACGGGGCGCCGGATTCAATCAAAAGTTTGACCTCCCTGCTAATAGAAAACTACAACACTGTACTGTGTGCGACTTCATTTTTAATATGATGCCACTTTCTTCTAATCATACATGTAACCGCTACTATGTATAGATCTGTAGTTCTCTATTAGCAGGTAGGTCAAACTTGTGATTGAATCCGCCCGAGGTTTCTGGTGCTTGTCAATCACAGATCTATTTCGGTGGAGCTGTTTCCACCACTTCTGTGTGAGTTTCTAGGTGAATACAAGCCTGCCAGCACCCCCTTTACCGCGCCAGTGCAGAAAGTTCCCAGAGGAAGTGCACGGTACCTTTTTCTGTGATGCAGGCTTTGGCCCCGGGCCCGGATACTCCCTCCCATCCTTTGATTTGGCTCCTTGTAGCGTGTTCTTCACAGGAGCACTTGCTGTGTTGCGGTCAAGGATGTAGCGCTGGGTATTGTCTTTCGCAGTGCGGCCATCCGAGTATGTGAGCGCTCAGAACAGGTTACATGGATACGTGGATCCATGGATCCATAGATACATAGATACATGGATACATGGATCCATAGATACATGGACACATGGATACATGGATACATGGATACATAGATACATAGACACATGGATAAATGGATACATGGATACATGGATAAATGGATAGATAGATACATGGATACATGTTCTTGATCTTAATGTTCTTGTGATGTATTCTTTGCAGTGATGAGTTTTGGCATCCAGGAGAAAGTTAGTGTGAACATTTACATGTAGTGAAATGAAACCGTTAATGCAGTACACCACTGTGTGCTCAGATGAATGATTCATGCTTCGCTACAAGGTTAAGTCTAGAATCGAGTCTGCTGTGGAACGATGTACCTTGTGTTTGCTATTCAGTTCATGGTAGGAGAAAAGCTGACATCCTTTCTGAAATGACTGAACTAGCACTTGAAAGGAGAGCAAACGCTACTTGATCTGAATAGCAATGACAAAGATTCCCTCACTGGTGCCATGACCTCCTCTCTGCACAATAGGACACGCCAGAAAGAGACACTGACTGGAACTGCTCATTTCTCAGCACTGGTGTTCTGGCTAAAGCAGACCTTAGGGTTGAGAAAAGCACACGGTCTTTGTGACAAAATGACACCTGCAATGCTTTCGTTGGCAGAATGTTGTTTTTCAATAGTAGAGGCAGTCAAAAAACAGCCTAGAAAAGCTTTTGGATGACAGTGTGTGTAAAGATTTGTAAAATCAGTTTGAAAAGCAGGATTACTAAACTGGACTTTAAAACATCAATTTAAACGTACAGTTCCACATGTCTAAACATGGATGGGAAAATAATTAGCCTATTTTATTATATTGTTTTAATTTGCAGGTTCTGCTACTATAATGTATGAAATTATAGGAGTTAAGTGTTCCCAATTATACTGAATGCTATTAAAAGTCCAAAACAGGATGTACAAGCTGCTTAACGTATTGTGGACTTTGGGAGAAAAACATGATGTCTTGTCTAGGAATTGCTTTATCTTGTTTAAAGCTCCCTGGTTAATTGGTTCATGTATCGGATTGGTTTGTATATCTTGTATATATAAAATATATAAAAAATATGCTGCTCAATCACAGATTACATAAAATGGAGAGGGCAGTTTGTATTTTGCACATTTGAGGTTCTTTGGATTTGTTTCCTCTGCCAAAATCCTGCAAAACATGCTGTTAATTTAATGTCTTGTTTTTTAGTGGAGAAACTCCTGCACATCTCACTGTTGTTGTCGTACCGTTACAGGCATTTCTGGACTTGCTTTGAAATGGAGAAAGTAATTATAATCTTTTCAGTGTCAGCAAGTTGCAATTCCTTCAATCACTGATTAATGGCTGCCCCAAAATAAATACGTACATAAATATTCTTCACTGTAAAGGGCAAACTGGTAAAATGCTGTCCAAGGCCCCTTCTTTCAGCAACGTCAACTACAATAGCTCCTGATGATATGTCAGAAGTCTCACAATATGGCATGATTTAACAGTAACAAATCAATTTACTGTCAGGACAGAAATATGAATGTGTCAAGTTGAAAGCAAGGCTTTGTTTTCTATTGATAAGACTGCATAACTGAATCAAAATCACAACTTGCACTGTATGTTTGTCTGCCAAATGGTCAGAAAATTGTTCAGTCTCTTGAGAGTTATACCGAAGGTTACATTTCTTTTGTTTGTTTGTTTCCCGAAGGACTTCATGTAATAGTTAAAAACCAATGTGTGTGTCAAGGGCAAATTAATTCAGCTTCAGATGTGGTCTCTAAAAAGGACAGGTCCTGATGCATTTTAAGAATAGGCTAAAGCCCAAAAGAAGTAGTATACTGGGGCTGTTCATACCTACTGTATGTGCCAACTACAATTCAAAATCATGTTTATTACTGACGTATATGGAAAAGCACAACCAATCATTTCTTCACTCAAGAGATCTATGCAAGGATATATCTTTATATATTATATATATATATATATATATATATATATATATATATATATATATATATATATATATATATATATATATATGTGTGTGTGTGTTTTCTCTCAATTGTCATGTGTCTGGAGAACTGTGTTTGCACTGATTCATTATTACATTAATTTGTTGTTTTGTTATTTTACTAGAAGAAATTTGTCAAAACTTCCAGCAGATCATTCTCAAGCATATTTCTATTTTAACTTTAACTTTGACTATTAAAGCCAGGATGGAGCATTATATATGAATGAGAGCGCTGTAATAAAATCATCTTTAATTCTCTGTATCTGGAAGATGTCATTTGGTTGAGTTTGTATCCTTCAGTCTTCAGTCTCTGAGCTCTGACTGCCCCCTACTGGTTAGATAAGAAACACTGCTATCCTTTCCTCAAAGCTGAGAAATGTTAATTTGTGCTTTAGAAAGACTGCACGACATATTAATTGCGTCAGTGACTTTTCATTATCTTCACAGGGTGTCCGAGATCGTGGGATAATATCACCTGCTGGCAGCCTGCTATGATTGGAGAAGTGGTTGTTGTCCACTGCCCACCATTATTTCAAATCATCAACTCTGAGGATGGTAAGCCATCAATTTAAATGTCTGCCTCCCCTGCGTTGGATGCCTTTTGCTTTTATTCTGGGATGATTTCATTATTCACATCATAACTCTTACAGCGCTGCACATGGGAATTCTCTTTTTTCCTGCAGGCACAATTAATTACCCACAGATTACTTGTGCTTGCTAATGGAAACTTTATTAAGTAATTAGGTCAATTACACTAACATAAACAGGGAAATAAAATAATTAAATTGAGAAGTAACTGCGTGTTTGTTTTTGTTTTTCCAATCAAAACAAATCAAAGAAACAGTTACTTTCAGGTCTCTACGTGAATTTGGCTAAGAGTTGTGTTTCATGTGCCTGGTTGTGTATTGATGTTTGTGTGTGTTTATTTATATCTGCAGATTTGAGATTAGAGTTGCAGACATTTTCAAAAACAAAATAGACTACAATTGTGCATTGTTTTGTTTTAAATTTAAGTTATTTACACTAAAAGAGTCACAGTTCAACTCATTGTTCAGCTGAACGTCTTGCAATATGTTATAATGAGGAAGGCAACATCTTGGCAGACAAAACAATAATTGAGTTTTTTGCAGTTTTACAAATTGATCTGAGAATGTATTGAAAAGGACACAATCTCACATTGTATCTAATTCTTACTCCAATTATTAATGTCTATTTTCTCCATTGTGGTTTCCTGTACTGTTGTGAATCAGCACACTGTACGTCTGATGAAAGTTAAGGATTCAATATTGTTAGGGGGTTAGATATCTTCATTAAGGACAATGTTTCTTGTTTTTCAGATATAGGGAAGATTAGCAGGAACTGCACTGAATACGGCTGGTCAGAGCCTTTCCCACATTACTACGACATCTGTTTTGATTTTAATGACAATGCAACTAAACCTGTAAGTATTATCAGCTTTCTTTTAGCATACGACATTGCTTAATGTGTCCTATCATTTACTGTTAAACTTGCATTACTGTGCTATAATAGATAGAGTCACATGGTTAGCACTATATACAAAGACAATGTATCAGTCTTCAATATGTTTTTTTCTTCTTTGGAATTATAGGAAACTACAAGTATGATAGACAACCAATATTATGTATTTCCAATAGTATGAAACATTTGACCTTTGACATTATTAAACTGATAAAAGATTATACAATTGTGATGCCATGTGGGGGTGGACACAGCGTCGAGGCTCGCTGGCAGGGGGGTCTGTGGGGATCAGCTTTTCCAGAGGACACAAACAAAGTGCATCACTCCACGTTTTTCATTGGTCAGTGTCATTTTGAACACACGTTAAATCGAATTGAATCAAACTCGATTTGATTCCAAAAATGGAAACATCACCGTCGCACGACAGTTTCGGAGGCCAGGTGAGACGGACGCACAAATCAGATACATCGTCAGATGCAGTGTGCAACGGCTCCGAGTTGTGTCTGAGAGACGGTAGTTTGATTCTGATGTGTATTTAGTATTTACAAGATGTGAAAATTACAGCTTTTAAATGACATGTAATAAGCTGTAATAATGTTTTAATGGGATCTCGCAGGATATGTATTACGCATCAGTCAAGGCTCTGTACACAGTGGGATACAGCACCTCTTTGGTCTCGCTTACAACAGCGATGGTGATACTCTGTCGCTTCAGGTGAGAAAACCTGTTTTATCCCTTAGCAGGTCCAATAATGATTGTTCATCCATACAGAATGTATTAAAAGATGCTAACATGGTGACATCATGTATGTACAAGAAAGAAGCTTCTTTAGCCTGTGATCTAACCCGTGTGCCGGTAAAGCATTATAATCCATATTAGAAATATAAATATATGATATATCATCTGAGAAGCTCCATCCTACATGTTAAAGTCAGTATGTAAATGTACTGACGTGTATGCTTTTGCTAAGCAATACAAGTCAAGAAGGAAATTTAATAATTCAGGGTACATTTTGAGTGAACACACTGATAACACAATTATCCAGCGCCATGTCACAACCCCAAAGACTCAATTTCAACAATTTCTTTCTTCTTTTAGAAAACTCCACTGCACCAGGAATTTCATTCACATGAACCTGTTTGTGTCTTTCATTCTGCGAGCGATATCAGTGTTCATTAAAGATGGGGTGCTGTATTCTGAAGAGGACACCCAGCACTGCGTTATTCCTTCAGTAAGTACAAAGACAAACAACATGAGATTCAAGTACAATTGTCATTTTTAAAGTACAGCAAAACACACAGATCTTTGACGCAGAAGGTCTACGTTGCTTTCTCATGTAGGACAGCATAAATGGTAATTATCAACCATGCCATTGATACATATTCCATGTAGAATGATGTCTTATAATTCTCAGTTTAAAATTGTGTTTTTTAGCCAGCATATCAATGGGAAATGCTTATTTTGATGATGCAAAATCATTTTCCGGAGCAGAACTGAAATATTTGAGTATTCTGGATGCCGGTAATCTGGATGTAGAGATTTTGGAAAAACAAAACAAAACACATTCACAACATGAGCCCAGAAATGCAACGCAGCTGTCGCTATCGTCTGTGAAATGTGTTTCAAACCCAGAACATAGCGTGTCCTGACTTGAGGATTTGTTTCTGCGCAGGTGGAGTGTAAGGCAGTGATGGTCTTCTTCCATTACTGCGTCATGTCCAACTACTTCTGGCTCTTCATTGAAGGACTGTACCTGTTCACCTTGCTAGTGGAGACCTTCTTTCCAGAGAGGAGATATTTCTATTGGTACACCATTATTGGATGGGGTGAGCCTGCCTTTATCCTTTACATTGCTAGAAAATAAATACTTAAATAGCTAGCTGTGATTTATGTATGTGTTTATACAACATTGTTGAGTTATTTGAGGTCCCAAAGTTTGTTTAGTTATGATTATTATTTATTTTTAACATCTGGAAATTACAGATAGATAACATGGATGTGCTTTTAAAACCGTCAGGTCTAAATCCTTTTACCAGGTTTACCTAATGTCGGCAGAATAGACAACAAAGATATCACACAATGACCTTCACAATGAACTTTGCCTCGTCCTTCGTGTCCTCCATCTGGTTGCCTCTCTGACAATGACAAGCCGATGATCTGCCTCATTATAATTAATTAGTGGGCAAACTGCAAAGCTCATGTTTATGTAACTATGTTTTATATATAGTTCGTTGTTTTGCTTTTGGTTTGTTTTAAGCACAAAACATTTCCATAAAATCTATATCTGTCCTATTTCTCTTTGCAGGGACGCCTACAGTCTGTGTTACAATATGGGCCGTGCTCCGACTTCACTTCGATGACTCTGGGTAAGAAGAGTTTACCAACAAGAAACACGTTTCCGCTCTTATGTACATGTGTTGGTATGTTTAACGCATGTCTCCTGTTGCCATGAAGGATTCTGTTTTATGCCGTACTTGTCTTTAGACATCTGTTTATTTGTACTACTCTCTTTGTGTTAGGCCAACATTTAATAATGTCAAGATGGACAGTGAAGGTTTGTCCGCGCCCTCTGAACAAATGTATTGGTGGCAAATATTATTTGGAGTTACAAAGGATTGAATGGATGTCAAACTAGCATGCAACGTCTGTCCTGTGATTGAAAATCCTCTGCAAGGTTACACTGAATGAGGTTGTTGGTTGGTTCAGTCAAAATACATTTAAAATGATGTCCGTTTCAAAATGTCATTCTATGGAAAAGATTAAAGCAATTGAAACATGTATTTGATCATTCCCAGTGAAAAACAATGACATCCCATGATGGAGGGGTTCCAAATGCCTGGTTCAGCTCCTCAACACATTTTTACATACGGCATCACCCTCTCCATTGCAAAAGGGTTTATGCAGACATATTTAAATATTTACTATAGATATTAATTTTACTCAAAACCCGTTGCCTACTCAGAGATGATTCATTTTGATTGGATTTCGCTAGTATTTCAGAAGGCCTAGCTTCATCTGCAGTTACTACACTCATTTTGATTTAAGTGATCGAAACATGTTATCCTTTGCCAATTCGTTTTTTGGAAGCTACTGTAAAAGAATACCATGGATTTGTTTAATCTTTCCATCCATTTTATTTCATCTTCTATAATATGGATTTGGAATCAATAGGAGGAGCTTATTTTATGTTTTGAATATTTATAGATGCTGGGATATGAATGACAACACTGCCCTCTGGTGGGTCATTAAAGGACCGGTTGTGGCTTCAATTATGGTGAGAAATTCACAAGATAATTACACTTTATAATTAATTATTATTATTATAATTATAATTAATAAATAATTAAGTGGCTCTGGGTATCTGCTAATTAATAATAATAATAATAATAATAATAATAATAATAATAGATCTCTTTTTTATATATTTTTTTGGTCTGTTTCTTGAGGATTTCTTTGACTTGATGTCATTAGCTGTTCTTTGTTTTATTATTCTGTAGGTTTGTGTAAAATATTAAAATCTCGTCTGTTGCTTTCCTTTCAATATATGTGTAACAACAACAGTAACACAATAGCTGGTAATGTTTATTGTTTTCTAGATCAACTTTGTCCTGTTTATTGGAATTATAATTATCCTCGTGCAAAAGCTGCAATCGCCGGACATCGGAGGCAATGAATCAAGTATTTATTTGTAAGTATGACCTTAAAAGCATCCGATTACTGTGTGGAAATACTATAAAACATACACATAGGAAAACCGAAGTTAAAGATGGTTAAATGTATTGATTGAATCTAATGTTACACCTCTCTACATATATCCTTTCGTTATAATAATTAATAACTCTCAGGGATTATCATTGGTTATAAATGATCAGACTAATAATAAAACACCCATTAGTGAGCAATTTGAAAAATCAAATCTGTGTTGCATACTTTGCTAACTATAGTTAAACAGATAACTATTCAGACACATCAATGTAAATCAAAAATGTTTGTTCTCTTTCCATTTTCTTTTCCATAAATGTTCTCACTAAACAGAGGTTAATATCTCTTTGAGTGTAGATCTTGCATGCAAATATTGTATATGTTAAAACAGTTTCCTTCTTTACATTTTACTCTTTAAAGTCTGACTAATAATAATAATAATAATAATAATAATAATAATAATAATTATTATTATTATTATTATTTTATTGTTATTATTATTATTATTATTATTATTATTATTATTATTATTTACAATACAATAGATAATTGTATAACACCTTTATCTTACTGTCAAATGTTAAATGTCAGCCTGAACAAGTGAGTCTTAAACTGGGATTTAAATATAGAAATAGATGCAGATTCGCTGATGGATTTAGGAAGGAAATGCCATATAAAAGCAGCCTGATGGATAAATGACAGGTTAACTAAATTATATGAATGAAGAACACATCTAGGAGTATAAGTTGACAAAAGCGGCTAAGCCATTGCAAGATTTAACAAGTCAATTAAAACATCTGGGGCTGGGATTAAATCAAAACTTCGATGCACCCTAATTTCAAACTACAAAACTGTACTCCGCTGCGGCTTCATTTTAGTAAGATGCATCTCTCTTCTACTCTGAGTTTAGATTTAATTCGACCCTGGGAGACAGTGTAATTGACTGAAAAAATGTCTTCTGTTGCTTTAGTTTTAGTAAGAAATCAAGCAACAGTGAGTTCAGAACTAACTGTAGTTTTTAAATGACAGATTAAGGCCAACCCCCAAGTGAAGAGTTACACCAGGCAATACATGAGAAAATAAAAGCATCACCCAGATTATATAGCCTGTTCACTATAGTCCCGCATGGGCCTTATTTTAATCAATTATTCACATTTACAGTGAATGAATCAGAGCGTTATTTTATTAATTCCATCAATGGAAGGCATTTACTGTGCAGCAGGAACAGTTCTGACGAGTCCCATAGTTTCCTAAATCTTTCTTGACTGGTGTATTTGTGGTTACGGAGCAAAGAATGGCAGGTTTTTCCGGGTTCATTACTCAGAAGTTGTGGTTCAATACTGAGCAGGCCTTGTTATAGAAAGTAAGAGAGGATGTTATTGGGATTTAGTTCGTAGTTATTTTGTTGCCATGTTCAGAGAAAATCAATGGCGCCCTGCGTTTAACTGGCAGGGCTACGGTGGATCTTGACAGTCCTCCAAATTCAATCTTTGAAGGAAAACAAAATATCCAGAAAGCAGCACAAAGTACATACCCACAGTGCCTCAGCAGCACAAATTGACGCAATGTTAGAAAGGCAAAATGTCTATGGGATTCTTCTTCACCAGTGCGGTGCCATGCTGAGCCCATATACATGTGTTTTGACAGCACATGATCCTGCTTGTAATAAAACAGCTTTGTCTTAAGCATTTTATGTTCTCGTGGCCTGTTTTATGTCTTTGCTTCATAATGCACACTGTTCAAATTCCCCTTTGAGATACACCTCCTGGGCAAGTCATATGAAATGAATGTACAATAAATACTCCCTAAGATGAACACATTACATTGACCAATAGGGGGAGACACCGTGCCATCTATTTCTCTTGGAAAGAAATTACCCAGTTGCTTTTAGCATCTCTTATATTACGGATTATACATTTTTATTAGATTATGGTGTTCATTGGAGTGTTAAGTAAATTCCTATATTCTTGTTTCTGTGGATCCTGTCACAATAGCTTAATTTATGAATGACATATGTCAAATGGTTTGTGGAGATTTATTTATTTATTTATTTTGTCTAAATTAATTTCTGTATTTTCATAAACATTCAGGGAAAATGAAAAGTATAATTCAGTATGATTTACATTGATCATATTCTTTAACCACACTATGGGATTTAAAAGGCCTATGATTATTATTATTATTATTATTATTATTATTATTATTATTATTATTATTATTATTATTAATAATATTATATTTCTTAGCAGATGCCCTTATCCATGGAGGCTTAAAATTGTTAAAATATATCACATAAATGTGTGAGCTCAATAACTCCACACTGCATAGACCCTTATGACCTGGCACTTTGATTATACCTTGTAATTAAAAAATAATTTCTAATCTAAAAAGGGTATACAAAGGTTTGAAGTTATGAACTGATGACACGTGTAACACAAAATACAGATTTTAAAAATGCCAATTCTATACATTACTAATCTCTCTGAAAACATTCTGGGACACAGCAAAGCATGTTGGTCTACACTGTAATGAAACTTGTTGGATTTCAGTTTTCCTATGTGTATAGTTTCAAAGGTGTGCAATTTAAACTATTGTTTTATGTGTTTTCCACAATAAATGTGTTTATTTCGATGTGAAAATTCAATGTACTCATTTGATAATGAAGTGTTGTTTATCAATACACTGATGATCTTCAATGATATACATGGTGTTTAGTATTTGTGACCATATTGAAGTCTCTGTAGTGTAATATTTAGATACGCTCTCATTTTATTCCTTTATTCTTTTTTAATATTATTATTTCTCATTATAATGCCGGTTTTTAAAGCTTATGATAAATCTTCCATTAGGAAATGTCAAGACATGCATACCTTGACCATTTAACATTTCAATTCATACAAGGATATATCACATCCTATATAGATTATTATGGTTAACGAACTGAGGAACAGTTAAGGATATTTGTATTTGTTTTGACTGATCTACATTTTCCACCATTTCAAAAATCCATTACAGGATGGAAAATATCTTCCATCATTCAACCATTGTTGCATGTTTTCTTTATATTGCATTGGAATATATGCAAAAGTAGAAAACCATGTAATTAAATAAAACACATAAAACTGAGCTGTTCTTGTCAAAGGCTATTCTCCAAAGCAAACGTTTCTCCACTTTTTCTAACAGTAAAATATAAAATACTATTATTATTATACCCCTTGCTAGCACTTCAAATATTTGCCATCTTTATTCAAATGCTTGTGTCTTTTTATCAGACAAATTATGCTGTGCACAATTATTAAACAAACAACGACAAACTACTCAACATCAGTAATACAATCATTGGTTAATCTTAAATCAGCTCCAGCCAGTAACTCATTGGCATCTTGTGGGAAAGAAGGGAGAAACATGGGTTGGATCGTAGGAATCACTTTCCATATTCACAAGATATTGTAATGCATATTAACTTGTGTTTTGATAAGCAACACTCCTATACAGCATAAAGCACGAGTGGATTTGCAAAATGATAAAGAGTGCCATTGTGCGTAGTCCTTGTCTTGCTGCAAGCACCCAGATATGTAGAAAGAATACAATAGCCCCATTTACAAGGAAAACTCTGGACACAACATGGACTCCTAATGTCAGTATATATAGCTACGGCCCTAACATACCATATTGTGAAGTTTATATTAAAATGGCTAATGTAATACAACATCTTAATTATTTTTCCTCAGAAGCACATTATTATTATTATAGCACATCTGTGATGTTCACATCAAGATTTTGAACATTCTGGCTTATTGTACAGGAAAACAGGTTTGAGAAATACTCTTTCTTGAACAGATGAAGTAAACATTTGTGTTTTTGGTTTTCATTATTGAGATTTTGGTTTGTTTATTGATCTTGGTGAACCCCCATCAATGTCAGCCATGACTTCCAAAATGAATACGATGTGGTCTTTGCAACAGAAGGTCTTTTCGAGGCAGGTTGTGAGTGTGAAGGCCTGCTGCTTCCAAGGAGATGGTCAGAGGATTAATGCCACTGCCAAAAACACAGCGGGAGCAGATTGGACAGTGAGGCGGGTAACTCTGAAAATGTCTGTGAGGAACGTAGAAACCTGCGCAAGTAGTTGCCTCAAAATCCAGGAAGTGTTGAAGAAAAATGGAGAAGCAGGAAGAGCTGAAGCAAGCAGAGTAGGAGTTTAAACACTAAAACTCAATGGATGCTGCTCTTTACAATTATCACATACATATTACCAGGGGCAGACTGGGACCAAAAAACGGCCCCGGACTTTTACCCACACTGAGGAGAGTGGGGGCGGCTGCTGGCGAAGTGGGGGTATGCCGGTGAACTGCGGTCCGGGGGTAGGGCGGGGTCCTGGGGAAGTGCAGTCCGCGAATCCACGGGGGAATCAACTGGCCCACCGAAGTAAAAAATGGACCGGCCCTTCTGGCATTTGCCAGAATTGCCAGATGGCCAGTCCGCCTATGCATATTACTGATTATATTATTTTATTTTATTTTGATCTAATCAAAACTCCGATCTACCCATGAATAGCAAATTACACACCTAACGTTTTGTCAGAAATCACTTCCTACTTTCTAATGAATTGCAACAGACATGATCGAGCATGCATTTGTAATATGCGATTTATGGGTAGACCAAAGTTTTGATTTAGTTAAGGCCTTTATCTTATTTTGTTTAGTTTAACTTTATTGTTTATAAAACTATGGGATGTGGTGCATTCTACAGTAAGTGCTTAATTGATGCAAAATGAATCACCAGGGAATCCCTGGAAATTAGTTTTCCCGATATTGTTATTTTTGCTTTTTTTGCTTTTTTGTTTTTCCTGTACATATAAGAATATTGATTGATCCATACTATTGTTAACCAAGGTATTCAAGGATGGACACTAATGATAATAATGACCATATTCAATTCAGTAGATTTTCATACAGATGTATTTATACTAGCCAACTAACTAATTACGGTGTTAATCCTGCATTAGCATTCTGCAGATCCAGAAAAAAATTAGATATTTAGAAAGCAAAAGATAAGTTCAATAAATGCCACCTATTATTATTATTATTATTATTATTATTATTATTATTATTATTATTATTATTCATAGTAATAATAATAATATTGTTTGTAAATGGGGCTGGAGTGTTTTAGAATATATTAATAGAAAAGGGTAATAATTCTGACATCTTGGCAATTTCTCCCAAATTCTTATCCAACCTTTGCAATGTCATTTGCAGCTTGCAGCATAACAAAACATCTGATACCATGCAACAAGCATGTTAACAGTGCCGTGTATTTTCCTCCATTTGCAGCGTGCTGTTTATTAATTTTTTTCAGTAATGCCAAACAATTGTTGTAGCGTTTCATTTTTGAAAACTTGTCTGAGCTTCTCCAACACCATGCTTCCCTTAAATATAATTTGCCCCAAACGTTTTTGTGTTTTATTTCAGCATACCCGCTTATTGTGTCGTCTTGTGTGTTTTTGGTTGTTTGTCATGTCTTAAGTAAATCGCTAATATTTTTTAATTTAAAACAACCTGATTTTGATATGCAACAGACCAGTGATTATTTGTCCATTATTGCTCTCCTAATTTTGCTTTGCTTAGCGTTGTTTTCTTTCCGTTCATTCGATGTATCATTTTGCAAGTGTTTTAACTGTAATCTGAGATACCTTTCAAGACTATGTATTACCCTGAAATATGTTAACCTTGTCATATTTAGCAGCTGCGTTCAGAAATGCTACTGTAAGCCTAAGAGGGCTAACCATCATTCTTGCAAGATGTCAGAACTATCTACCATTACTCTGTAAGTGGACATACTTGCATTAGTGTTTTTGTGAAGCATGAACATGTAGCTTTTCCAATTGACCATTTCCCATAATCACATTTTATAAGCATTGTGTTCTCTGCTTTATAATGCTACCCATTCAAAAAAGACAAAGGAGATACTTTGGGCACTGTAGGCAACAACTACAGGATTTAACAATTAGAGGAACAGTGTTATTCATAGGTGCTGTCTGCTGTCTTGATGCATATCATTGGCATTTCAGTCCTGGAGGAGCCCCTACCCTACTGGCTTTTGCTCCAACCAAGCTCTCAATTACTTAATTGAACCCTTAATTGAAGTAATAATTTGCTTACACTTGATTTTTAAAATTTTGATATAAAGTTGGTTCCTTAATAAAATAATAAGTTCCTTATACAATTTTAACTTAAAAATCCTACTGTTTAAAATAATTAAAAGGCTCTGCTTTAGGAAATTATTAGTTACATTAAGTGCTCAATTAAGTAATTGAGAGCTTGGTTGGAACATAAACAAGCAGAGATGGGGCTCCTCCAGACCAGTGTTGGGAACCACTGCTCTAACAGGTTTGGTCAACCAAAGAGTGCATTATGACACATAGTATTGAACTTAGCATCGTTCTTTTGCCTTTGAAAATGACAGCTGATTGAAAGGAAATACAAAGGAAGGCCCTCAATAGCCTGAATCTGGAAGTTCAGGGTTTTACTATCACCAGCTTGGTAAAATATCTTGCAACTGGAAACTGTTGCTGGGAGGTCCCAGTTGGTGTTAGTAAGTGTCTGAGCACTTGGGCTGACTGTATCCTTGGCTGCGATCCTCAGGGAGCAGATGTTGCCCATGGGTGCTGCGCTGCTCCTGCTGTTGGTACTAGAGTTGTTGTAATGTGAGTTGTCGTCTAGGAACATTGTGTGAGAAGAAGCTGTTGACTGGGCTTATGGAGCTCTGTGATTTCTGTCTGACATGAGTCAGTGTGAACAAGCTGTAGGTAGTATATATATATGTAAAACTTTCTCGTCGGATAAATCATTTAAAAACATACATAAATCATTCAGTAATTCAAAGCGTGATCAGACATTTCCAGAACACATACAAAGAGATATATTATCTTGCTCCTTTGAAACTGCTACTTCTGCAGACACCTTTCACAGCCTAAGATAACAGAGACACTACAGATTATCAGGATCAGACCAGCTGATCTGGACAATGAGAATCTGATTTAGGTGAGTGTCTCTGCAGAAGGAGAATTATGTTTTTAGTTTTTAATTAACAAGGGAAGTTAAAGGTGAATTACAAGTAAAGAATTGGTAATAACCCATCACATTTGTGCACAAATGCAAAAAACAAGAACTGTTAGTTATGTTAACTAGTTTAGCAGCTCTAAAAGGACACTGTACTTGTAATACAGGCAATATGGTCAGATCTCTAGAGCCCACAGTCAAACATGGAGGTGTTGACATGAAGTTTTGGGCTTGTTTTATTCTGGTATTAAAAACAGATTATATAAAAACAGAAGCCCCCAATAAGAGCCACATCAATCACCAATGCCATACTGTATCCTCAGGAAGTTGACTTGTGGAGAAGTGTTTGTTTTAAAGCATGATAAAACCCCTAACCACACAGTAAAATGAAACCTGAATTACTATAAGTAAATACTCTGATTTTACACTGATGCAATAACCACCCGGTGGGCCTGACATTTACAAACTGTATGATGTGCTGGAGAGCTCTGGGGGAGGTTAGGACTGAAGAGAAAAATCTTGAAAATTACCTTAATATGTATATATACACACACAGCTGCAACAATTAAAATTGTATATATGTGTATATTTGCCCCCCTAATTCTGAAACTAAATCTAGTCGTTTTGTCCAAACTCTAGTTTTGTGAGTAGGTTTTTTATATATTATTGTTTCATTTTTTGTTTGTTTTGTTTTCCAACACTATCTGTTCATCACCTCACCTTAAAAATCAAACACTTTATTAAAAATCAAAAATGGTGTGTTTAACATGCAAAGCTAGAGGGAAGCAGTGAACATAGTCAAGTGTACAGTACATTACAATTTACCACAGCAAGTGATGTGAATTGGAAAAAAAAGGATTGTAGACTGAATTGCATACAATTGCTCAGCACAGAGATGCTGAAAATCCCCCTGAGGATTTGTAAAATCTTTGCTATTATAAAGACAGAGGAGTAACTGATTTTCTACTCAAAACTTGCAATTCCACTGATAGCACAGATGTCAGAATCATGTGTTCAAGAATTTTCTGTATTAATATATTTCTTAATATATTTCGTATTTATTATTTGATGTGTTATTTATTCACACGGGACATGAATTGGATGTCGCCTTATTATTTTTGTTATTTTTGTTATCCATATTATTAATTCATTACCAGCTGTTAAAATTACTTTATTACTTAATGTAAACTATAACATGTAAATAAGTGTAATCTACATGGTGGGGCATCTTATTAAAGAAAGAAAGAAACAAATATGTTTCTATTTTGTAGATGAAGTTAATACAAATTCTAATACATTTTCTGACTGAAATACAATCCAGAGAAACTATTTATAAACGTGTGACCTTAAAAGTGTAATATCATAAAATGTGCTCCGTGAATGTTCATATATGTTATCCCATTGTTCTCTATCATGTCTTTATATATACATCTCTGTCCCTCTTCCATATTGTTATTTGTAATCATCTTCTGGAGTTGTTGAACAACTGTATTTCACGAATCCTTTGTTTACTATAAGCTCTAGCATTACAAGTAATCATAGTGTATTCTCTGAATATGTACGTGTCAGTGATATATCTCCTCTGGATTTTTAATGGCATTATATTGTTCTAAACCTGGACAGATATAATTAAACCTGTGTAGTATAACTCATTCAAATGGTTACCGATTACCTGACAATGATTCAATTGAACCCTTTAAATGTACATTATTTTTACATGCTAAATGTGTAAATGTTTCAGTGGCCACTGTGTTTATGTGCCTGTGTTACTCCCCTAGACTGAAAAGTGTGTACGGAGAAAGTGGCCTGATTTGGCACTGGCCTGGTCTCTCCCAGGTATAACCAAGATGGTGGTGTCACAGCATGTATTACATAAATATAATGCATTTAGGAATACATTATAAAAGAAAAAATGGAAAAAGAAAAAAGAAGGCACCCCATTTTGGATTGTAATTAGAAACAAATCCAGTGTTTTAATACACATAGTGCAGATAAACATAAATGAATGAAGAAAGAAAAAGAGTGGGAAAGAAAAATTGTTTTATAATTACAGCTGTCTACGTGATGAAACAGTTTACATTAGAGGAGAGGACAATCAGATTACACAGCAATTAACAAAGGCTTTAATACAAGAGGCACGGAAAAAAATAGGTTCAGTCTCCCGGCGCGTCGGCCAGTGTTTAAGAATAATTAGAATAATAATAAGAATAATTAGGTTTAAAAGCCACTAATGACGAGTTATCTGTTTGACAGGAGGCTGGCGCGCTCCACACTGCTGTTGATCCCCTTGTTTGGAATTCACTACACAGTGTTTGCCTTCTCTCCTGAAGACGTCAGTCAGAGAGAGAGGCTTGTCTTTGAACTAGGCCTTGGATCTTTCCAGGTAATAAAAAAATATAGATTTATTGTGTTTTATTGTTTTATTGTTTGTGTGGAGGTGTATGGTACTGTGGATCTAAATTGGCATGTGGAAAACAATTATTTTGGCAGAATGAGACACACATTAAAACTGTGCTTTAATATCTGTACATACTGAATTGCATGCCAGTATGGTGTAGAGGTCATAATGAATGATTTTGTAATTCTCAATTTGATCTATAACTATAATCATAGAGACTGAAAATCAGCAGACCCGGGTCAGGTCTGTTGTGTGTCAGAGCCCCTGTGGGATGTTCAGGGTCATCCACTGCAAATTGGTAATATTGTCTTATCCTTGTACTGTCTCCCACACAAATACATTGTGCTCTGTATTCTGCAATCACACAAATAAATGTGTGCTGCGCAATTCTGAGGAGATGGACTCTAAGTAGGGACCCGGAAAAATTCACGGATTTTGTGAATTTGACGGCTTCACGTGATTATTATTTTGAGTATAAAATTATGCATTATTCCTCACTTTCCTTGTTTATTAAAAATTCAAATGCATCAGTATGGGTCATGAGATCAATGTCAGCAAAGATCCTCAATCTTTTGGTGTAATTTAATTACAGCAACAGGTTAAACAACCCACTCCGGAAATTAGGAATCACAAGCAGCGGCTGTTACTGACTGACCCACATATCTATACAACACGGTTAGATTTTCTGATCCACAATAAGGCTCTGTCTTGAATGTCTCCTCTCTGCCACTGGGTGTAGTCCCCATTTTCACGTATAACTGTACAGCAGAAGTCAAGGCATGCAAACATAGGTGTTGTTTTATTTAATATAGCACACTTTGCTTTCTCTGTCCCTTTAGGGTTTTGTTGTTGCAGTCCTGTACTGCTTTCTAAATGGAGAGGTAAGTTCAACCAATCCCTTGGTGTATTGTAAAATGTGTTTTATGGATATTAAACTGCTGGCATTCAACTTGGTGTCAAGCTATGTAATATTGGTAATATCTATAATTTTTCACTATTAGGTCATTTGAAATAACCTTTTTTTTGGAAGTAACAGCCTATATATTTGCCTAACGTGAAATATATTTGTAATTGATTTGATTTTCATTTTACAGAGGCTATATAGTTCCATTATTTTATTCAGATGGATTGCAATTTTTGTATATATATTACACAGTCTTAAAAAATACATTTAATGCAACTTTGGACAGGGGTTGCAAATTAGCCTTGGCTAGAAACCCTGTATGCAGTGCATCTCTTCTGTGTTTTTAACCTGCAACAATGTATACTGCATTGCCCATGATAAATACATACATGAATTAAACCCACAGGGGGGTTAAGGTCTACACACAGTCTTTCTTTTAATTCCCAGCAGTGGTGTCTACGTGCATTCCTGTTAAAACATGTAATCGTTTTTTTTTTCTTTCTAGGATATATGTAGAGTTCAGGTTGTGTAACTGTAACCCAGCGTGCACCTTTACAGCTAAGTACATTAAAAAATGACCTTTTCAAGTTTCTCCCTAAAGGTGCAGTCGGAAATAAAGAGGAAATGGAGGAGCTGGACAGTCAACCGGTACTTTGTTGTGGATTTGAAACATCGTCATCCGTCGCTAGCAAGCAGCGGAGTGAACGGGGGGACGCAGCTGTCCATTCTGAGCAAGAGCAGCTCTCAGATTCGGATGTCGAGCATAAATGCGGAGAACCTGGTGACATGAAGTGCTAGGTGACCTCTGTCTGAGTCCCGTGAGAAGTACAAGCAGGCGGCACCACATTCCTGGTGCCTCAGAGTGAAAATGACAAAAGAATAAAAGGAAAGCATGGATATTTCTTGTATATACCATACTACTGAAAGATGCATCTCATTTTATGGAAGTGTGTATATCTGATCATTCATTGAATTGTAGGCAACTCACATTGTGTTGGTGTGTATGCTGTTGTCATGAAACTCGAGCTCAAACTCTCCTCCGGTGAGGAATCAAAACATCCTGACACATATTTAAATGAAGTGAAGTGCACCGACGAAAAAATAATCACGTTTCTGCTAAAATATTTCAAAAAATGATATCATCAAGTTGCTTTGATGTTGCCTGCAGAGACAGGAACGTGGCTGGAGTGGAACACTTGTAAATAATCATTCCTCTTCTGTAATTGGCTAATTAAAGGCGTCCATTAAATTCATGAATCAATTTATGAAAAGTTAACTGGGGCACTTTGCGAGATTGATCAGGTAAAAGGAGAGCTTTACCACACCAGTACAATCCCATTACCACTGCAGGTAAATGCGCAATCTGGACACTTCAGCAATCGTATGAACGGTTAAAGACTTTAGTATGAGCTAAACGATAACAAAGGGTCTGTTTGGCAAAGAGGCAGGAGGGAGAATTCACAAGAGGTGAAAAGTGTGTCAGAAAGATGTTAAAAGCGAGAAGGATCTCACTGTGATTAAGAAGGTCGATATTTTTTACAGTACATCAACAACAGGCGTTACATTTTATGTAGAGACCAAAAAATCATAGAGAAGAAGAGGGGTTTAGATCATGTAAACTAAGTACACATGAGAGTAGGCTATGTCAAAGCAGATGGATCTGCCAATACAAAAATTCCAAAAACAAGTTGCAACCGGCATTATAAGCCAAACACATGAAAACTGTCATATTGCTCAGTGCTGAAGCAGCCAATACCTTAGCACCTCCAGAATGTAATTGGACAGAATTATATAAAAGACTTATATGAAAACGTAGCTTGAGTTTTTTATTTTTTTATTTTGAAAAGTATTTATGCTTCTAGTTACAAATAGATATAATCACAGGCAATGTAAACAACAACAAAAAACAAAAGACTTATGAATGAGTATCATGTCTATATTTCATCATCATCATCATCATCATCATCAGCCTATATCGATCCACTGCTGGATGAAGGCTTCCCAAAATGTTTCCTCTTGTTTCGCTCTATAGCTTCTCTTTTCCATGTCACGCCTGTAAAGTTTATTATTTAATCTTCCTTTCTTTTATATGGGCTTCTTCTAGGTCTTATATTAGTATTTTTTTGGTAGATTTATTCAGTGAAATTCATGTAAAACTCTGATCTTACCTTGAAAAATGCTACTGGAGTCCAATCTGTAGAGTCTTCATTTTAGTGTTTCTAAACTAAATGTGTGTGTGTGTGTCCATTTAAATTATGCAAGTGAAGTTTCTGTGTAGATGTGTGTTTAATAGCTGATGAAATAGTCTCTTGAATTGCTTTACAGGGCATTACTTTTTTCCAAGAAAAAAGTTGTACTTTAGTACTTCAGGCAAAGGATTTTATTAATTTGCTTTGCTGGTTTGCCATATATTTTACATGGATAATTGCAAGACTTTTCATGAGTATTTATTTAGCTATAAATTAAATCCTGACATATTACTACTTATTTGAAATCTTTAAACTGGAAGAATTTATAAGAACAAACCAGATTTATACAAAAGCCATTAGATCAATGCTTTAGTTTAAAGCACTCCAAAGATAAAGTTTCAAGTTGCTCCATAATTTCTCCAAATCTCTGGTATCTATTAATTTGCAAAGGCGGTAGAAAACTCACAACTGATGTCACTGCAGATTTTCCTTTTTAAAGATTATTCTTTGAAGATCTGCATTTTATTTTTAGATTTTCAAAAATTTCAGTTCCCAAAGTGCCTTTTGGTGAAAATAATACAAAACAGTATTCATTTGTCTAAATCAGAGAGGATTAAAACAATATTTGTGTTTCTGGAATAAAGAAGTATTAAGCTGTTATATAAAACATCCTTATGTATAACAAAAGTGCTTTTCTTATGTTTCTTCAATACAATAAACCAAGAGGCCTTTACAGTATTTTAGCTCATTTTGGTTGTAGCTCAAGAACTTTACCTTTGACCCTATATATCTTTTTGAAACTAAAACTGATGGAACTTTTTTGACCCAGGTCATACTTTATAGGACATTTCTATATCTTCAGCATTTCATGCCATTCCATATAGGTCTAACACACTATAATACTACTAATAAACTGTACTTATTTATCAACTATATGTAAATAATAAATATGAATTATTGAACTAGTACATCTTCTAGCAAGTAGTAGTAAAGACTCTAGATAATTGTACAGAGTTAAGACCAGAGCTGTCAATATCTGTAAACTAAAAATAATCTCTAAACATTTAAACTATATCAATGGATTAACATGCAAGATTCACATTCACAGGCTTGCTTGCCCTTTCTGAACTGTAATTTAGCTGTAAACTTTACTAGTACTGACTAAGGTTAGTCAGTAATCTTCAGTAAGATATAACTGATAAGTAAGTATAATTTAATAAACATAACTTATTTTTTTTAAGCTAAATGAATTGGGGATTTTATTTTTCAATTGAAGACTGAATCACATTGTTTCAAATGGAAGGTGATAATCCTTTTGCTTTATATTGGTACACATTGCCAGTGTTTGAAGGTTTTATAGTGATAGACTAAAAACATGAATATGATCTTTGTCAATCCTGATATTTGCCCGTCTATGTCTATACATCACATTGAAGACTAAAGAAAAAAAATGAAAGCAGCCGTCTTGCATGGTCAAAACACATCTGCAATTGTAAATCTTAAACAAATACCTAAGCCAACTTGTGAAGCATTCAGATGTGCCTCATATGCTAATGATACATTATGTAACACTTAAAAAAGCTTTAAACATGTATTATAACTTTATTAACGCAGACCACGATGATCCTAATATATCATAAAGAACAGTTTTTTCAGGCTATCAGTGTACAAATGCCAAGCACAGAAATATGCAGTGTCTAGCACTACCCTCCAGGCACTGTTCAGTTGCTTGTTGTGTTTTATTTTGGGGTCTGGATGCTTTCAGCCTTTATTTCTGATGTCTCTACCTGCTGTAATTAGAGCAGCTTAACTCTGTGTCTTTATTATATCTCGCTTTTCTGATCGTGATGAAATTGGCACTTATACTTTAAAGCTAGCATTGTAAAAGACTGCTTGATCTGTCCTGTGTGGCAGCTGTATTCACTCAACACAGCTTATGAGAATAAAATGCATCCTTCAGTCTGGAGACGTGCCTGCTGTTATGTTTAGCAAATGCAAAGCAGAACAAGCAAGAAACAATTCACAACAAAGTGAATTCATTATACTAGCTTTACAATGGACACTTCTTCTGATATCTTAAATCTTTCTTTAATTATTAACCACCCAACTGGTCACAGTTAACTTCTTTCCCAAGAGTTTGACAGTTATTGGATAAAACGTACCACATCTGACCTTGTACAACAGCTATATAGGTCTCCGTCAACAAACCTCATATGTATGGAGTTATTTAAAGCCCTTTGTTTTGTTTTGTCAGATAGGGTTTTCGGAAGCAATAAAGGCTGAAAGTCTGCAGCCCTCTTTATCTGGAATGTGCATTTTGCAAGGAAAACGCTACTTATTTGTATTGTATTTAGTATATATTCTCACAACCTATAAAACCAGTATTCTGTAAACAAAGATCTCAGTATTGTTTCTGTTAGGAATCTTCCTTACAGTTACATTTTCCTGTTGCGTTCAAAGATCCCACTTACATTTCTGCAAGCAAACATGTGTTAAACATTTTTCTGATGATGATTGAAAGGTTGAGAAGAAGTTAAAAAATATATATATGTGAGAACCTTTGCTTGAATACATACTATCTACCGTTTGCAGATTATAATTCCTGTATTTGATGGCAGCCTCTTTGTGCCTATTGCAAATGCACCATGAGGTCCTGTATTTTTAATTGACAATTTGCCGGTGGGTAAATGTCTTGCAGTGGCTTGGGCCTAAGTATAAGTAACGTTTTCTGTGCAATACAATAATCAACGATTACAAGGAAATTAACGTTACACTAGTAACTCTGCCTGAACAAGTGTTGTAAGAAATGCTGTAACTGTAGAATGAATAAACAGCCAGGTAGCCAATCGTTATCATACCTTCTGTAAAAGCCTATAAATCTGACATTTAGGGTGTTTGGAGGAGTAATCACAATGTTCATCAAAAAGTACAAAGAGAATCTAAGCACAGTAATTAACATCTTACACAAATATCTGTTGAACCTAATTTTGATAGAGAATTGTAATGATATTTCAGTATAAAAGAGTTCAATACAGAACTGGGTCAGGTCAAATTCACAATCTGTGTTTAATAAGCCACAACGCATGTGGACTATCTGATGTATAGTTTAGTTATTATTTTTGTCTGCTTCTCATAGCTACACATTTTTAGTGAGAATTAATCACATTTAACTGGTTTAGTGTTAGTTTCACTTCACACCCATTGCATTGCACTAATCCATTCTCAAAACTAAGAAAAAAAAAATACATACTATATATATATATATATATATATATATATATATGTATTTTTTTTATTAGATAACATGTCTTCAGAGGCTTTCAATATTGATATAAAAAACAGTGACTGTTTTTCCTTATTCAGTTTGCTGAAATGCAGTGGTATCAACACTGAAGTAGTGGTTTTAGTAGTATATGTTTTTATTTTTATGTTTAAAAAGCTATTGTGGCTGTGCACAATGAGTTTAGAGATTACTTACTGATGAAAAACAACTTTAATCTTAATATTGCCGTATTTTCTAAATGGATTGGTAATAGATGCAAGTGAATAGAAGTATCTATCTGCTCTGTGCTTAAAATATATTTCCTTTGTTATAATGTTGTAAATGTACAGCTTACAGTAAATGTCATCGTGTATAGAGAGAAGCATGCATCGGTGGTGGTTTATTTTCTTTCCAATGGCAAACAAGCTGTTGGTTTTGATGTGAAAAATTAGTGAGATAAGGGGAAAATATGTTTAAATTCATTTGTTTCTTTGGGAAGTTGTTCAGTTCAGGGACACTTTACTGATTGAGCCAGTATGGCCTTACAAAAGCAGCTGAGGTGCACAAACTGAAGACAAAAAAAAAAGCCACCAGTGATTGTTGATGTTGTGCATGCGTTTAAATATTTCTGCTGTACAGATTGTCATGTTTTGTGACTGTAGTAACACCAGCAATCATTCTGAATCTTAAATCACAGACAGAACGACCATGTCTCAAAACTGTTAAAGAAAAAGAAAAAAAAGAATGAATGGGAATTGTCCGAAAATGCACCGACCGAGTGTGTTATTTTTTCCTCAGTTTTTAAACAGTGATGCATAACTGATCGTTGGGAGCCACAGTCCTGCGAGTCGTGTGTACATTTTTGGTTCAGCAGCTGCTCGGGACCTTGACAGAATTATGCATTGTGACAGTTGTGCAAAAAATCAGTTGATGGAGTCATGGAGCATACAATAAAGTAAACATCAAAGACGTCTGTGGCCCCCAAAGACTCTTGTTGTGCAACCCTGCCATGAAGTAACTTGTGTCATGCATGATTTATTACCAAGTTAAGAGCCCTCTTGTCACACACAGTGCATTTCCAAATCTATTTCATATTCCATACATTCACGAACCAAACCGACTGCTCAATGTCTCGGCAAACTATTTACATTTTTATTTGTACTTTTTCAAATCAGTTAAAACATACATTGTAGTCTCTCAAATGGTGATGCAAGAAAACAAAATTATTGACACTTTAAATTAAATATCAAACAAAACTTACCCTAAGTTTGTTCTATATTTTAATACTTTTATTAGAGAACAAAATGCATAAACAATAAAATATCACACAGAATTAGGTGAGAATTATTTGAACCTTGTAAGCTTTTTTACAAAACAAAAGATAAATGAAGAGCAAAAAAATCATATTTAACATAAACAAAACCAGCTGCCACTGGAATTTGACTTGTTATCGCCCAATTCAAAATGCGATGCAAATCCTTCTGTATCTTTACAATAATGGCATAAACTAATTGGAGTTCAAATATACGCAGTAATTTGCTAAGCAAACATTTTTAACAACCACTAACCCAGGGTAACAAAAATGTTTAATAGATATGTGGCCAGTAGTTGATCTAATATTTTCAATTTGAATGTAATTCATGTACAGATAATGTAACACTATATATTCCTGTTGTTGAGAAAGACTGCCTGCTGTTTTTCACCGTGATGTAAATGTGTATCTGTTTGATGTATATAGTAGAGGTTTTGTATATGACTGAAATATTGATTTTAAATGCATTAAATGTTTTTGACAGTGGAGTAATGATTGATTGTGAGAAGTTCCTCATACCTGAACAGAAAACAGCACTCAATGGTAACATATTGTTTCTTACTCAGATGATTTATGTATTGCACACCTTTAAGAGTAATCAATGTGTAGGTCAATACTTGTGTAGATATGTGTTATAAAGATAAAACCAAACATTTATATTTCAAAAGCACCTTTACAGATTACAGAACTTCATCCAAAAAGTTGTGAATCTAAAGTTGAAGGAAAACATTATTTTGAAACACAATCTATCTCTCGCTCTCTCTCACCCACTCTCTGTTTTTTAAGTCCTCATTTGGTAGTTTCAGTTGAATCACGAAAGTATGGGGAAAAAACACTAAATCCTACTGCCTTTCCCAGTTAAAGATACTGAATTGCTATCAAATTGCTAGCAACAGTGCCAGCACAGTACAGATTATTAAAACTGCTGCCAATTATCAGATTGTACAGAGCTAACACCAGGGGGGTGGACATTTGACATTGACCAGAAAATAGGAAATGTGCTTTGACTCAGACAGGGGCAAAATTACATTTCATTATTAACTGATGAGGAGGGCGACTTAAATGAGGGCTTTGGCAGAATCCAAAATGATTAAGAACACTTATTTCTTGCAGTAATCTTGAAGCAGAATTTGTTCAAAACTCATGGTCATCGCTTTAACTTCTGGACACGTTTATAAGATGGAAACTTACTCAAAGTACTCAAGAACTAAAAAAATCTCCTATTTTGTAAAAACACATATATCAGTGGAAGGTTTTCCATAGTTAGCAACTGCTGCTTCAAATGCCTGCTGTCAATAACATCAGGAGGGACACCCCGACATTTTGCAAAGCTTTCAAAAATGTATAAAATGTAAGCCATAATTACATACAGGCTCCAACAGTAAGATAGCATGGACTCAAATGTAACAAACTCACTGAAGTTAGGATAGCCCAACAGTCTACTTTCAGTTTTAATCCATGTAATTCAAAATAGTGTAGAGAAATAAATACAAAATGATGTCAGTGTCAGAGATGCAGTAGTCTGATGAGGAGAAACAGATGTACAAGACAGATACTTCAAAGTATGGTTATGTCTGTTGTAGTTCTTTAAATTTTTTCAAAGCTCTGACATATTGTAATATTTAAAATGGCAATTGCAGATGCGATTGATGTTTTAGGGTTTATTAAACTAAGTGCACAGTGCCTGATACCACAGCTAAATATCTGATCTCTACACACTAAACGAATATCATTTTGTAAATATATTTTTGTATTAAAATAATGAAACAATAATTGTTAGAAAGTTTACAGTGTAGTGCTCCAGATATTTACTCGATTCTCGCCATTGGAGAAATCAAGTGCATCATATATTTACAGATTAATATCAATATGCATGTTGCTTATAAACAATATAGAATTAATAGATTATCCACATTGTAGAGTTTTGTTTTCTTAATATTGTAGACAGATAAAAACTGCACAAGCTGCTATGATGTGAATAACTGTCCACATATGAATGGCATGTGAAAAATAGTATTAATGTAATTGTTTGAAAAAGTAAACATCCAATGGCCAATGGCTCTAAGTTACTTATAATACAATAATATTGTAATGAGTCATCTAATCGATGCTCACTGTAAATATGTACACATACTCCCTCTTTCTCTCTCTCTCTCACACATATGTAGACCATACACCATACTATATATACACTAAATCTATAACCAAAATGGACAAAAACAATGCCACCCAGCAACAGAGCATCACTGTCAACCAACAAAAAAGATACATATCAAACAGATGAATGTTTCTCTAGCACAGAGAGCTGAGTCACAGTGCTGCTCTCTGTGAACAGGGGTTTGCGTTTTTGTGTGAAAGTCAAGTAACCCTGGCTGTGACACTTTCCCAGCCTCTTCTTCATTTCAGCCTGGACCTGAAACAACACACTTCAATGAAAACCAACCGCAACTTACAAATACAGAAAATTGGTAACTCTGTAAAGACAAGCAGGAATATTACAATGGGGAGATTTGAATGTTGAAGACCTTTCTGGAGATGAGACCACCTTCAAAAAGGGCACTTTATAATTAATAACACTCACTGAAATACACTGAATAAGAAGATTATGAACACACAATACCATTTAAAATCTTTCCTGCAAATAAAGTTAATGCAAAAAATATTCTGTTCCTCAGTATAAAGAAGTACTCTCATCCTGCAGGATAGCCAGTGGTTAGTGAAGGGATTGTTTTTCAACATAAGAAAAATACAATTATACATAAATAATGAATGACCTCATGGTGGGAAATAATTACACACGTACCTCTCCATTCAAGAAACAGTAGAGCAAAGCCACAACAAAACCCTGAAAACAAAAAGAAAATCTGTGAATTTGTTTATGTTTTGTAGATGCTTCATTTATTCACTGATTAAAATGTAACAAGATCCTTTTTAATTTTAATTATTTTAAAGAGATGAGTAAAAAACTGTAAAAAAAGACATCCAGAGCAATCATCATTATATATAACAGAATATAAATCTCTGATGTTGTTTAGAGTAACAAAATTGCTTCTTCCACGAGCAATTATAATTAAATATTTAGATACCTTGAGTTTTTTTGTACAATACTAGCTTCCTAAAAGAGACGTTTACTCCACTTCCCAAGGAAATTTAACAGCATAGCCTCTCGATATCTTCAGTACACATTTTAGTTAGTACATTGATAATATAGTATATATAAAATGTCTTGACTTACTCAGTGTGTGGTCTAGTCAATATAAATATCATGTTTAATCATGAATGTCAACAGAGATTTACATTTCAAGAATAACTCTGTCTATGAGGGAAGACAAACGCACAGAACAGCACATTCACTGATCACCTCAATGCGGTATGGAAAGAGTCTCATCTGGAATAGAATGGAAACTCAACAAATACCACAATCTCTGAACACACATTCATTAAGTCCATGAATTTTGTAAATATACTGAACAAAAAGATAAACGCAACATGTAAAGTGTTGGTCCCACGTTTCATGAGCTTAGATGAAAGATCCCAGACATTTTCCACATTAAAAAAAAGCTTCTCTCTCATATTTCACGCAACATTTGTTTACCTTCCCAGTTAGTGAGCATTTCTCCTTTGCCCAGATAATCCATCCACAGGACAGGGGTGGCGTATCAAGAGGCTGATTAAACAGCAGGACCATGATCTTTTCAGACTGTACTTGTAATTTAGTAATTAATTCTCCTGTAAGATTGCACTTATACAATGCTTTGTCATACTCTTGCCTTTGCATTACTAGCACTTGTATTGTTTATTTTTATTTCCGCTATGCTCTTAACTTTGACTCAACATCCTGTCTGCACTTATGAGCTTTTACAATCCAGGATGTAAGACCTTATATATTGTTTACTGTATATCTCCTATACACTTGTGTAATTTCTGAATTTGTAAAATGTATAATGCCTTGAACTGCACTGCATTATTGCACTTTGTAATGCTCTTATATTTTGTAAGTCGCCCTGGACAAGGGCGTCTGCTATGAAATAAATAATAATAATAATAATAATAATAATAATAATAATAATAATAATAATAATAATAATAATAATGACACAGGTGCACCTTGTGCTGGGGACAATAAAAAGCCACTCTAAAATGTTGTGGGAATGGGAATTTGGCAGTACATCCAACTGGCCTCACAACCACAGACCATCTGTACCAGGCCAGCCCAGGACTCCACATCTGGCTTCTTCACCTGCGGGATCATCGGAGACCAGCCGCCCGGACAGCTGATGACACTGTGGGTTTGCACAATTGAAGAGTTTCTGCACAAACTGTCAGAAAGCATCTTGGGGAAACTCATCTGCGGCTTGTCATCCTCACTAGGGTCTTGACCCGACTGCAGCTCTGCTGGATGTTCCTGCAGTCAGCAGCCAATCGCACATCCCTTCAAATTTGGGACCGGATTAAATCAAAACTTTGACCCACCGGCTAATACAAAACTACAGAACTGTACTCAGTTGCGGCTTCATTTTTAGTAAGATGACACTTTCTTCTAATCATAAATGTAACCGCTATGATCTACAGGTTTGTAGTTTTGCTATTAGCAGGTGGGTCAAAGTTTTGATTTAATCTGGCCCTTGATTATGAATTAGGGCCTAATGAATTTATTTAAATTGACGGATTTCCTCATATGAACTGTAACTCAGTAAGATCTTTGAAATTGTTGCGTGTTGCGTTTATATTTTTGTTCAGTGTAATTTAAAACATCAATACACATATTCACAACACTGATCTAAATCTATTTGGTTAATGGAGAACACTTCACACTTGAAAGTGAATATAAAATATAAAACACCAGCCAACCATTGCAGTTATTAGACAGAGAGCAATGTCGCGTTCATATCCGTGTGTTGCTGTGTGCTAATTTATATCACTCCACATACTAATGACATACCTGGAAAGAGCCCAATCCAAGCTCGATATAAAGCCTGGCATCGACTCCAGTGTTGTCAGGGAAGAATGCAAAGACCACATAGTGCACGCCAAACAGTGGAATGAGAAATAAGGTTGATTTCGCAAGCCTCCTAAAAACAAAGAAACAAAAACTTATTATAAAACACCCTTATACCTGAAGAGGACAGTCAAATGGTCAATTCATATTTAATATTCATATGGCACATGCCCAAGGATAGCATTTATGAATCTTATAAGGAATTATAGGGTGTCCATATACACCCCAGATACCAATACGTTGGATCATTGTATAGCTCTAGGCTATGCCTCTGGCCGAAACCCCCAGAGAATTTAATGCACCGCCAGGGTTTCCCGCAGCTATATTCAGGCCCGGCGGCCCGCCAAAAATCGGTGCCGCTTGGCAAAACAAATACGTGAACGTCGAGAACAATGTACAGAAAAACATACATGAAAACACTTTTCTCCTTGGCGGTGTCAAGTGGTTGTTTTGAGGCTGAAAATATCACTACTCCTCTACTGTTCTCCAGGCCATGTGGACATTAGGGGCTCGGAGGCTACGCTCTCGCTCAGCCCACCCCCCCCCACATTGACAGGTCAGAAACAGACCGCCATGCCTAGGTCATTTTCAAGGGGAAACGCTGTACCAGGCACATATATATACAGACATTACGGACAGCCTCAGTGAACAGAAATCAGTGTTTATGATTCTGATCAAACAATGTATTTAAAAAAAGGAAATAATTTGTAATCTGTGATCGGCTTAGAGATTTTATTCTTATATACAGTCCATGTATATTAAATATGCAGACAGCTGGAACTAATTCCACCAACTCACAGCTGGAAAAACAATTATTGGGGTAAAAGCAATTGCCAGACTTATATTGTCTTTAGATTAGTGTTTAAAAAAATAAAAATAGGATTACAAAAATGGAACACATTTCAAGCATTTAATTAAAAGCTACACTGTCTATCATTCAAACATATTGTGCTAGTCTAGCATATACCCACATATCACCGTGACATTACATTTTCCTGCAATATGGCATCCTAGTGCTTAGGACTCACGCACAACAAATGCTGGGTTGGTGTCCCGCACACAAAAGCATTTGCTCCTGGACACACTAACCTGCTCAAAGACCCATGTGAGCTCAACACAGCAGTTGGAGATAAGTATCAAATGGAAAGTGCTCAACTGTATGGAGAACGTTAGGCAAAACACATTTGTGCAACTATATTTTTACATAAGTGATTATTAAACTTAATTGGCCCTGTTTTGCTGAGGTGCCATAGCTATAGAAATGAGTCACATTTCATTTACTAGAAACCATACTTGGTTTTAATGTACTCCCCGAGGTGTACAATCAAGTTCTCATTATGCTAATGGCGTACTGTAGCAACCAATATGGAAACATTGTGAAAACCAATCTCAACTTAAATAATTAAACTCCTAAATTGTATAAGAGACACATCACACAGAACACATCTCAGCCCCATGTATTAAAAACTGAAACTGACATGAAAGCAGAGAAGATTTAGGTGCATTTATGTGTAGTTTTAATTGCAACTTTTAAACATACATCATGAGGCACAGAAAATTAAAAAATAATATGTTTACACATTAGACTGTGGTGGCAATTCTAAGTGGGTATTTTAATATTTCAATGTGATTTATATCTCACAAACTTATGGCATCCGTCTATGTCTCTCATGCCCCTTCATAAAATCTACGACATAATTACATTTGAAAAACAAAATGTCTGTATTTGAACACTGTTTCAGTCTTTAAAATAATATTCTATGACACAATGTAATTAGAGTGTTCCAATAACGGGAACCACTTTAAAATGTGTATTAAAACTAAATCAAGACATACTTCAAATCCAATATTAATATTAATCCAATATCTTCCAATTCTAGAGAAGTACAGATCATTCCTTAACTTGATTCTGTGTGCATTATAATACTTTTATTTTATTTTAGTGAATCTATGTTTAACAGCTAATGCAGGAAGCAAATGCGCTGAGGTATGGCAAATATATTAATATTCATAAACTTACATAAAATGTCTTGTATCGTTTCCTCCCACAGCTGGTGTGTTTAGTTTTTGCACTAGAATTCGGATCACATTGATGAATATAATAAAGTTGACCTTCCCAAAAGAATGAATAGATAAACGACATAATAACACAAGTATTAATAACAATACCAACAACATGAACACCAATAATAATAATAATACATAATAATAACAAAAGGCAAATAAGTGTCTTATATTAACCTTTTTTAATCATACTTTTACTGCGAAAGGCAAAATAAAGTCTTCATATCAATCCTCTGCCCATAACCTCCTGCAAGCTTTTCTCCACCTTCTCCTCCCTCTTTGCTCCCCAGATCCACTTCCTCCTCTCTCTTCTATCTCTGTGGGTGATTTTGCCTCCTTCTTCTATATCGCCGATATCTGCAAACACTTAATCACCCCACCTTCTCCTCCCACATGGGTCTCCTGCTGACCCACCTCCTTTCTCTTCTTTCTCACCCCTCTCTGACTTTCCTCTCTGCTTCAAGGCTACAAACCCCAATATGTGCCCACCCCACTCGCCTCCCCCAGGCGACGGCTCCTGCTCTACTCCTCTTCATCTCCTACCTCCTCTCTGGCTGTTCCCCCTCTGCTTTCAAACAAGATTTGGTGACTCCACACCTAAAAACCCCTCTCATCAGAATTACAGGCCTGTCTCCCTTCTCCCCTTCCTCTCGAAAACCCTTGAGCTGGCTGTTCACTATCAGCTCTCTAGATTTCTATCTCACCACTCACTTCTTGACCCTCTGCGAACAGGCTTTCTCTCTGCTCACTCCACTGAAACTGCTCTCCTAGCGGTCACCTCTCCCCTGTCCTGATGCTCCTTGATCTCTCTGCATGCTTTGACACCGTCAGTCCCTCCATCCTCCTCTCCTTGTCAACCCTGGAAACTCTGCTTCCCCTCCTACCTCAATGGCAGCACATATCAAGTGACATGGAATGAATCTTTGTCCACATCACCACCTCTCCTTACTGTCGCGCCCCAGGGCTCCATCCTGGGCCCCAGCCTGTTCTCTCTGTACGCCTGCTTTCTTGGTCCCCTCATCCCCTTGGAGTGACCCTTGACCCCATTCTATCCTACTCCCAGCACAACTCCACTCATCTATTCATCCAGTCCCTGGTCCTCTCCCGCCTGGACTACTGCAAATCCCTCCTGGCCGGCCTGCCTTCAAACTGACACCCGCCCGCTCCAGCTCATCGTCTGGTGTCTCTCTGGCTCTCATGATTTGCACACGCTACTCCACCACTCCGTTAAATATCAGAAATAGCAAGTGTCAAGCTTATGTATACTCACTAACACTGACACCAGTATCGGTCCTTTGATAATCCACCAAAACATTCTTTCATTGTCATCCCAGCATCTGCAATCAGAAGTTTTAATTTGAAAACATTCCCAGTAACACGGGGTTAATGATAGTGTTAATAGTGTTGTACTGTAGGCGCCTTAGCAAAGGTGACATCATGCAATCTTTAAATTACTGCAAACCATTTCTGTGATGTATGATAATAACTTACCAACATTTAAATCAACTGATACTCCATATTTCGATAGAACCAGAAAATTAATATACCTACCCTCGGTTATCGTAATAAATCCGAGTGATGACCCACACAATCATCACCGCTGTGGGGAAACCTGCAGAACACGGATGTTTCTGATTAAAATCACAGTTGTTTTGTAGCTATTGTGCTCCCAAAGATAACACCCCATTCAAACTGAAACAATTGCCGACTTTTTGGTGGCATTTTGTTGCTGCCAAGGTCTGTGTGAATGGGTTAGGAAAATGATTGCCGGCAAATGACACGTCTCGTCCTTGCATTGTCGAGCAGTTCACTGCCGTAACCAATCAGAATTGGGGCACAACAAGGTTAAGCCACCTTTGAACAAGAACTTGTGACCATAACCGAAAATGGATTGGGTTGTTAGAAATGGTGGAGGTTGAAAATAATGTATTTGCAGCAATTCTTTGTGTTATTGATGAACCAACAGGTTGCTGATTTATGTAATACTATTGTCACACATATGTCATAACTTATATACCAATAAATCATGCAAAATATAATATAATATCTCTATACAGGCAAATGTTTTATTACACTACATTACAGTGTACACTGATGCTAGTTTGTTTTGAGTTATTCAATTTGATTTTACGGCAGTAATGTCAAACTTTAAAAACTGAAAAATAAAATAAGTTCTTTTGAGCAATCAATCAATTGCAGATCTGTAAACCCAGACTTTTGGTAGATATAGATATACACACAATGTAATGCCATGCTTTTTTAGTTGATTTAACTTTGCTGCAGTGTGTCAAGACTCCACACAATGGTTACGTGACCATGAACAGAGAGCCGAGTCTCATACTGGGTTCACTGCTTCATGAATTCGAGTGCTGGGTCCAGTGACCACACCCCAAAAACACACAACCATACAGCCTGGTGACCTGGTCATAGTGAGAATACACACCCTAGATTGACGTTTCATTTGCTTTTCACTCTTGACTATTTGTTCTTGGTAGTGAGTCTGAACCGAACCAGCGCCCTGGTCAGAACCATCAACCAGTAAACACAATGGAAGGAAACTGGCAAAATGGGTAAATGATCGAACTTTTATCAGTCCGTGTCGACTCTCCAAAATCCACAGGCTTCTGTAGTATCTACAGCGCTCTTGCCGGCAATCTGTGTTTTCTGTGTGAATGGGTACATCATGCAATTTTGCAGCATTCAAAGCCAGTGTACATGGGGGTGCAAGGCAAACGTTCAGTATGAATGGGGCTTAAGAAAGCATGGGACCCTCTTGTGCAACCTATAAAGTGGTTTTCTTTAACACTGATTCATATCGAATCATTTGGCAATTGTATCAGGTGAGCAAAGATAATTTCTTTGATTTTTAAAGGTTTATATGAACCCTTTAAACAGCTAAGGAAGAAATAATAAAATCAAGTGCACTGACCCCATCCAATTAAGATGTACCACCAGAAATATTTTTTCTGTGAAACAAATGTAAACGCCAGGAGCGTCTGCAAGTACAAAGCTTCCACCAGCAACCAGAAGAAATTTGCTAAGATGCTAAACTGAAAGAACCCAACGACAGATTTGCAAGCAACCTGTGAAAAGATAAACAGATACATGTTATAAATCAAGGTAAGAGTACATGTCAAACACACAGATACACATCTTGACAACTGTACTGTGGCAAAAACAAGTCTTTAAAAAAATGTGTAGTAATCAGAAAAAGAGGAGTACCAGACAGCAGCTTTTGAAATGTTTCCACAGAATTGACAGAAAATATTTTAGAACCGAGCACAACGTGAATAAACGCAAGTTTGTTTCTATCGTGGAGGAAGAAGTCCTGAGATACATTATATTAACTGCATTAATATACACATACAGTGCCTATAGAAAATATGGACAATCATTATATTTTACATACTCACCCAAAAAGTCTACATGGAATAGCACACTCATCAGAGAAAATAAAGTAAAATGCCAATGAAGCTAGTTAACAGACACATTTGTATGAAACGGATATGCATATATGCAGTTTTACATGTGTCAATGGTGCAGGTACAGCTTTCTTGCGAATGCCTTACTAGAACTGCTAGTATCACTTGATACATATTTACCATATTTTAAATTGTGCCTTTTCAGAAGAGTGAAATACATTATTCTATGACATTAGTACTTGACCTATTTTATTGTTTTGGTTCATTTAATTCCTCACTCTTGCCTATTTGTATGGATCTATATTGTAAAAATACTCTGAATTCTCATTAGGCAAGACCTACTGCAGTTATTATTCCTCCCAGTTAATGAGCCACTGATGATCTTTGAACTCGGTTTCGGTTCTGGTATTTCTCAAACACATCCCTCTTAATTAATGCTTATCTCTTGATGCATTCTATATATAGACTCCCACGTTAAGCAAAACCTTACTAATTTCCACTTGGAGGTGGAGAATGTAGTGAAGATATATATCTGAAGACATTGGAAAACGTTCAGGAGAAGCAAACAATATTGATGTTCAACTAACTTATAAATATAAAGACATACCGTCGACATGGAGCAATGATCCATGTTTTCATCTGCAAAGAGTACGCCATCTTTAATGAACACAGCGCTCGCCCGCAGGATGAACGATGCAAACAGATTTATGTGAATATAATTCCTGGTACAGTGGAACTTTCTGCAGGAAATAAAATAAAGGTTTACATATGACCCTTCTGCACAAGCTTGTTTCAGGCTCAGTCTACCACATAATGTGGTAGCGGCTCATAGTTTAATACTGTTAAGTCACATGCATAAATATTTACAGTTTTCTATAAACTCAACATATATAATCAATAAATAAGTATAGTTAAAATAACAATATTGATTAAACTCAATAAATCATTGAATAACATTGTTCGAACTGTATGGTGGATACTTTGACTACAACAGTATTGCTTGAGGCTTGAAAATAATTTGGACAGATGACAGCTTTATATGATATGCATTCCAGTAAGCACTAGGTGTGAAATTGCACAGACATCATGCAGTAGTAAACACATCTCTGGCAAGAGTAATAAAGACCATGTTGAAATAGGCTTTCCATTAAAACTGTGGGTTTTGTAACTGATGGAATATAAAGCATGTTCAGGACAAAATATCGCAATAACCACAATGATGAATGCATCATAGACAAATAGACGCAGACAAATAGGCTTCTTCTCAGAAGTGTCAGAGGGTTAACAAAATTCCCAGTATTTGTCACCTGCTATAATAAATATATAATAAATATATGCCACTTTGTGGCCTTCATTATGAAATACTTTGAGTGTTGTACTCGATAGGCTTGTAAAGAACATCACAATGAAGCATATGTTCAATCTGGCATGTTCATCCATGTTTAATAGTTTTTAGTACTGGACTTCATATATCTAGACATCCGACGAAAGGAAAATCCAACAGTTTTACACATAACTGTGTGAAAAAATATAGTTATTGATAGACCCCATGTGTAAAATGATTAGACAGAAAATAGAGGAGCATCTTAAATGAAAACCATAATCATGGAGATAGTCAACATGGGTTTAGATCATTTATTGGAGTTCTTTGAACATGCAACTACAGCTGTAGATCACGTGAAAGCATATGATATGATATACTTAGATTTCCAAAAAGCTTTTGATAAGGTTCCACACCAAAGACTGATCCTTAAATTGGAAGCTGTAGGCATTCAGGGTAATGTAAGTAGATGGATTATGAACTGGTCGATGTATAAGAAACAGAGGGTGTTGATTAGAGGAGTCGCTTCTAACTGGAGTGAGGTTGTTAGTGGAGTTCCACAGGGATCAGTACTAGGGCCTTTGATTTTTCGAATCTATATTAATGATCTGGAATCTGGGATAGTTAGCAAACTTGTCAAATTTGCAGATGATACTAAAATAGGTGGCTCAGCAGATACAATCTTGGCAGCACAGGCTATTCAAAGGGACTTAGATAACATTCAGTTGTGGGCCAACACCTGGCAGATGAAATTCAATGTGGACAAGTGCAAGGTAATACATGCAGGTAACAAAAATGTCCACTATAATTACACTATGGGAGGAATAGAACTAGATGAAGTATCGCATGAGTAAGACCTAGGAGTCTATGTGGACTCCTCACTTTCTCCATCCAAACAATGTGGGGAAGCAATAAAAAAGGCAAACAGGATGTTAGGGTATGTTGTCAAAAGTGTAGAATTGAGAACAAGGGCAGTGATGTTCAGACTGTACAATGCACTAGTTAGAGCTCATCTGGATACTGTGGACAGTTCTGGGCTCCACACTTCAAGAAAGATATCGCTGCTCTAGAGGCAGTTCAGAGGAGGACTTATTCCAGGTCTGAAGGGAATGTCCTACTGAGAGACTGAGGGAACTGAACCTTTTCACCCTGGAACAGAGGAGACTACGTGGGAACTTGATCCAAGTCTTCAAAATCATAAAGGGCATCAACCACATCCAACCAGAGGAGCTTTTCCAGATCAGCAGGGACACACGCACCCGGGGACACAAATGGAAACTGGGCTTCAAGGCATTCAAGACAGAAAACAGGAGACACTTCTTCAAACAGAGAGGCCCCAGCGATGTGATAGAAGCTGAAAATTTGGGAACATTTAAAAATAGACTGGATAGGATCCTTGGATCACTCAGTTATTAATGGACACCAAATGAGCACGATGGGGTGAATGGCCTCCTCTCATTTGTGAACTTTCTTATGTTCTTATGTAATGGACTGAAATCAAATATATTTTCTACATTACCTGAATGCAGTGAAGATAATAATTGCGGTTATTAATGAAATCAATGATGTGGAATAGCCTGCAGTGTAGACATGTTTAAATGTGGAATAGTATGTTTTCTAGAAGGAAAAGAAAAGGGTTTATTTAAAATTATGCAACACAGATTTCCCGATGTCACAAAAATCTGACAAATAGTACTGCAGTACTATGTAATACTAGATTAGCTATACATACAACTTCCCTGTGAGAACATTGCTTCATCCATAATGCCAGGAGGTTTATAGTTCATTTCCCATCCATAGCTGGAGCTGTGATTCAATTATTCTCCATTACCTCAGAACCAATATGTGTTTGTAAAGTCCTGCAGATTTCGTGGAAATGTAGCTAAGAAAGAGGAAAATTGCTATATTCTTATTATAAGCATGCCTGTGTTCATTCTGGTTAATTAAGAAGTTTGATGCCACGTTATTTCTCTCATAATGCAAATTTGTGTTTTTCAATCCTCAATAAAAAAAATCCAGGCATTTTGCCATGAATACTTAGAGAACTATAAAGCAAGAAAAGCAGTGAATTAAAAATTGTCTGGTAATGGCAAAACCTCTATTTTTTCTAGGCAAATTTCTTTGTGTGTATGCGTGTGTATGTGTGTGTGTGTGTGTGTGTGTGTAAATACACATATGCATGATTATACAGACAGAGATGCAAATATACTTTGGTATATACATACACAATCAGATACATATGCATGTACATGTGTCTGTGTGCGTTTGTGTGATTATGAATATGTAAGAGATATAGAGGACAAGGCAGGTTACCAGTGTACACTATTGAAATTCCAACACTTCTCTGCTTATCGAAAGATGTGTTATAAGACATTCAGGGCCAAATTTAGAGTCAATGGTCTTAACATTTTCAGCTTTTCTGAGCAGCATCACAGCAATATTTTATCAGCACTATGTTAATGAACATAGCACTGGCTCTTAAACTGGGATGACTTTTCTTTATGTCACCCAGGGAAAACATTGTTTTTATCTGTAAGTATCTGTGTGGGGCAATTTTTTGCAAAAGTTTCATGTGCAATTGCAACAATTGATTTAATTTAGTGCTGGCAAGGTTCACAGGAGAAAAATGCATTTACTCAAACTGTCATAGTTTACAGGCACTGTCTAGGAATCTAATTCCAGATTGCTAAATGTAAATTAAATAAGAAAGTTAATTATGAGGGTGTAGTTGTCGCCTCAAATCTTGTGGACAAAACTGAGAAAAAAAACATAATAAAGGAGGAAGTGATATTAATAATCATTGCACGGGGAGTAAGAGAAAGCAAGACCGATAAAATGTAATTTTAACAAAGATTAAATTAAATGAAATACAAAAAGCTTTGCATTGATTGATTTTCTCAAAGTCTTACAATAACCTTAATGGGAAAATCTAGAATATCATTCTCTTTTTCACTTTGCTTTCCAAATATTTGTTAAGTTAAATATTCCCAAAATGTATTATCTGGCTATCAACAAACTTCGCAAACCCCTAACTCAGCAGTAAGGCAAATGAAAATAATTCTGATGAATTTACACTCCTGACAAAATGCTTAGATTTCAACATGAACTAATGGGCTGCTAATCAATAAACCATTAAAATGATTAATATGTGGAGTTGTTTCGATGTAAGGATAGACTGCATGTACTGTGAGAATGTATTATATTTGCCTCCCCACTTTACAAACCTCAATTTCAGGTTCTGGGTCTTCGGCAAATCCACAGGCCTCTGGATATGGAGGGTAAGGTTCTGTCCAGCCCTCACTCGAACAATTTCTAAAGATGAACCCTGAACAAATATATTTGTACATTAGTAACAAATCCATTGACACACAACATACTAACATACACACGGAGACATACACTTATTCAAGTAACGGACAAATTCTTTCCAATTACAATTTCCATTATTCAGATGGTTCCAACATAGATTTCACTGTAAACAAATGAAAAGAGACAAGCGAATACAACAGTGAAGGGAAAAAATACCAAAGGGAACAACGGCAACTCAAGATGGGGTGTATACTCCTCAATGCACCAAGGAAAACAGGGAGACAAGATTGATCAAATACAAAGATAATTTTCTACCTGATTTCTCCAGGAAGGAAGCCACATAAAAACAAATTGCCTGAAGATAATTGCCTCACAGTAACTGAATACTCCATTACCCTACAGAAAAATACCTCCTCACAATTCATCAGTGCCGTTACCATCGATGTCTGACTGGGCAGTTAGCTTCTCAGGGTTTTCCCTATCTTCTCTAGGTATAGTCTGCCATGACTTTAAACCTAAATCAGTGTCTTATCCATTTTAAGCATTCTACACAGGTTCTGTACTGTCTGTTCCCAGTCAACTAAAAGACAGATAATTTATTGTAGGACAAGATACAGACATGGACAAAAACAAGCTGTTCTTGTTAAGTAGAGTGTTTGTCTTTCACTCGTCCTATCTGAGTCCGCCATCCGAGAAGCAGGAAGCGTTCAATATCATCTACCGCAGGACAATATTAAAACAATATTTTTGAGATCCTGTCCACCCATACGAAGTTCGAAGAAAAATGAAAGTAGATTACATCTGGAGGAGAGAAGATAAGGACGAAAGAAAGGGAAGGGAGGAAGACATAACGCAAATACGCTGTGTCTAATATTCAGCCTTGTTTCCTTGGGTACATTACCATTTATTTCTGTTTCTATTAATAACTATTATCTTAGCAATGTCTTATATTTTGGTCCATTATCCTCCCTAAGAACAAATTTTACAATATCAGAACATAACTGAGGGAATAGATTATTACCACCCATCTTAATCCCATACCTTTCCTTTTTTGGAGAAAAAGACTAGAATAGACTAGTTTTCTGTAACTGGCCTGCCTAGTTAAAATATGATATTGTGTCCATTCACTGCTCTTGCTTCATCTATATTAAGGTGTTGCAGGAAAACTAAACTAAACACATTTTATAATTCTTCATATAGGTATGTATTAAGGTCTGAAATGCAGTCAAGAAATGAATACAAAAAATGAGACTTTTCAAAAGCTATTTTTGTTTGAGCCACAGTTATCGAGTTGTTTAGCCCTCCATCCTGCTCACGCAAGAACAATGTACACAACTGCATTGTGGGTGGCGTGTGTGATATGTTGCCAAGAGTGTTATCCTGGGACTTCCAGATTAACATTATTTAGTTTGTTATAAAAAATCCCCAAAGAACATCAATCGAAAGAAAGTTGACGGCAATGCCTGCGCCTGCTGGAAGGTTAGGACTTATGAGGCTATCGCTTGTTACCAGTGATTCACAGTGCATAACAAACAGCAGCTACTGTACATGCTTTAGGCAGTTTCTGAACTCTTTGATTTGCAGTGTAGCGTTTGGGTCAGATAACTGAGCTGTGCTTATTACAATAGAGATTTGTCAAGAGTAAATACCGCAGAAACCAGATAGGTGTAACTTGTGCCTTTCGGGAGCACTGACAGTAACGTAACAAAACCTCCTCAATAGCTCTGCCTCCATACCATCCTCGTTTGCAGCTGGTCAGTTGTTATGCAACTGCAATCAGCTGACGTCAGATCTGAAATTGATCTTTTTCACACATAGTTGCTTTCAGTGCTCCATTTAATTGCAAGCATTCAGTCATTTTATGAAATAACACTCTTGCATTAACACACAGGTTTTCAGAAACAATAATATTGACAGTTATTCAAACATACACTTACAAATGTCGTTGGGGTTTTTCCCTTCATGTTACCGTGTTTGTTACCTTTTTTAGTTGGGAAGTGCTGAAAGACTTCAGAGCAAGTCACGCTGATGCTGTGGCCCACATCAGCCCTGGGCCAGCAGCGTATATCATCCCATTCTGTTGGACATCCTGAAGAGAGAGAAATAACAGTGATTCATTCAGAAAAGCACTGAACAGTGATTGCTTTCCTCCACCACTTCCTCAACATAGCTGGACATGTCCACTGCAGTTAACATTAGAAGTCAAAGCTTAAATGATATCTAATAAGAATTCACTGAAATACTGGTATGTATTTAAAATAATTAATGTATTTCTGTGTGTAATATCAGGCTATACATATATATATATGGACAATTTAAACTAGTGTGCAGAGGTTGAACATTTTTTCACTCAGTTTTAAATGATTTTGTAAATAGTGAATAGAGTATAAAGTTTTAAAGGGACTATGAGAACTTAAAATGAATAAATCGCCTGGGCTAGACAGTATTGTCCCAGCTGTACTCAATGAAATCAGTAAAGTTATTCATTGACCCTTAACGACGGTATTTTAATTGACTCTTTGGCAGGGCATTGTGCAGACAGGTTGACGAATTTCTAACATAATGCCCATTCATAAAAAAGCACCCAAACTGGGCCAGGCAATTACAGACCAATCAGTCTTACCTCTATTAGATTTAAAATTAAGTAAAAATGAGAAAATATAAGAGTATCTAAATGGAAACTGCAAAGGGGAGATCTTGTCTGTGTAACTTATTCGATTTTCTTTGGGCAGGCGACTATTGCAGTGGATAATTATAAGACACATGCCAGGATAAATTTAGATTTTCAAAAAGCTTTTGATAAAGGTCCTCACAAAAGACTATGTCCTACTGTGAAAGCTGCAGGAATTGAAGAGAAGGCCTGCGCTCGGATCAAGAGCAAACCTGTAGAAAACAAGTGGTAGCACTACTGTAAGGTACAACTTAGGAATTAGAATTTCCTCATATAAATTAAGAAAACCTGTCCATTTTACAGAAGACACAAACATAGATGAAGCTGCAAATACTGTTGCTGTATCTCATTTATATTTATCCAAAAGGTTTTAAATCCAGAGAACACATTATGCAGTATCTTGGGTCTAGAATGGAACTAAAGGCAATGTAAACAGTATTAACATATGTTAATATATGTTGGCTGCATACTTCATATTGTGGCGGTCCGCAATACTTTAATACCACACATAGCCGTTTGCAGTGAAGAACATATAAACTCACCTAAAGGATTATTAGGAACACCATACTAATACTGTGTTTGACCCCCTTTCGCCTTCAGAACTGCCTTAATTCTACGTGGCATTGATTCAACAAGGTGCTGAAAGCATTCTTTAGAAATGTTGGCCCATATTGATAGGATAGCATCTTGCAGTTGATGGAGATTTGTGGGATGCACATCCAGGGCACGAAGCTCCCGTTCCACCACATCCCAAAGATGCTCTATTGGGTTGAGATCTGGTGACTGTGGGGGCCAGTTTAGTACAGTGAACTCACTGTCATGTTCAAGAAACCAATTTGAAATGATTCGACCTTTGTGACATGGTGCATTATCCTGCTGGAAGTAGCCATCAGAGGATGGGTACATGGTGGTCATAAAGGGATGGACATGGTCAGAAACAATGCTCAGGTAGGCCGTGGCATTTAAACAATGCCCAATTGGCACTAAGGGGCCTAAAGTGTGCCAAGAAAACATCCCCCACACCATTACACCACCACCACCAGCCTGCACAGTGGTAACAAGGCATGATGGATCCATGTTCTCATTCTGTTTACGCCAAATTCTGACTCTACCATCTGAATGTCTCAACAGAAATCGAGACTCATCAGACCAGGCAACATTTTTCCAGTCTTCAACTGTCCAATTTTGGTGAGCTTGTGCAAATTGTAGCCTCTTTTTCCTATTTGTAGTGGAGATGAGTGGTACCCGGTGGGGTCTTCTGCTGTTGTAGCCCATCCGCCTCAAGGTTGTACGTGTTGTGGCTTCACAAATACTTTGCTGCATACCTCGGTTGTAACGAGTGCTTATTTCAGTCAAAGTTGCTCTTCTATCAGCTTGAATCAGTCGGCCCATTCTCCTCTGACCTCTAGCATCAACAAGGCATTTTCGCCCACAGGACTGCCGCATACTGGATGTTTTTCCCTTTTCACACCATTCTTTGTAAACCCTAGAAATGGTTGTGCGTGAAAATCCCAGTAACTGAGCAGATTGTGAAATACTCAGACCGGCCCGTCTGGCACCAACAACCATGCCACGCTCAAAATTGCTTAAATCACCTTTCTTTCCCATTCAGACATTCAGTTTGGAGTTCAGGAGATTGTCTTGACCAGGACCACACCCCTAAATGCATTGAAGCAACTGCTATGTGATTGGTTGGTTAGATAATTGCATTAATGAGAAATTGAACAGGTGTTCCTAATAATCCTTTAGGTGAGTGTATATAACAGTTTCTCACCTTTGCTAGACACTTTTATTTAAATTGGTGCAAAGTGGTGAGACCTCTCATGGGAAAACATATGTTAACAAAGGGAAATTGTCCATGTACAAATGTATTTCTCTGTATGTTCTCTGTTATAGTTCTTATTTGTTTACAGTTGTGAATTGCAAGGAATTACAGGCAGAAAAAAATCATACAGCGATCTCATATTACTTCACACCTTAGTAGAAATGTGTTTTAAATGGTTTAAGTCTTCCTTCTCGAAAATTAATTCAATTTGGAGAAGCAAGAACTATTGGTTCTTTTTCTTTCATTGCAAAATGTCTTTTCCTCGTGCTCAGTTCGCAGACAGTTATTGCTCGATTGATGTGTTCATCAGCGCTTACTGTCTATAGTCTCTGATGTTTCTTCCTACTATGAGAAACAATGTGTACCTATTCTGTACCTTCCTGCTATGAGAAGAAATCTCCTTGTTACATTACAATGAAAAAGAAGACATTTAATGTATTCCTTATGAATCCATTATAATGTAAAAACAATTACAAAAAGGTGCAAAAAATAGGAAAATTTGGCTCCTTTTCTAAAACAGTTCATATTTGTAATTGTACAATGCAGTGTTGCTTGTTCTACACAAGGTTTAATAGGTAATTGCTTTGGGCACCCAATCTATAGAAATGTAGGGACTTTTCCAACTTTAACTGAAACAAGACTGGTTGACTGAAAATATATGCGCTATGGATAACTGCTTGGCAATTATATTATTGATATAATATTGATACTGATATTGATGGGCTGCTAGCAGGTGAATGACCAGGAATGTAAACAAGACTGATGCTGTGAAGAGCCTGCTGACTTTTTTAATGTGATTTGATATCTAACGGGAAGTCAGTGTGAAGGAGACAGGTGTGGTTCAATGTGTTTTGCCAATCAGTTCTTGTTAAAATTATGGTGGCTGTATTTAGCATTTTTCCAAAATGGCCCAAGAGAAGGATGGGATGCATATCATTTACACAGGCATTTGAAATGAAAACTGAAATCAAATTCCATCATCATATAGAAACACAATTACACATGAAAAATATTAATGAACTTGTTATATTTCTTTGCATAGAAATGGTATATAGTGTCAGTGAAATGTGTGGTGTTTGCTAAAGCTGTTGATAGATGATCTTACTCAGATCTTATAAAAAAAAAAAATACACATAAATTAAAAGTTTGAGGTTCTGACACTGTAAAATACAAAACAATGACAACAAATCAGTCCGGATCTCATATTGTCTTGTTTCACATTCACTGCTCACATACCAAAGCCATTTGCTCCATCTGAGTTAGTTATTTTAATCTCCCAAACTCCACAGTTGATTGCACCCTATAATTGCCTACTGCTGGTTTGCAGTATATTGGAAAAACAATATGTTGGGTTTGTTCCAATTAAAAATAATAAGATGGACAAGGATTTCAATCATCCCTGCTCGAGATGAAGAGGTTAAACCATCCCTTATTGAGGATGGTATCAGGTCATCTGGTCTATTTTCCTAGAGAGGTTCTTAATTTCCTGAGTCCTTAATAACTAATTTAAGAACTGACTGAACTAACTTCCTTTCTAAAAATACTATTGGCAAGACCATGTCAAAACATTGATCTACCCACAAATCACAAAATACAAACCTGTATCCTATCGTGTTTTAATTTATTGTCCAGAAACCACTTTCCACTACTTTTAAATCAAAACTCAATAGGGTACAAGTTTGCAACTTACGATTCATGAGTAACTTGTTCCTTTGATGTGGTCTAGCCCTTTGTCTTCTTTAGAGCCACCATCACCAACTTTGTTTATGTGGATGAACTAGTATTATATATAATGCACTTAATAGTGTATTTCACATTCAGTTGGCCTTCATAACCTATTATATATCTTTCCAATTTAAGGTATGATTGTATTATTATATTTTCAAAAGGGATGCAACCTTTGTCATCAATTGGTTCCTGTAAAAAACTGAATTGGATACAAAATGCTATACTCTTTTTTCAATATTTTGCTTAATTAAACTTGTATTCCCATTCTAATGCCATGTTTCATACTGGATGCAAACTGCCATGTGCCCTTAATGACAGCAGGGCCATGGCATCACTGAGATATGAAAAAAGGATGTTTAGATGTTCATCCTCCTAAAGCAAAGACATTCAAAAATATTAACTGATTGTTTATGATTTTAATGATTTTTCAAATACATTAGTCAAAATGCTCCGCTGGTAATAACATACTTCGCCAACATTGTGGTCAACAAGATGAAAACAATGTTTCTAAATGGCCTGTGGCACCTACGTACACATATATTATTATTTACTGTATAAATATTTAGTATATATATAAATAATATATAGTGCTTAATTAAAAAAAAGCATCTCGCCTGACAACCATCAGCATTCTTGTTAGATCTAGTGTAAATATTTACTGTAAGATAAATAACACTTTCCGGGCCTCTGTCCTCTTCTTGTTAGAGGAAGTGTTCGAAGCTAATTTAATATTTACCCACCCCATGTGAGAAAAGCCCCAGGAAATCCCTCCATGGAAACTGAACAATGACCAGAGCAATTCCTTATCAGGTAGCTTTACAAAAGATATACATGGTACATCATTCACCCTGACCTGGCAGATTTGCAGATTGGCAGATTTGTCAATTTTGTGGCCCATCCAAAGCTCAGTTTAGGGGCCCCTTCACCTCTACCTGTCATGACAATTTTAGCATCACCTCACACACCAGTGTCTGCCACAATCCTGTGTCATTATAAGGGTGGGCTAGAGTATCATCAGTGCTCTCAAACTAAAGTTAAAATGGGTACCTTCTAGTACTTCACTTTGCTGTATTTCACTGACTGAAGCTGGCAGAGTTACAGTGACTCAAATGTGTCATGGCACAGAATTAGATTACTGTTTGTAAAAAGATAGATGTGCAGATGGGGTGTGTAGTGTGCTTTGAGATTCCCGCTGCGGAGAACACTGACAGAATTGCGGAATTCAGGGTTTTTTATTCCGCTATTCTGAAAAAGCAGGAGTCTTCAGTTTTATTGTTCAATCAAACAGTAGAACTAGTTGGTTCACAAATACAAAATAAAGGTATTCATAAATATTAATAAATACACAACAAAAACTGAATAAAATAAAGATTTAAAAGAAGGATGTGCACATTGTTTCACTGTTATAAAGTTCCCGACTTTAAAAGGAGCATTTAAAATACACTTTTTAGATTCAAATAAATATTTTAAAGAATTATATGTAAATTAATCCGTTTTAATGTTGTTGTTGTTTTTAAGTGTTACCAACATATGCTTTCAGTGATGTTGTGTGTGGAGCTTCTGTGCCAAATATACTGTCTGGCTTTAACGATGATATCATCGGAGCTGCAATGTACACTATTCATTTTAAAAACAATTGTTAAATGGAGCTTAAGGTATCCTGTCAATTTGTCACACACTTTTCATCACAAGCTTTTAACCACAAACAATAAGGTCACTGACAAAAGATTGTCATCAACAAGTTTCCTTTTGGAAATCACTACTTAAGTTGTGCTAAAAACAAATAGCGCTTTAATAAATTATACATAACAGTTTAATTATGTATTCAATTCAGTAGCTGCATAAATAAAACCTGATCACTTACTGTCTCGTTTGATTGAGATCAAATACTTCTTAATGTCCTACAACGATTCCAAAACAGCCTTTAATTAAATCCTACAGTTATCCACGGCCATTGTAGTGTTTTCATCTCTTTAATCTCAGCCCTTTTTATCGATAAGTCCGGCTACATGGTTGTAACTGCAGGCTTCCTATAGAAACTATAGAACTACAGGCATCACTCTGTGGGCTTGTTGACATGGGGTACATTCACGTGATTCATGTGACTTCAGAGCTGTGTATACAAACACACTTCCAAGCATAACAAAACTAAATACTGAAACAAAAATAGGCCACAATGATACAAAATAGATTACTATAATATGAAAAAACATGCTGAAATGTACACTTATTCTTACAGAACTTGCTCATGAAATGGCCACAGCAGGATTCAAACCCAGGTCTCCCACACCAGGGTGCAGACACCTTACCACAACACTAAACAGGGAGATGTCAGACCTGGTACATTAAAAAAATTATATGAAGATATTGACAATACATTATTTTTCATTTGAAACAATAAGGAATTTGTTGCAAGTTACAATTCAGCTTGTAAAGTAACACTGCTATTAGGCATCTGGGGGCCCCACGCAATTGTGTGGTTTTCATGTTGGGAAACAACGCCACTGTGAATATCAGAAAAACACAACTAAGCTCTTAGCAAGAGTACAAAAATGTTTCATAAATTGTCACGTAGTGTGATTGAAGTATAAGGTGTCTTACTCTGAAGAACTATAAGCTTACCATTTTTTTCTGTGACGTTGAACGACTCCTTTTTCCGCTTTTCATAGCAAAGAGACTTGGCTCTCAAAAGGTCCGATATGATGGCACACTCTGGATGAATTGAATCAACCTGCAAATATGATAAAATAATAATTTAAACACATTGTCAATTCAAAATAACTTTTAATCAATATTGCCTGAAATTTTCCAGTTTTAGTTCTGGTACCATAAACCCAATCAGCTTCTCAAGAGTACATTTGTAAATTGGTAAATTCAGCCATATCTGAACATTGGTAAAATAAAATAAAAAGCTACAGGAGTCCAATTCTGATCCTCACACAAAATGTTTGGCCACTAACGTATTCATATTTGGAACAAACGATAATAAATAATATATAAAGCATAAAAATAGACCTCAGACAGCAATGAAAGGGCAACATTAATAGGCCGTGTAAAAATATAATATAAAAGTTTTATGGCTTTTATGGCAATAAATATGTATAATTACATGAGGGAGGTTTAAATGCAAATCTCATCAGTATTCTAGCCTAGAAATGTCCTCACACTCAGTAAGCACACTGTGGGGTCAACAATCGGCTTTATTCCTTTTTCCCACTTGTGAAAACCCTCAGCCTTTCTTATCTCCATCCTGTTGTGCAAGTCAGACCCATATAGTAACCAGACTGTGAGTCCCAGGATTCATTATCTATTATTTTTCCCATAACCAAACATAATTAAAGCTTTAGATTTACAACTCAAGGATTAGTAAACCAGCATCATCCATTTTGTGCGGCTGCTATGCCTCCAGCATGATGTAACAATAATTAATTTCAATAAAACTACAAAAGCCAGCTCCCTCAGAACTGACCCAGACACTGTGCCTGATGTAGGAGCAGTGAAGCAGGATGGCTCATGTTATCAACTTTACTCCCCGATCACCTGCTCCGATTTACGATCTGTATTTCACAATATAATAGTAACACATAAGATTGCAGCTCCCTTTCTGCCAAAAACCAACAGCACAGTCTCCATATGCAACCTGCCTGCAGTTTCAACCCCATTTCTCTGTTCTTCTTGCATGTAACTTCAACACTAGTTCCAACCTGCGTCACAAATTGACCTCAGCCTGCCTGCGTTGAAACAGGTGTGATCTTTCTTTGGCCATTGTGGCATTAGGTTCTCTCCCTTCTCACTCTCTCTCCATCATCTTCGTATCACTGTCCAGCTTAATCCCAGGAAGAAAGATATTGTTGGGCTTCAGAAACAAAGCCGTCCTTAGATAATCTCACCCATTCACCCGTAGGAACAAATAAATGCATCACAAAATGTCATTTGATGTGGCCACACACTTGTTGTGTATGCTTAATAGTTCTCTTCGACATTAAAAACACACATTACCTGTACTGCCTGAAATAAATAAATGTTATTTTGGTACCAAAGATTAATGTGGTACTAATTCAAAGTAGGGTTCTTTCTTTATACAGGATAGCATTTTATGCATGATTTTCAAAAAGGTAATTTCTAAAACTTATTTCAAACACTTAAGGTAAAATATGTGATGTGTGGACTTTCTACACATATCATATAAATGGAGTGATTTGGTTACATAAACCATACTTTTAAATTAACTTTGTGACCAACTTCTTATCTCACTCTCTCAGAAATAATGCTCTCTGTGTTCAGTGAATCCCAGTTTACTGTATTCTGATTGTTTATATCGATGTAGTTTAGCTTATTAAGCAGCCTGAAGGGCAATATGGAAATGCATCTTAAGAGACAGGTGATTCAACCGGAGAAGCGCATAAACACCTACAGCTTCACGATTCTTCCCAGAGACAGATGGTCATGTCTACAGGTGACCTTTAACACATGCTTGGCAGTTGTACCTCCACTGATAATTAGCTTTTTTCTTTTATTAGATTGTGTACCCTAGGTTGTAAATCACTGCTGAGTGTAATAATTACTAACCAGTGAGACGCTCAATTTTCCACATCAACTGCAAAACAGGTGAATTTGATTTTGTTTTGAATGTGGGATGGATGTGTGTCAGGGCTGCTGTAATGATAAATGCTTTTGCAGACAATGCTTTTTTGTTTGTTGTTTGTGCAGGTTATTTATTATTACACAATTATACTTTCCAGTAGCTACTTGAATATAGCTACACTGAGTTAAAATAAATGTAAGAGCACAGTGAATACTTTCTACAGTTTATCTAAATTAAATTAAATCAAAACAAGGTTTCTCTAATGGATGGAGGTTCTCATCTTGGTTTCTAACTGTAGTGAGGGTTCTGTCCCAATGGGATAAAGTCCAGGCCTTCCCTGTTTGATAAGTCTTGCTCATACAAGGTGAGATCTTACTCAATATGAATTGTGTAACATGTTTTATCCAGATTTTACACAGCTTATGAGTATAATTACTGGTTCCAGAACTTAAATCTTGTTGTCTGTCTATTGTTTTCAATATTAGTATCATCCCAAGAAATATATTATTGAACTATTAAGTGCTTAGAAATCATCACAAATTACAGTTGCAGTTTAATAAATGGATTCAATAAACATGCTTATATTCTCATGTATTAATAATACATTGCGTAAAGCACTGTACGAGCTGTACACAGAATATAGACAGACAAGCTGGAATAGTGCAATACCACGGTCAATTAAATTGTTTCTTAATCAATCAGAGACCAAAAGTCATATGGAGACAGAAAGACTGAAGCAATGAAAAGCATTTTTCTGAGGAATAATTTACTCTACTAAACAAAGGAACAGTGCAACTGTCAAAACCTGAGCAAGGAGCAAAAGCAGACGCCAGCTGACCAATTCTTTGTGTAAGTTAATCCTAACAAAAGGAAGATCATTAACATCTACGATTGATCAATATGAAGCTGCTCTGAATTGCCTTCATTACTGTTGGTAAAAATAGTGCAGGATTTGATTTAGCAACATCTGAGTTAGCTACACAATTTTCAAATGAATCCAATCATATCCAAATTAAACCTAAAAATAGCCATGGGAAAAAGAATGTATAAAGGATTCCAAACTTTGGCCTCTCTACATTTCTCTCTGTAGTTAATTGGTTAAGAACTGATTCACTCCTCCACCTTCACCTGCTATGTAGTTAGGTGCTAAATGGCTGTTTCACACCCCTGAGAGAGATGCACCTCAGGGGTGGAATAAGTGAATCTCTTCCTGTCCTCCATGCCTGCATGTGAGAAGTGTGGTATCAATGTGAGATACTCTTATTATTACACTATTATGTGGCCAACATTCTTAGCTGGAAAAGGTTTCTAAGTGTGAAGGTATTTCCTGGCAGAAGCTTATGTTTCTTGTTGTTGGGGTTGCAGTGCAGTGGGGTTGGGCACCAGGAGGTGTGCCGGTCATGACAGTCAACTCCGAGGTCTGACAGCACACACCACAGCGGTGCCATAACTCGGGTCAATTAAGATCGATGGCTGTTGGTCCCTGTTGTTGCTATGGTGCTGAGAGGCAGAGAGTGTAGGGGCTTATTATGTGCATAAGTCACTCACCTACAATGTGAAGAGGTAGGGGACTGGTTCTGGGGTGCAATGGGTGCATCACCAGTTTCAGCCAGTGGCACATCCCTGTCTGTTGTGGTTTTTGTTCCAGCTGAGCTCTCCGTTACTTAATGCTTGCTTGAATTTACAATAATTTACCAGCTGGCAATAATTATTACAGTCTAATTATGTAACTTAATTGCAATTTAGCTTCAATTAAGTCATTTAGAATTAATTTGGAACACAAACAAGAAGACACGGTGGTGCTCAGGGCTGAGAAGCATTGTTTTGTATGATGGCGTACTCTTGAATCAAACCACCATCACTGGCAAAACTCGAAGAGGCAGGTCCGTACTGAATAATAAACTATTACACCTCAGATCTCTACATTTGTGCACCCCCCCTCCCCCTCTCGCTGCATTAACCATCTTTAAATGAATCACTAAAATACATTAATAATAATGTTTTTAAAACTAAACAAATCATCATCCAAAGACAGGCAAACCAATATTGTATTGTGATTCAACAATATCTTCATACATGTGTTTTTTTTGGGTGGGTTGTTGTGGGCATCATCAAAGTCTGATTTATGTGACAAATCACTTAATATACACTCCCTAGGAAGTATTCACCGGCCTTGGATTTGTTTCACTTTTTGTTGTGTAACTATCAAAACATTTGAAGTATTTCAGTGTTTTTTCCCTTGCTCCACACTTTCAACTTCTATTGTTTTATTGCATCTTCTCCTATGCCCCTCCATTAAGCAGATAGCTAGGACTCTGTATCTGCACTTGTAACCTTATTGAATTAGGATGTGTGCTTATTGTATTTTGAATTGGCTACATTACTGCACTTTTCCAATGCTTTAAAATGCTTGCAAAGTGAAAGTTGCCCTGGACAAGAAATAAAATAAGAAGAAGAAGAACAGAAGATAATGCTTATTAATGGTTTATAATGAACAGCCCTATTGATGATTAAGTATTGTTTAATTAACTACACTAAATTAAGCAAAGAGTAACATTGTTTCAGATGAAGATGATGAAAAACTCTAAGTGTGTATGCAAAGGATTGTATGTAACACAGCAATAACAATAACACTAGATTAAAAGAGTTTATAAGCAACATAAATATCCCTTGAGGTTTCAGAACATTAATGTGTTGCAATTGTGTGTGGACTTTTATCCACTAAATGGAACAAGCAATGGAAAATAAAAGTGGCACTGCACCCTCTGAGGATTATTGCCTTTAAATCTATAATAGCATTCTGCTCCGTTAATCTTATTTTGTTTACTTATGGGAAGACATATTTGTGATGAAGACGTAATGCAACAAGATTCATTCTGATGAAGAACCTCATATATGCATTCAGATTTTTTGCGTGTTGGAATTGAAGTAAAAGACGAAGGATGTCCTTCATCTTACACTTTAATTCCATCAGGAAAAAATAGAGATTTGAATAATGTTAAACATCATACAACCTACCATAAATGTTGGGAGGGTTTAGGGGGTGTTGGGAATATTGTCTGCAGAAGTGAAGGGGTAGAAAGATAGCAGACAAGTTGTTTCATATCTTTAGGCGTCATATAATGTATACGGATCATATATTTATGTGACATGGTCTCCTTCATCTACAGAGATTAACAGCAAAAACTGTTGAGTTATTGCTGATTCTATATATTAAAATGATTCAAATCATACTGCATGACAAGAGTTTACAATCTGAATTAATATATAGCTGTTGTGTAGTTTAGAGTTGGATTTATAGATCATTATTAACCTATACAGAACAGATTTTTAATCCATGGTAGAAATGTGAGATCCATATAGTTTCCACATGCCAAACTTTTGTTTAATGGTTATATGTGTTAAATGTATTGTATTATTTTTTTAATATGTTGAAAATATATTGTATGAATTGACCTCATCCTATGTTTTCAACCTATAAATTAAATATATGTTACCAACTATAAAATATTAAAAATCTATACCATACATTTTAAATATACAAAATATACTTGCAGATGAAATGAAAAGATCACACAAATCTAACATATACTAAAATATAGATTTGTTCTGTATGGGAAGAACAACTTTATATTCTTCTTAAGGCAAATGTAAAACAAACAATTGTAATCGCTTGACCTCAGAACATATCCCTTCAGTCTTACATAAATTACTAGTTATGTCAAGTAATGCAATATGTGTGAGTAGAATTCAACTCCTCACCTCTGATCTGCATAACCGGTTTCAAATCCACATTCACACAAACACAGCAGGGAAACACAAAGCAAGCAAAACTATCTTTATCAATCAATTCATAGTAAATATCAAATACCCATTTTATCAATCAACAATGCACTGTTAGAACTAATGTGTTACATTTAATACTTGTTGTGTTTGTTCAATCATAACACAACCTTGTTTTCAAATTTACCAAATTACCAAATTGTGTCTTTTTAACACAATAATGTGTTTTTCTCAAACATATTTGTTTTAACAGGACACATTATTGTGTTGTGCTTTGGTGAATTTTATATTTCTATGTAGGAGATCTACATTCTCAGGTTGGACTTAAATCAATGTAGGTTTCATGTATCTGTTTAAATATTGCATAATCCAAACAGGTAATGTAAATGAAGATCAATATTTCTTTACAAAAATGTTTGTACCTTAGCTATGTCCGTCTGGAGGGTTATAGTTTGCACCATTTTGATTACGTTTGTGTACTTTAATATTGTATAATAGGGAACCCACACAGATGCAAATATTCCTCCTATCCACACCCAGGAGCCTTATTTTGGGTATATGTATCCATATATTTGAGCTTGTTGAATACAGATTTATTCTGCTATTCATGGAACTGAGTTTACACAGAGGGGGTTTAACTTTTGACTGAAAAACAACTTCAAAAGATTTCCAATACAAATGCTAAAACTTCGCATTCGCCATTGAATATTGTTTTACTGTATTTAAGCTATTTATTTTCTGGATGCACCACATTATCTGAATGTAAATTCAAGTATAAGCCTGGTTGCTCTCATTCTTTAGATACAATTACATGAGGTGAGATAATGAAAATCCCAAATACTTATTGTGGGAAGAAACAATTTCAACATATAGTCTTCCACAGGGGAAAACGTGCACAGCGATACAACAAATGTTCAAACATACCGAATATACACCTCATTAACTCTTGCAATCCGATTGGAAACGAATGATCGACTATTCTTGTTTTGCAGGTACGATAAACATTAGAAATAAGGTCGTATGTACTACAGCTATAGACGAATATTGCACATATCGGATTTGTCGAGGTATGTCAAAGTTTGCTGTGACTACAACTTTGAAACACTTTTAGGTTTGTGTTGCAAGGTAAAAAGCACTCACCAGTTTCCCGACCGTCAACAGGAGACACAAGTGCAAAACGTTCATGTTCAGTCTGCGGGGGTCGTTGAAATTTCAAGGAAGAGAAAAAAAAAACATTTCAATTGCAGCCAAAAAAACAGCCACATTGTCTATATTTCGGACTTTGAAATTGTGTGTATGTGCGAAAAAGTCATATACCTTTGTCTTGCAGTAGAACCATGCAAAAAAAAAAAAAAAAGCACTTCAGTCCAATTCGGTCTAGAAACAAAACACTCAAAATAAAACCCCGTGCAAACTCTGTCCCGCAGCGACGGGGCGCCGCGTCTCCTGTATCCCTGCAGCCTCTGCCCAGTGCGCTACTGTCTGCGCATCGCAGCCCGCACACATGCACAGAGACGCAGGCGGGACCCAGGCGGGACCCAGGCGGGTCAAAACCGTGAGGATGAGAGTCAATGAATCAGGCAGGCAGGGGAAACGCAGTGTTACTATATAACCAAAGCACAGAGCCATCCGCTAGGGACACACCTGCTGTGATGGTCTGTAAGATAGAGCTGTGGTAATAATAACAACAGCAATAGGCAGAACTGTAAGTGAAAGCCCAGCAGTTTGCTTCGTCCTGTGTTTTATTATGATCGTTATTCATCTTTACATGGATGGTAGTTGGATCAGCTCACCCTTGTAGGTAAGTTGTGTCTTCAAGCTGGAAACCTTTGAACTCACTCATTCATGGATTTATGCCAGTTTCTTGGCAAAAGGACAGCAAATACAAATGATACGCCTGCTATCATTTAATGTCAGATATATCCCTCAGGTATCAAGTAATACTAGTTTTATTTTTAAGCCAAATAAAACTTGTATAGCCAACAGCTGTCCGTTAGTGGAGGCTAAAGACCACGCAGCGCCTCAGTGTAGGTTACTCACTGGAAATAAATACATGTTGTGTGATTGTGTTATTGTAATAGAAAAATAAACCCCCTTGCTTCCATCATTGCCATTTTAAGTTCCCATAAGAATGAAAGTTGAGATCATTGTATTATTTATTTATTTTTACAGGAAAGGAGATGTACGTGGGTGCAAGCAAATTAGTAATGTTCAGTGTTGTAAAAGCAGTGAAGCCAGTCCAATACTTATTTGCTTCCCCATCTCTTCTCAGAGTTGACAAGGCTTTCACTGGCAGCTGATGTTGTTTTGGTTTGTTTTTCACTGGCTTAGTTATACTGAGGTTCAATAACAAGGTACACTCTGATTACAACATAAAAAAACATATTCAGATGAATAATAATCTGCGGGTTAGTGTTCAAAAATAGCTTTGCAATCTCAAATACAGTTACCTACCAATCTCATATTTTCATTGTAAAACTTCTTTTTTTAAAGCACACACAAAAAACAACCCAAAAAATCATAACCAGAAGACGAAGAAAAAAGTGTTGAGGTTCTGAGGGCTTGCTTTTAATCTTTCAGCACAAATTTAGTAAGTACTGAATTCTAGTTAAAGAAACCATCTTTGAAGGGACCATCTGACCTTCAGTCAAGGGCAGTGCCACTGCAAGCAGATTTCTTATTCCACAGGGACTACGACTCCGTAACTTCACAGAAAGGATCTGTCAAAGAGTTTCAAGTCCACTTTGAAACCAGAGCCATGATGGTAATAAACAATTCCTTCCCTGTTTAATCCCTCTCCTCTCTGCCAAGCTTGAGGCAAATCAGACAACTCTGTTAATAAAGAGCAATATAACCAAAACAAGAATTAAACAGGACAGTAAAAATGCAGTCAAAATGCGAATTTGTTCTTGTTCTTTCTGGTCTTGCTTGGATAACCTTATGAGTTTCTCCTGACCTTATTGTTGTATTTTACTGAATTGAACACATAAAATGCAAGATAGACTCCAACCATTAGAACATAAATTTAAACTTATCTTGGTAATGCAAGTCATGACCGTGCATCAGAAAACTTAATTTAGGGAATAATAGGGTATAATTTATACAAATAGTACAGAATTAATATAAAAGGGTACACATTCCTGACATTTCCTAGAACTTTTTCATTGCAGAATCAAATTGAATATTTAAATCTATCATCGCCTCTAACTTGCTCATTCTGAGTATCTTAATTTTTTGAAGTTTTAAATGGCAAGTGTGTGTTTCGGAATCATCCAGTAATTTTAATATATATATATATATATATAAATACACACCGATCAGCCATAACATTATGACCACCTGCCTAATATTGTGTAGGTCCCCCTTTTGCCGCCAAAACGGCTCTGACCCGTCGAGGCACGGACTCCACTAAACCTCTGAAGGTGTGCTGTGGTATCTGGCACCAAGACGTTAGCAGCAGATCCTTTAAGTCCTGTAAGTTGTGAGGTGGGGCCTCCATGGATCAGACCTGTTTGTCCAGCACATCCCACAGATGCTCGATTGGATTGAGATTTGGGGAATTTGGAGGCCAAGTCAACACCTTGAACTCGTGATTCATCAGACCAGGCCACCTTCTTCCATTGCTCCGTGGTCCAGTTCTGATGCTCACGTGCACATTGTAGGCGCTTTCGGCAGTGGACAGGGGTCAGCATGGGCACCCTGACTGGTCTGCGGCTACACAGCCCCATACGCAACAAACTGCGATGCACTGTGTGTTCTGACACCTTTCTATCAGAACCAGCATTCACTTTTTCAGTAATTTGAGCTACAGTAGCTCATCTGTTGGATTGGACCACACAGGCCAGCCTTCGCTCCCCACGTGCATCAGTGAGCCTTGGCCGCCCATGACCCTGTCGCCGGTTCACCGCTTTTCCTTCCTTGGATCACTTTTGATAGCTACTGACCACTGCAGACCAGGAACAACCCACAAGAGCTGCACTTTTGGAGATGCTCTGACCCAGTCATCTAGCCATCACAATTTGGCCCTTGTTAAAGTCGCTCAGATCCTTACGCTTGCCCATTTTTCCTGCTTCTAGCACATCATCTTTGAGGACAAAATGTTCATTTGCTGCCTAATATATCCCACCCACTGACAGGTGCCATGATAACGAGATTATCAGTGTTATTCACTGTCACTGGTCATAATGTTATGGCTGATCGTTGTAAATATATATATATATATATATATATATATATATATATATATATATATATATATACACACTCACCTAAAGGATTATTAGGAACACCTGTTCAATTTCTCATTAATGCAATTATCTAACCAACCAATCACATGGCAGTTGCTTCAATGCATTTAGGGGTGTGGTCCTGGTCAAGACAATCTCCTGAACTCCAAACTGAATGTCTGAATGGGAACGAAAGGTGATTTAAGCAATTTTGAGCGTGGCATGGTTGTTGGTGCCAGACGGGCCGGTCTGAGTATTTCACAATCTGCTCAATTACTGGGATTTTCACGCACAACCATTTCTAGGGTTTACAAAGAATGGTGTGAAAAGGGAAAAACATCCAGTATGCGGCAGTCCTGTGGGCGAAAATGCCTTGTTGATGCTAGAGGTCAGAGGAGAATGGGCTGACTGATTCAAGCTGATAGAAGAGCAACTTTGACTGAAATAACCACTCGTTACAACCGAGGTATGCAGCAAAGCATTTGTGAAGCCACAACACGTACAACCTTGAGGCGGATGGGCTACAACAGCAGAAGACCCCACCGGGTACCACTCATCTCCACTACAAATAGGAACAAGAGGCTACAATTTGCACAAGCTCACCAAAATTGGACAGTTGAAGACTGGAAAAATGTTGCCTGGTCTGATGAGTCTCGATTTCTGTTGAGACATTCAGATGGTAGAGTCAGAATTTGGCGTAAACAGAATGAGAACATGGATCCATCATGCCTTGTTACCACTGTGCAGGCTGGTGGTGGTGGTGTAATGGTGTGGGGGATGTTTTCTTGGCACACTTTAGGCCCCTTAGTGCCAATTGGGCATTGTTTAAATGCCACGGCCTACCTGAGCATTGTTTCTGACCATGTCCATCCCTTTATGACCACCATGTACCCATCCTCTGATGGCTACTTCCAGCAGGATAATGCACCATGTCACAAAGGTCGAATCATTTCAAATTGGTTTCTTGAACATGACAATGAGTTCACTGTACTAAACTGGCCCCCACAGTCACCAGATCTCAACCCAATAGAGCATCTTTGGGATGTGGTGGAACGGGAGCTTCGTGCCCTGGATGTGCATCCCACAAATCTCCATCAACTGCAAGATGCTATCCTATCAATATGGGCCAACATTTCTAAAGAATGCTTTCAGCACCTTGTTGAATCAATGCCACGTAGAATTAAGGCAGTTCTGAAGGCGAAAGGGGGTGAAACACAGTATTAGTATGGTGTTCCTAATAATCCTTTAGGTGAGTGTATATATATATATATATATATATAGTGACACTGTGTTGGGTTGGACATGGTGTCTCGTCCCTGAAGGCGGGGATCAGATAACAGTTGGCAAGCATACACATTTTCACATTTATTTAATAAGAATATATATAAGCAGTTTGCCTTGATATTTAGTTTGTTCTCATTGGTTAAATTATCATTTAGAGATATCTTTAAATGTTTTATAGATATCTGCAAATATTTCAAGATATCTTCAAATAATTCCAGATATCTTAAAATATTTCAAGATATCTCTAAATCATTTAACGGTATCTGCAAATCATTTAAATATATCTTATTTAAAAGTACATTTAAATATATATTTAAATTAATTAGAGATATCTTAAAATGATTTGCAGATGTTAAATTAAAATAATTTAAAGATATCTGCAAATTACCTCCTGTTTATTTAGAGATATCTCCAAATCATTTCCTGTATGTAGCCCAAGATTATCACTTCCTATTAACTTGTTCTTTAATTTCTAAGTAACTGAATGAGGAAACAGGAAGTAATAATCTCAGCCAACATACAGGAAGTCATCTGCAGATGTCGTTAAATGATTTACAGATATATTTAAATAATTTAGAGATATCTTTAAATCATTTATCTGCTAAAAAATCATGCCCCCCCCCCAGTGACCACGACTCCGCCCCTTAATAAAATGTGTCCTCGCCAAAGTGCAAACCAATCCTACACCCTTGTGTCCTTGAGTGGCTCAGTCAAAATCCTGACTAGAATCCAATTGAGAATCTGGGGAAAGTAATTAAAAAAATTGTGTAAGCATCATTTTGTAATTTCACAGAATGATACACCATAGGACGGGTGTGTGTGTTTTTGCAAGGCACTCTGACTGGCATCCAGCAGTTCTTCAGGTGTTTTTGCAAAGACGACGATGTCATTAGCAAATCGTAAGCTGTTCTTATCAGCTCTGTTTATCTTGATTGCATTTTTTTTCCGTTCCAATGTCTTGAACACTTCCTCAAGTGTTGCTGTGAAGAGTTTTGGAGAAGGTTTGTCTCCTTGACGTACTCCTCTGCAAATAGCGACAATGTTAAAATTGTTAGTTTGTTATGTTATGATGGCCACACTCCTCCCATTGAGTAAACTAAACTAAATCAAACATGTTTGTGGGGAAAAAATATATATTTAAACATAATATTAAATAAACCATGTGGTCAGAATTTTTATCATAAATATTTACAAGTTTTAGTTAACCACTGCAGCTGTCAGGAATCTCTCCTCACCCAAAGATGCTGCAGTCTTTTGCTAACTGAAGTAGTTTTCTTCTTGCACACCTCCTTTATGGTTTTTATATAAGCTGTGTTTTTAAACTGCCAAAATGTTCTTTGATAATACTGAGAGGCAGATTTGCTCATTCAGTCTGTATTGCAGTTTGCTTCAGGCTTTTGTACTGGGCATAAAAATTACACATTACTACCAAAATAAATTGATAATTATTATTAGTCTTCATTCATAAATGGAATATAATTTACTAATTTTTAGGACAGCTAATGCCTGGGTAGTAGTTTGTTTGTCACAGTAGAAGGTATTAATCTAATTACTCAACAAATTACCAAATTGTTATATGATTTACGGAATATGCTGTCTAATAAGGATTTTGGAGGATTTTTTGGAGGTAATGACAGAAGAAGGTTGCCAAATGGATGCATTTAATATGGGTAATCTTGACATGGAATGATTAAGTCAAAATGATCAGTCATGATTGATCATAACATCACAGATGCAACACAATATTGTATTGTATTGTCCATATGTTATTTCCATTGAGAAATTAATTGGCAAAACTTCTGTTTTGTCAGTGGCTTAACCCACCATCTGTTTCCCCCGAGAAGCAGTGGACTGAAAACTGACAAATGTCTGTATTTACTAATAAATGCTTCTACTGATTAGCATTATCTATATTTAGGGATGGTGTTTTAAACTTCAATGCTTGATAAATGGCAAAAAGTAAGAGGTAAGGTAGTCTGTGCCTAGGAAAATATCAGATTACAAAAAAAAATGGTAATGTTAAGAAACATGAGAAAGTTTACAAAGGACAGGAAGCCATTCGCCCCATCGTGCTTGTTTTGTGTCCATTAATAACTAAGTGATTCAAGGATCCTCTCCAGTCTATTTTTGTTCCCAAATTGTCTCTTCAGCCACATCGCTGGGGAGTTTGTTCAGATTGTGACGCCTCTCTGTGTGAAGAAGTGTCTCCTGTTTTCTGTCTTGAATACCTTGAAGCCCAATTTCCATTTGTGTCCCCGGGTGCGTGTGTCCCTGCTGATCTGGAAAAGCTCCTCTGGTTTGATGTGGTCGATGTCTTTCATGATTTTGAAGACTTGAATCAAGTCCCCACGTAGTCTCCTCTGTTCCAGGGTGAAAAGGTTCAGTTCCCTCAGTCTCTCAGTAGGACATTCCCTTCAGACCTGTTACATACTATATCATCGCTAACTGAAAGCTTGCGTACAAGATATACAAGATATACATGTAAAGAAGCATAAACGGTCCTTACCAAGCTTACATACTGAAGTTATACTGTATTTCTACTGTAAAGTTGTCCTATAATTGTACAATATAGCTTAACAAACTGCATTTCCAATCTGGGGCTTATTTAATCTTATTGTGAGGAAAAACAAACTACTTGAATGTTCAGCATAAATAGCTTACAGTCAGAATGGTCAAACCACATAGCCAAGTACAATTGCATTGGACTGAGACCTACCGTATTATACCACCTTGAAGTGCAAAGTCTTGAGTGGCCCAAGTTGGCATTAATGACCCTACTATTGATGTTTAAACTGCCGTCTTACACCTTGATAACATTCAGTGACATATTTTGTCTACCAAGCCTGTAGCAACTAATCCATATACTGGAGTGATAGTTAAATACAAATATTTAAACTTCATAATGTGAGATTTGGGGTGTGTGCCAATAGTAGAGTAGAGTCCAAGCGGAGGTGACTTGCTTTTGCAGCTGATAAACCAAGACGGTTTGCTAATTTTGCTAATTGTAATTGTCATGTGGACTCTTCAAGCATTTGGATTTGAGTGAGACACTGATGAAACAGGCAGTGCCATACTAGTGAATTAAGCCAAAGCCAAACCCACTTACTGAATATGTATGAGCTCTGGGAGATTCACAGGTCGTACAAAACAATGAAAACCCATCCAAAAAGGGATTAAATAATATTTTATTACTGGGAGAATCTGTTGTACTGGAGTATCCCGAACTTTCAAAACAATGTGACTAATCTAAAGACTAATTTCTATCACTTTCTAAGATTGAAAACTACCAAAGCACAAATACGCAACTCAATAGAGAATATTATAATACCAATAAATAAATACATGCCATGGCAGGGAAATAATCACAGGCTAAACGGCATGGTATAACAACAACCTCTGTTATTTCAAGGAAACAATGCCATTAAGTAAATTGCTTGAATTACTTCACAAAGAGCAATGGTATAGTCAGATGTATACCAAGCAATACAACTATAAAGGGAACTGATATGTTTAATTGAATAAAACTGGTTGAAATGCAACTTTCAAAGTCGTTAAAATGTGTTTTGCAATTATACTGTTTCTATAGCAACCCCAACCTTGTTTTACAGCAATTCCATTTCCACCGTCATGTAAACAAACAGCTTAGTAACAACAAAAAATGGGTCTGGCTGCTCCATAAGCAGAGTCATAATCAAATACTTTCCCCAAATTGGTAATTGCCTATTCTGTAACCATAAGCTAGAACATAAACAAAGAAATAATTGAATGGTTACTTATGCCATTATGTACTGCACAGGTTGATGAGGTTAAATTAATTATATTTTTCAGCTGGCAGGTCTGCACAGGGACTGGCTGATCAGCCGTTCAGATTCGCAGCTGCTTTAGAAAACTGCTGTTTAATAATAATTCATATCTAAACTAATCCGCAGGGGAAATTAATTTTAGTACGTTCCACATTTATTCAGAGACCCTTGATGACGTGTAACTAAAAGATGATTTAGCGAGAAACAGTGAGTGTGCACAAAGTACAGCTTTGTATGCCAATCAAGACTGTACACATCAATGGCATGGTGTTTGGTGACTCCACTGTGGACTTAATAACCTGAAAGTGGTACTTCTTGTTTCCTTTTAACAGGCTCATCAGATTGTCAGAAATATTTCTCAGATATTTGACACCTCACTTACTGGGAAGATGCAAAACAATAGTGAAACAATTAATGGATGAACTTCCCTGAGACGGTGTCTGACAGTTTGCGCATAAATTCTTTGGTTGTGCAAACCCACAGTGTCATCCAGGTGGCTGGTCTCAGATTATCCCGCAGAAGAAGCCAGATGTGGAGTCTTGGGCCGGTGTGGTATACGTGGTCTGCAGTGTTTAGGCCGGTTGGATCTACTACCAAATTCTCAAAACGAACTTCTCAAATGAACATTCAGTTCTCTGGCAGCAGCTCTGGTGGCCATTCCTGCAGTCAGCTGCTAATCACTGCTCCCTCAAACCTTGAGACATCTGTGGCATTGTGTTAGAATGTAAGAAAGTGTCCAATCGAGAGGAGGCCATTCGACCCATCGTGCTCGTTTTGTGTCCATTAATAACTAAGTGATCCAAGGATCCTAGCCAGTCTATTTTTGAATGTTCCCAAATTTTCAGCTTCAACCACATCACTAGGGAGTTTGCTAGAGCAGCGATATCTTTCTTGTAGTGTGGAGTCCAGAACTGTACACAGTATCCAGATGAGCTCTAACTAGCGCATTGTACAGTCTGAACATCACTGCCCTTGTTCTCAATTCTACACTTTTGACAATATACCCTAACATCCTGTTTGCCTTTTTTATTGCTTCCCCACATTGTTTGGATGGAGAAAGTGAGGAGTCCACATAGACTCCTAGATCTTTCTCATGTGTTACTTCATCTAGTTCTGTTCCTCCCATAGTGTAATTATAGTGGACATTTTTGTTACCTGCATGTGTTACCTTGCACGTCCACATTGAATTTCATCTGCCAGGTGTCGGCCCACAACTGAATGTTATCTAAGTCCCTCTGAATAGCCTGTGCTGCCGAGATTGTATCTGCTGAGCCACCTATTTTATTATCATCTGCAAATTTGACAAGTTGACAGAGTCCAGATCATTTATATAGATTAGAAAAAGCAAAGGCCCTAGTACTGATCCCTGTGGAACTCCACTAACAACCTCACTCCAGTTAGAAGTGACTCCTCAAATCGACACCCTCTGTTTCCTAGACATCAACCAGTTCATAATCCATCTACTTACATTACCCTGAATGCCTACAGCTTCCAATTTGAGGATCAGTCTTTGGGGTGAAACCTTATCAAAAGCTTTCTAAAAATCGAAGTATATCATATCATATGCTTTCATGTGATCTACAACTGCAGTTACATGTTCGAAAAATTCCAATAAATTAGTAAGACATGATCTGCCTCGTCTAAACCCATGTTGACTATCTCCAAGAGTATGGTTTTCATTAAGATGCTCCTCGATTTTCTGTCTAATAATTTTTTCCAACATTTTACAGGTGATGCAGGTGAGACTGATTGGTCTGTAATTTCCTGGCTCAGTTTTGTCCCCTTTCTTGTGGATTGGTATGACATTTGCTGTCTTCCAGTCAGTTGGCACATTCCCTGTTCTAAGTTTCATTTGGAATAATTGAGTTAGCGGCCTATAAATAATTTCCCTCATTTCTTTAAGTACTGTTGGAAATATACCATCTGGCCCAGGTGATTTGTTTGTTTTTAATTCTGCTAGTCCGTTTAGTACCTCATTTATCCTGATGTCTCTTAGGGTTTGACTGGACTGATTGTTAACCTGTGGCATGTTATCTGTTTTTTCTTTTGTGAAAACCTCTGTGAAATACTCATTTAGAACATTTGCCACATCTTGTTCATTTTCCAAGATACTTCAATTTTTGCCCTTTATCTGTTTCACTTCCTCTTTTATTGACCGCTTGCTGTTCTAGTATTGAAAAAAGCTCTTTGCATTAGTTTTAGCTCCAATAGCTATATTTCTTTCTATTTCCCTCTTTGCTTTCCTGATCCCTTTCTTAACATCTCTTTGCAGCTCAACATATAATTTGAATTTTGTTTAATCTCTATCCCTTTTGAATGCGCTATACAAAATTTTCTCTCTTGATATTTTTTTCATACCTCTATTAAACCATTTTGGCCACTGTTTTTTGGTCCTCAATTTGCTACGTTTTGGTACAAATTTCTCCTGAGCCACAAGTAGTATATTTTTAAAATATACCCATCCATTTTCAACTGAATCTGTATCCAGTGTGCTCCAGTCCACCTCTTCTAAGTGCCGCCTCATACCTTCAAGGTTTGCTTTTCTAAAATTGTAGATCATTGTTTTAGACTTGGTCCTTGTTTTTTGAAAGTATGTTGTGTGACAAAACTGCACATTTCAGAGCTGTCTTTCATTGTCCCCAGCACAAGGGGCACCTGTTTAATGATCATGCTGTTTAATCAGCATCTTGATACACCACACCTGTCAGGTGGATGGGTTATCTTGGCAAAGGACAAATGCTCACTAACAAGGATGTAAACAAATTTGTGCACAACATTTTGAGAGAAAGAAGCTTTTTGTGAAATTCTGGAATCTTTCATTTCAGCTCATGAAACATGACACCAGCACTTTATATATATATACATTATATTTTTGTTCAGTATCAATGTACCTGATTATGCTTCTCCATACCACAGCATTGTTTAACCTTCTATTTGGATTTCACTGGGGTCTTGGCATTCTTGTAAAAAAGCTTAAGATGTGATAGTTCTTTTGGAAGTGGAGTTTACCGTTCCGGTTCCTGATTATATTTGTCCATTCCTTTGCATTATTTCACATATTGATGTTTTTGCTGTTGTTGTGTGTTTGTTTGCTGTATAGTTGGAGAACTTAAAAATACCAGTCAAAAATGAAAAACAACACACAAAATAATAAACAGATGCCAGATGATGATTATAAGAATAAAGGTATAATGTTTGACATTCCGTGCTGCTGGTGCAATGTAAATTTATGTTAAAAAGGATTATTTTTATTTTAATCCATTGTACTTGATGCTCACATAGTTTTCCTTTCTTCTTTTTTTGTTGTTACTGAATTGTAAATACTTTGTTGCCTATGAGGGTCAATGAACACCATGAAGCAGCACTTTATTCAAATTATTCTGAAATGTAAGCACCTCTAGTGCAGCCACTTATTCATTCAATAACGAAATTCTAATCGGTCGTCTTCTACATTACATTATGCACAACCTCTTATTTAACGCCCTGAATATATTTACAGCTACATTCATGTATAAAACAGAGTGATTACAATGCATGGTATTCCTTCTAGTTTAATGAGCAGAAACTGTGCATTAGTAATTTACTTCCGTATTCTGTTCAGACTAGCGTGCGGATGCTTACAGATGTGTGTATTTATTCATTTTGTTTTTGGAACCTGTTTTAAATTTATTTAACTTGTTTTTACATTTGCTGGTACTACAACATTTCTGCATTTCATATATATATATATATATATATATATATATATATATAGCTTAAATGTATTTTGTCGTTTATGGATTTTAAAGGCCACCTGGAATGTATCTAGAATATACTATTGGAAGATGAGTAAGTATGAAATAAGTTAACGCTAAATGATTTAATAATAGTTTTATTTAGGTTTGGACACTGTAATTCCACTGTGATTTCTTAATTGACGACAATGAGAGTCAAATAAACCTTGCATCACAGTAGACCAGGTGGGAGGAGAGTATTTTTCATAAGATTATATTTTCCCCTTGCATGTTGCCTTCCAGTTGTTATAAGTAATATATTCAGAATATTCTGTCTGGCATATCAGTGGTTTCATCTCATAAAAGCCTCCCATTGGAGAACAGCATGAGCCCAATAGCCTGTAAATTACTGGATCAAATCTGGATGCCATTGCCAATCCTGTCACACAACAGACTGGGTGGGAAAGACTGGCTGGCTAGCTGGTAAACCGTGGGAGAGAGATGATGTTTTCATGTTAGAAAAATAAAACTGTTAATTGGGAATTCTCTGCAATTTTTTCTCAGTTAGGATTGAAATGCACCACTGAAGGAATCGATGTGGCAAAACTGATACTGGTGAATACATTCGCAGAATTTAGATATTTTAAATCAGATTCCATAAATTCTTCCGTAAACAGAATGATTGCCAATCTACTGAATGTCTAAGATGTTCTCCCACTCAAAGTGCAAGATGACTGGTCACTTTATTAAGGTAAAGTAAGTTGCTGATGGACATTTCATGGTTAATATTTCAGGTTAATGGCAATGCAGAAAGCTGTTTTTTCTTTTGTTTTCTGTCCTATTATCATTATGCTCTCCATATTGTTGTGGGTCTGTTGTGCACTGTTCAGTACTGCACATCGTGTTGTAATCCTAACTTTTTAAAACACTGATATTCAGCTGTGCAGCTCCATCAGTGCCGTGGAAAAACACTCTGGTAAGATCAATAAAACAAAGTATTAAACCACTAGACTGGAGGCACAAGTCACAGCTGCGCACTGTTTAATTTGAACACGCTGTCACATGACATCCATGGATTCAGTGATGTCAGTGTCTCGAGTATTGCTCTCTCGCATGTAAACCACCTTTCTGGGATTTTCCTGCAAAAACAGCATGAGAACTGTATGTGGAGCTAATTTACATATTAAATCACTGCTTTGCCCTTAATTCGCATGGTGTCAGGTCAACAGCAGCTCATCTCGAGTGCAATAAACTGAGACCATGTAAACCTCGAGAGGGAGAGAGATATTTCATCTGTGACTGAGCATATTATCTTGAGTGAGGTCAAAAGCACAAAGGTAAACTCCGCCTGTAAGTCTCTCCATGCTAAAAACCTATATTATTATTATTATTATTATTATTATTATTATTATTATTATTATTATTATTATTAATTATTATTATTATTATTATTTATTTCTTAGCAGATGCCCTTGTCCAGGGTGACTTACAAAATATAAGAGCATTACAAAGTGCAATAATACAGGGCAGTTCAGGCATAATACATTTTACAAATTCAGAAATTACACAAGTGTAAATGAGATATACAGTAAACAATATATAAGGTCTTACATCCTAGATTGTGAAAGTTGATAAGTGCAGACAAGATGTTAAATTACAGTCAAGGGCCCGGCTTAAATCAAAACTTTGACCCACCCACTAATAGCAAACTACAAACCTGTACATCATAGCGGTTACATTTATGATTAGAAGAAAGTGGCATCTTACTAAAAATGAAGCTGCAACTGAGTATAGTTCTGTAGTTAGGGGCTATTAGTTGCCAGGGATGAGAAGGAGCGGCTCTGGAGGAAGGAGAGTGAAGAGGAGGTAGAGTTAGCCTTCTGGCACTGGAGGAGTGCAGTGGTCTGGAGGGGATGTATGGAGAGACGAGTGTCTGAAGGTAGCTCGGTGCAGTGTGGTCAAGACAGCGGTAGGTGAGGGTCAATGTCTTGAACTGAATGCGTGCCGGTATCGGGAGCCAGTGGAGGGAGCGGAGCAGTGGAGTAGCGTGTGAATTGGGGCAGAGAGACACCAGACGAGCCGCAGAGTTCTGGATGAGCTGGAGTGGCGGGTAGTAGTTGCAGGCAGGCCGGCCAGGAGGGAGTTGCAGTAGTCCAGGCGGGAGAGGACCAGGGACTGGACGAGCAGCTGAGTCGAGTAGTCGGTGAGGAAGGGACGGATTCGGCGTATGTTGCTCAGGAAGAATCTGCAGGTGCGTGTTAGCGTGGTGATGTGCTGTGCTCCTAAGTTCTTAGTGGAAGAAGAGGGAGAGAGTGTCGTAGATTCCAAGGGGATTGAGATGGAGAGATCTTAATGCATGGAAGGCTGATCTTAATGGTAGCTTTGAAACCCCAGCTTCAACATCACCTTGAAAGCACAGAGTGTTTGTCCAGTCTGAAATCTAGGATTCAACTCGCACAAGAAAGTCTCTTTTACATGCATGACTGTCTTGCAGATTCTTTCTCATACCCTTCATCTGCTTGCAATGCTTCTTGGACTCTCAGACCTGCAGGCTGTTATGAAATACAGTACCCAGATTCCTGACTGGTACCAAGCATTAGCAGTAGGTTATTTGTTTGTCGGATCCTTTCTGTATAATTAATATTTTAACTACTAATAAGGCAAACTGTCCCTTTTCATTGTGGCTTATTGTAACCTGCCTGTTTTAACGTGCTGTAAGGGAGAGATAAGGTGAAGAGAAGCCATGTTCCACACAGATGAGATAACTGAATGACTGTTTGATTGATTGATGCGCAAAACAGAACATGATGATTCATCTGTTGATACCAAACCTGTTCATTACGCAGAAACTGCACCCTGGCACTGATATTCAGCAGCCCCATACATCCTCCAGCCTTCAATAACCCACAGCTGCTCGGCAAGAGTGATCTGAACATTAAAAGCAATTGATTTAAGCTACCTTGCCAAGTGTTTTGATTAAACGTGGAGACATAAAATTGAATTTTAATTAGACAATAACAAACTGTCACCCTCCCAGTGCAAATGGAGCACTTTAACCACTTTCCCTGCAAATTGATTGGAAACTAACTTGGGAAATGTTTAGCAAGAGGTAAACAGAAATGTAATGTACAAGCTAATAAATAAAGTGTTAACCTGAATAATGCATTCAGATGTCAAGTTGCAAACACATATCCTGCCTCAGATTTAAGCCCTGAAATAGGAACAAACACATTGTTTAATCCCTTAGTTGACAACAACTATTAACTGCCAAGCATCTGTAGAATCGTACACTGTTGGCAGAACTCAGATAATTAAACATTTATATAGTTACTATGCAACTCAGCACAACTTAATACAACAATACAGGACACTATGTGAATGTTACACAACTGGAAACTGTACAAAAGGCTGCAACTGAAGATCAGAGGACCTCGGCCAAAAGACAAGACTATTTCCTGGATTTCACAATATTAACCTAAGGACACAATAGATTAGGTTTCCACTGTAAATACATGATGTTGTTTATATATTTTATAGTAAACAACGAAAGGTAATTCTCCCCCTCTCCTAGTCTGCAGCAAGACATTGGCCCATGTCAATAAAACTGACCACTTAGTACAATTTGTTGTTTGTTTTTAACAGAGCAATATACTAAAGCAATAAAAAAAAACTGAAATATCGAATTATTATTATGACATTATTAATACATTATATAATAATAATTAATAATAATACAATTACATATTTGCTGTTAAATGTTTCAAAACAAAATACTTTTTTGTTTGTATTTTAATTGAAAATTGCATAATTTGCACAACAGGAATACTGTTAAAAGTTCGCTACAAAGTAATCATAACAATAAAGTGTCAGTAAAAGCCATGGGAAAACTTGCAATTGTTTTTTTTTTATGTATATGAACATTATGTGTAAACATATCAGAACAAATTTAATGTAAATATTTTTTGCAAGCAAATTACATCTGGGAAATTGCTTTTAGATTAGCTAAAAATCTCAGATTTTTTTTATTCTGACTAGTTTGATGTAATCCCAGAAGATTGCCTAAGAAACATCAATGAATTTCTTTTGATTTCTTCAGACCAAAGGGGTTCTTGTATCATACATTCATAGCTACTTGAGTCATCAACACAAGGGAAGTCTACTTCTTTATAAATTCTCTCTTTGACTAATATCTGAATATGTAATGGATTAGAAAATGTTTTCATATAAGATTTTATAATTACATTTCTTTCAGGAAACTTAGTATAGTTTATGACAGGAATACATTGATTAACCAAAGCCTGAAAATCTTTAGCACCTTTTATGCTCTTAAGGAGATGTAAAATGGCCAATAACAAGCAGCAAAAAGTACATCTCTCTAATGACTATAAGATCACAGCACTTGTTAAATATATTTATATACATTTTTGTCTGACTGCGTGCATTTAAACTCAGTTTTTTGCGGAATATAGGGCTACATACCCCATTAGTGTTATTGCTGCAGAGATAACCACACCCATAACACTCAGGAAATGAAATTCCAGCACTAATTAATGGATCTTGTAGTTCGCCTACATGCATATTTTGCGGTTTTAAACAGATGGATTGTAATATTTTTCTTATGCTGACATATATTGATATTACATGCTTTTGCTTATTGAATTTGAAATGTGAGAAAACTCTCTTTGTTTTATTTATTTATTTTTATTAAAAACTGGCATCAAGCGACTTCCTTTGGTCATTTTATGATTTTATTTAAAGGGCAGAGAAAACATTTAAATACACTTCTCTCTTCACAGTTGTCTGAAAAGTGTACACTTTTTCTGAAAAACACAAATCATGGAGTTTTGAGAAGTTTCTGTTTTGCATCAACCTCATACTTTGAAGTTAGAATCAACTCACTTTCCTGTGTCCTTCCTCAAAAATATAAAAAATACATGAAAATTAAACTGTCCCAGGGTAACAACTGATTGGATAATGAATGTGGACTACAGAAAGTATTTTCACTATGAACAAAGTCAAAGTCAAGTGTTTTCCACTATATTATTTTGTGGTGCTGGAATTTTCTAAGACAAGTTTGATTCAAATAGCATGGATGTCCTGTGGTCTCGGGAGACAGACAAAAAGGCTCGTACTCTCAATATTCCCCTGGTTTGATGTACCCAGATATAGTTTTGAGTCATGTCTTATTTATCACGTTTCACTCTCCCTTCGTCAGTTTTTCTGTGTAATGCGTATTTTATAACTGCTTGTAGGTTCAAAAAGTGGGTTGCCTATGTGTTTGTCTCGACTGTTGTTGCAGGATATGACAAACCATTGAAAAGAGAAGGGATTATACAAGCTTCTGGCCTTTGTTTATGTGGATTATTTATTTATTTATTTATTTTTTAAATTAATTTCTTAAGGTGTTCATCATATAACCAGTTAGCACAGAGAACAGTAATGACTACAATTAGTGCTGCAGCAGATTAAGAATGTATGTTTTATTGTAAATATAGTACTGGGTCACTTCATAGAGCATTTAAAGCATTTCTCAGCTGTTGATGGTCACAGACAGAGTCTTGAAGTGACAGGGTGGACAGTGAGATCAGACGCATGCCTGAACCAGGCTGACACGCATCATGATGAAAGCCAAGGATTTGTACTAAGAAAGGGATTATGTCTGTCCATTTCATTTCAGAGGTCTGGAACAGATGCATAATAAGCTCCCAAATTTACATCAGCCACATTATTTATTCATTATGAAATCTTATAATGTTGACCAGGAATTTAATAACAAGACACAGACACTACAAGTTTCATATCTATTGTGCCTTTTATAACAACTCTTAAAGGGTATATTTACTACATTTATTTTTTAATGTCTAATACATTGAGAGTTTTACACTTCCCAAAATGACCATGTGATATTTTTTTCTAATTTCACAAATATGACCAGTCCAGACTTTTGTAAAAGCCAGCTCTTTAACCAGTGTACAACTAAACATATCTGAACGTAATCCAAGGGTTATGGTTATAAGAAATTTGGTTACAGGCTGTCGACTGAACCAGTCTCAGTTTTAATAAGAAAGGCACCCTAACCCTAACCTTGGTCCAAACATGTGTCTCTGCCAAGTTGCGATGCGTGTTTAATTGGCTTGATCCTTATCTGTCCGGGAATTTGTGTGCAACAGCTAGATGGAAAGCAAGATTTCATGTTTCGTTTGGAGTCAGAAAAAAGTAGATATCGGATGCCTTAAATATACTTACGCTGGGGATGATTTTCACAGGTGAAAATATAACTAACCACCAAATCCATGTGACTACCTGCCTGAACAGACTTCATGCTAACTTTATGCTGCATACCTAACATGATGTAGCCTAGGTTTTCAGATAAAGTATGAAAAGTTAGTGATTGCTTGCTCTATTCAATGTATTTTTACAATTGATTACAACAATGTAACAAAGTTACAAAAGTAACAAACCATATTTTTTGACGGTACAAAATATACATATTTTACGCAACTTAATATTACAGATGAATTAACAACATGGTTGACCTCAGATGAAGACAGCACACATTCTGATGTAACATTTTTGTGTCTGCACCCCCTGACATGGGGGATACTATCTGTGAGACAACCTACCCATGAGACACTATCCCCGGTCTCTCCCTACCTCCTACCTCCCCTCTGTGGTGACAGGCGGCTATGACAGCCTTACACATAGTAAAGTCAAACAACATACATGTATACAGTAAATAGAAAGTTCTATGATGATCAGAGATCTATAAAATTGACCATATTGAATTCTGGAGTTTAATGTTGAAGATGTTTTTCTGAGTCTAAATTAATTTCCAGACAATGTTCTAATCCTGGCAGACAGAAGGCATTGTGTTGATGAAAGAGAAACCAATACATATTGTTATGTTTGACTGGTAGGACTGCACAGCACTTGGAGTTGATGCTGGAATAATGTACCTAGGTCACAGACTGACCCTGTTTGCTTTGCAACCTATAAAGGATGAGTGAATGGACAGCTGACTGTTTTGGACATCTGGTTGTCATTTACTAATATTTACTGACTGCAGTCTCCCCATAATATAGGCTACATATGCAATACTAGATGTTTATTATTATTATTATTGTTGTTATTATTATTATTATTTATTTGTGTTGTTGTTGTTATTCATATCTGTATCAATACTATTTCCATGTGGTTCAGGCAGCAGTTTGTTTCTTTTCTAATAATTTGAGTTGTAAATGTTTTGGGTTTGGTGCAAATACAATGGTTTTTGGCGATTAAAAAGGGTCCCATTATTTCCTTGCAATGTTCTTCATATGCCCTGGAAACATTTGCCCAAGAGCTTTGAGTGTATGTTTTCCCTGTGGCAGGAATATCTCTAGATTTCCATCTTCCATTGATGGAAAACAATGCAAAGTATTGTACCTGAGTTTCACTTTTGCCAATTCTAAAAGGTGGAAAACAAAGTAAATCTCCATAATGTAATGCCAAATAACATACTGATACAAGATTGAACATAAATACCCTTCCTGTCTGCTGTTGTACTCTTGAGAACAGTACATTACCCAGATTGCTCCAGATTGCTCTAATTATCAAGCAACTGAAGAATTTTCCCAAGTTCAGAAACGCTGCTGATCTCATTAACAGTAATATCGCATACAGAAAATGTAAAATATATATGACACCTGAACACACAAGAATGGGGAATGGGGTGCATTCACAGAGGAGCTCATTATCCAAACACCAGAGCTCCCTTACCTGAATCTCAGAAATGTATATTATCTCCCCACCCACATACTTAATATTCACATTGGGAGGGAAGAAGAGAGGTAGTGATAGATCTACACCAGGGTGCATCAGCGAGAGAGAGGCTGAGAAACACTGTGCTGGGCCCAAGAAAGACACATATACTCACAGTGTCCATTGCTAAAATAAATGCACATACACAGTTTAATTTTCTAAAGATAATTTTCTAATTTAGATCTGATTTAAAGAAAGTGTGGGGGACATTAGTATTGTTACAATTAATACCTGTTGTTTAAAATTGTTTCATGTTCATAGTCTGTTGATCCAAAAAAAAAAAACAGGTTAAAAATTAGTTAAAAAGGCAAGGACTGGGATTTTGGCAGCAGGCGTTCAGAAAATGTCAATCAGACCACAAAGCTTTCAGCACAGCTGTTTGATAATTTGGAATACATTTAACATAAAGCAAAGCATAAAAAGTGAGAAACATAGACTATGCTTGTGTGACCAGGCTTTATGGCTATAGCACTATATTTGAAACTTTTTGACAGTGATGTGTCATTTATAAAGCAACACATACTAATTTCAGTGATGCTTATGTTTGAGGTTATCTCCTACCAGTTTTGTGGATGTTATGTTTTATAATTTTTGCTTTGTTTTGCTTTTTAAGATAACCGGGGTTTGCATTCGCAACCCATCGTTATCTTTCAAGTCGGAAGCACTGCCCAAGGGGGAGGGGTTACTGTATAACAAAATGGCAATGCAAGGGGGCGAACACAACATCCAGCAAACTCGAACACTCAGCCCTCGTAGGCGAGGCTTAAGGAACTTCCTGTATACCTGAGCAATAGGGATGTGAAAGTAAGCAACTTTCAGATCCACTGAAATGAACCAGTCACCGGGCTGATGGCCTGGGACATGGTGCGCAGGTTGAGTGTGCTGAAGCACAACACCCTGAGGCGGTGGTTCAGGCTTCTCCAAGATGGGGCCATTCTCCTTGGGAACTAGGAAGTGTGGGTATTAGAATCCCCCATGCTGCCCCAGTGGGGGAGCTTCGCAAATTGCTCACTTCTCCAGGAGAGCGGCGATTTCGACACAAAGTGCCACACACTGCAACAGGTCCCTCACTTGCGTTCACACCACACCTCGGAAGGTGGGTGGACGGGTCTGAAACTACAGGGAGTAACCAACTGTTATAGTTTGGAGATGTATGGGTGTGCCAGAGACTGTTGGAATGTCACAGGGCCAAAGCGCAGGAGGAGAAGGGGGCGGAGGTCCGCCAGCCGTCCTCCTGACGAATGCCATGCCAGGCTGCCGGGGGCAGTAAGGCCTGGTGCTGGGCTGCTGTGGGAGGTGCTTGCCTGCCGGTTCGAAGATCAGCATGGGGGTGGACTGCTGCCTGGGCTGCTGCCTGGGAGCAGAGATCGGGAGACGTCCAGCTCCTGAAGGCTGCCTGCGGGGCAGAACCGAAGGTGTAACAGGGTAGACCCTGGGTAGCTGCATGGAAAGTTCCCTCTCCTGGGGAGTGCGCGTCAGCAGCTATGAGGCGGGTCCTGTCCATGACAGGCACCCGTCTGCCTGTGACAGTCCCATTGCCGGATGGTTCCAGGTGGCTCTCAGGTCGTCCACCTGGAACCATTCCACCTGGAACAGTAGCAGTGGGACGGCCTGTGTGGGCTACTGTGGCCGGTGCTCCCTCATGAACTCGCTGCTGTAAGCGTGTCTCCACTCTGCAATGTTTATGGACACAGGGGCACTGCAACACCAACCAGACGCTACCTTGCTGTTGCCGGTCAGAACACTGTGTATCCAATCACCAGGTGTAGGATACAAATGCCGCGTAGGTCCGTAGGCTTAGCCACACCGTGTGTGCCGGGGTTTCTGGGGACACTGGTCGAAGTGGGGCCTAGAACCGAGGCTGTGTCCTCGGTGGAGCGCAGCAGAGCTTGATCCCAGCAAGCTGATAGAGCGAGATCTCCTAAAGCCACAGCTGCGGGCTGTAGTGTGGGCGCAAGCCTGCGGAGGAGCACCTTTCGCGGGCGAGATCTCTTGCAACAGACCGAGGCTTAGCCTGGGTGGCCAGGCTTCGGATTTTACTGCCGCTGCTAGCGCTCCTGCTGTGGAGGAAAAAGCCCTGTGGACTAAAAACCAACACAGCAAGCAATCGGATAATATATGGCACTATATTAACATGATTATTATTTTTAAATGCTCTATTTGTGAACCGAAACTGAAACCAAAAGCACAGCCGGAGCTCCGGTGTGCGGATGGACAGGATCAAAATTAGCTATAAATATAACTAATAAGACACACAATAGGGACAGAGATGTAGCGAAGCGGTGGTGAACAACACTATTAGTGAAGCCAGCCAACCGAAATACGCAGTTTTTAAGGTCTAATGCAACACACAGACACAGAAAGCTCATGTTCTCGGGTCCAGCAAAATGGCAAAAGAGGACAAACCTGCCCAGATGGCACCTTTTATCAAACAGGAAGTGGGAAGGGACCTGTTTGAGTGACGAGCCAATGGCAGCTTTGATAGAGTGACGTTTCGATCAGGTTCCTTCAGAAGTGCACAGAAACCCCTCCCCCTTGGGCAGTGCTTCAAATAATGTATTGTGCCTGCTGGGAGGTTACTGTGTTCTGGTGTCTTTAGTATTTACTACTTTCAGTATAGTTGTGTCTTTTTAATGTTGCTGAACACCGGGTATATTCATATAGGGGTTTATACCAATTTGCTATTTCCGACAATACAAATTAAATTTAACATGCATACGTCACCGCGCATATAGTTTATTATGAGTAAGGTGCTTTTACTGGCAAATTAACATGTTTCATGCAAGTAAAATCAATACCAATACATAAACCGTGTGCTTGTAAACATAAATAAAAACATGATTACTGTTCGAGAAGGTAAAAATGGAACCTTCCGGACAGACCTAGAAATTTGAGACATGCAGTAATGTCACAGCCCAAGTCTAAAGCACCTCAGTTCCTAGTCTAAAGCACTCCCTCAATTCCCCACCAGAGGGCTGTGACCTCGACTACACCTTTGCCTTGCCTTTGTTTACGCTGTTTTGCCGGTACTTGAACTCTGCACGTTTCCAACCACCTCTTCCACACTCTGCACTTGGGTCCTCTACCTCCCTGTCTTCCCACGCCCTATGGAATGTGACAAGTAAATAGGATCCATTATTAAAAGTATATATTTCACATATTGAACAACTTGCTTGAATGTTCAATTGAACATCCGTTCTGCACAGCTCAGTACTTTTCCCATACATTGATTCAGTATCCTGCATGTCCGAAGTCCTGTGATCAAAATATGTTTTATTTGACCCTGTACTGGGTTTTGAGACTCCGAGCCATTCAGGCATTGTCATATCGGAATGATAGAATTATATATAATCAATAAAGAAAAGAAAATGGTGGCACATTTAAAATGGATGAAAAACAAAATTTGTTTGAACTGAATGGAAAGACACATTTATCTAATTCTTCTGACTGAGTTATTTAATTGGGAAAAGGTGAAATTCCACTCAAACCGGAAGCAAATGTCTATGGCAAGACAAATGATCATTTATAGATTTCTTCAATTGCATTTCAAGATAACTTCAATTATTTAAAGATATCTTTAAATACTTTACAGATAACTCAAAATTAATTTGAGATCTCATTTAACTACATTTACAGATATCTGAAATGAATTACAAAATACATGTAAATATATCTTTATTTCATTCAAAATTTCACCAATTCATTAGACATCTGCAAATACATTTTTAGATACCTGCAAATCATTTGAAAATATCTGTAAATGACTTCTTGTTCATTTAGAGATATCTGCAAATCAGTTCAAGATATCTTTAAATTACTTCCTGTTCCTTCCTGTATGTTGACTGAGATTATCACTTCCTATTTACTCATTCACTAATACTGCTGTCAAGTGACTTGAAACAGGAGCACGGTTTCATACTGTTCCACGACTCTCACAGGGGATTGGTATTTCAGATCCTGCAAGTCAGATTCATCATTTGATTTTAAATGGTTAATAAACTTTTGAATTTGCCAGGTATACAGTTCTAATTTTCTTCATTGATTTTCATTTAAATTTCCTGGCGACCATCATACTGGCCAAGGGTGTACTGTATGTGTCAGCAAGGTGAAGGGAAATGTTCTCCAGAAGTATAGGGTTTTGGACAAAACATGATATTACACGACAGACTAATAATCATAGACCAGAATAGGTTGTACAGATAAGCAGACATTTATTTTATCAGTTTCAGTGATATGATAAGGAAGTCTAGATTAGTGAAAAATGCACAGACATTTATACTGAAGCCAAAAAAAGGTAATTATTCAGTATTCATGCAGGCAAATGTAAGCAGACTTTAGGTATTTGTTTATAAGGTGATGTACCCATATATTGTTTTCTCCATCTTAGTGCTGAAAGGTTTGAAGGGAACTGGGAAACATAAATAGATTTACAGGGGAGCATTTTTTTTACAGAATTAAATATCCAATCAAGTTCTGTTCTTTATAGCTTTTCTACATACAAAGGGTGTTGTAGACAGAAGTATTCGGAGCACATGATGTCTAAGTCCTCCCTAGTATATGTGTTACTGTTAGAACATGTTAACTGATTTGCCTGTTCACTGAGTTTAGTTGCTTGTAGTCTTGATGGGTCTTAACCATGAATAAGAAGAATTATTTGTAGGATTGTTCATTTGGAAATATAACTATTTTAGCAGGAAAACAGGTCTTCAGTTGGAACAAGATGACAATAGACATGTTACATGAAAGAAGCAAACACACACAAATCTGAAAATGTGAGCGACTCCTTTAAAAGACCAAACTTTGCTGCATAAGATGAATATACAATGCGAAACCCAAATGTCAACCGGCTGATCTGTATTAATGTATTCCCTTTGTTTGAGACTCTGGGTCTGAAAATGTTAGGGATATGCAGATATCAGGTAGGAAGGCTTTGAAACAAAGGAGTGATTTGACATTGTTTGCCTTAGGTTTAATCTGAAGGAGGGGAAGCTGTAGTGTGTATGAGAACAACAAAACTAGGGTTTTGTCTGTGAAGTACAAGTTCTTCAGAAGCTGTTTTTGAGTGCTTTTGGAATTTCTCTTTATATGATACATTTATCAAAATGATGGGCTCATCTTAATGAAACTCCTAGAAGAAAGTAAGAATTAGCATACATCTAGCCAGCTGTGTTGTTGGCATGTTGCTTCACTGTTCTGTAAATTGATAACAAACGTCTTTTGATATATTTGAGAAGCCTTCTGCATTGTCTTCGAAGATCTGTCCTTTCATCGCTGTATTTCAAAACAAATGTCATGTGAATCCACAACGCTCACTACCAGAATACAAATAATACAACACATACGCACACAAAAATATTTGATACCACTGCAGTATGTTCAAAATAAACTTCCTACAGGCATTGGGTGGGTTCGGAGAAGAGTATCGCCATGGTTTGGAAACTGACGTGTGGCTCATTTGGAGCAGTTAGGTGTAGAATTGTCTTTGTGCCTCATTGTAATAAAATTATTTCTGCCAAATGTTACACCAGCAGGAGATTGCTGATGCAATGTCATGGGAACCCCCTAGAAAAAAACAAGGCAAACCAAGGAACATTGGCATCTGCAAGTTGGAGAGAGACACAAACATTACCATATCTCAGAGTTGGTACAGAGGCCTCCAATGTCTTTGACTGGTCTGGCTGAACCTAGATTTACAAAATGAAGCGCAAGACAAGTACTTTGAGGACGTGCTTTAGAAACCATCAGTAAGAAGTCAAACATATGTTCGGCCACAGAAATGTACTGCATAACCACTTGATGTGAGTCATTGGACATGTCCTACCATAGACTGCTAATTTACAGATAATTACCATAAACAACATTATACTTTCCACATCATCAGTATGGCAAGCCAAATTATCATTTAGAGATAACTCTAAATGCATTTCAAGCAGGTGCTTTTTAAAGATATCTCAAAATGATTTAAAGATATCTTTAAATGATTTAGAGATATCTGCAAATCATTTAGAGATATCTCTAAATGTACTTTTAAATGAGATATCTTGAAATATTTTAAGATATCTGGAATTATTTGACGATATATTGAAATATTTGCAGATATCTTAATGATTTAGAGATATCACAAAATGTTTGCAGATATCTTTAAATGAATTAAAAATATCTCTAAATGATCATTTGGCTTGCCATACATCTGAGTCTTCATAGTAAGTGTTCTTTACTACAGGGTATACGGTATGGAAATAGGAAGATCAATCTATTTTTCTTTGAAGAGTATCTGTTTGACAGGGTTTCCTTTTTCTCTTATGGCAGAACATTGAAGTGCAGAAGAACAGCATTGGAATCCTAATGATTATCTTTGGATAATATGAGGAGACAATTACCTCCAGGATATCCCATAATAATGCAGCACAGAGAGGGAAAGGCTGGCATGCTTTAGCATTCTTCTGCAGGAACTGGAGTCTTAACAATGTTATGTTCTCTACTTGTCCCCAGATGACATAAACACTAAAGTAACTACGCAGGCACCTCTGTTTTTATTGGTTGTGTATACCTTCACAACTGGAAAAATTTCAACTCTTTTTTCTGCGAATCTAAATGTTTACTCAATCACCTGCAATTAAACATAAAACAGTGTAAATATTTATCATGAATGGCAGCACAGTAAAACTGTCAAGGCTGTTTAGTCCGTTAGGGATAAAACTGTTAAATTAACGAAGTGAACCACGTTTTTTAAAAATGTGTGTGTGTGTGTGTATATATACAGTGCCTTGCAAAAGTATTCAGACTGCTGACCAATTCTCTCATATTACTGAATTACAAATGGTACATTTAAATTTTGTTCGGTTTAATATTTTATTTTAAAAGTGTAACTCAAAATCAATGATTGTAAGGTGACATTGGTTTTATATAGGGAAATATTTTTAAGGAAAATAAAAAATGGAAATATGTTGCTGCATAATTATTCAACCCCTGTGCTGTGGAAGCGCCCAGTTTACACAGGTGAAATTGCCCCTATGAGGACACGATTACCTCACCTTTGGCCTCCGTAACATAAACCAGTTTCAGAGAGAGAGAGAGAGAGAGAGAGAGAGAGAGAGAGAGAGTTACTACCCCTTTCAAACAAGGTAAACCTTTCCTGACATTCAAATCTGTGCTTTGATGAGGCTTGCGGGAGGGAGGTAGGGAGCACCTGAGGGACACTGGAATTAGAGAAACAAGCTTTATTAGAAAACCTGTGCTGAGGCTGTGATCTCAATACTGATATCACTTTACAACCAGAATATGCTTGGAAGCTCCTTCAGTACCCAACTGTCACATTATCACCCACTCAATACATTAGCATTATTGGGATATTAAAAACATATATCACTGTTGTTAATTTACAATAATTAAATACTGTGTATTGTGTTGTGTGTCTCATTATACATTAGCATTTGAAAAGAACCCCTTGCTGTGCATAAATGTGCATCAGAAACATTATCTGGAGCAATTCACAAAACTAGCCTGTATGGTAGGGTGGGAAGACTGAAGCCATTACTAAGAATAAACCATTTCAAAGCATGAGACCAAACTGGAACTTTTTGCCCCAAATGCCGAGGGTTACATGAGTGGCCCAATCACAGCCCTGACTTGAATCCTATTGGGAATCTGTGGAAAAACTGGAAAACTGCTGTCATTAAGTGACCAACAAGCAACTGGAGAGAGCTTGAGCAAATCTGCCAAGAAAAGTAGGCATAAATTGCACCAAGACAGGTGAAAAAAGACTGGTAGCCGTAATTGCTGTCAAAGGTGCTTCCACCACATTTCAAAACTTATGTAATCAACATATTTCAGTTTGTATTGATTATTTAAGTTTTAAAAATGCTAAATTTTGTAATTTAACAAAATGGGACACCATAGGAAGGATATGAATACTTCTGCAAGACACACTATCTCCATGGTTCATATGTTATAAAGATGTCTGAAATAGTTATACTGTAATTTACAAATAATTCTAGAATTTGCTGCTGTGCCTTTGCAAAAAATAGAGTCCACAAAATATTACACATACACACATTATTTCTGTTGATCTTACACTTATGCACCACAAGAGGGTGCATCAACATGGGAAACCGACTCCTTTCAAAAACCTGCATGAGTAACTTGTGTTCTCTGTTGTCAAGTATTATCAAACATTTAACAGTTGGTTTTCAGACTTGAATACTTTGTATATTTTAAATGATGTATATCTATTATGCATATTATATTATAAACAGGTATTTGATTAGTTTAATTTAAAAAATAAATAAAAAACACCAATAAATATGGTATACACACCAATCAGCCATAATATTATGACCACCTGCCTAATATTGTGTAGGTCCCCCTTTTGCCGCCAAAACAGCCCTGACCCGTCGAGGCATGGACTCCACTAGACCTCTGAAGGTGTGCTGTGGTATCTGGCACCAAGACGTTAGCAGCAGATCCTTTAAGTCCTGTAAGTTGCGAGGTGGGGCCTCCATGTATCAGACTTGTTTGTCCACCACATCCCACAGATGCTCGATTGGATTAAGATCTGGGGAATTTGGAGACCAAGTCAACACCTTGAACTCGTGATTCATCAGACCAGGCCACCTTCTTCCATTGCTCCGTGGTCCTGTTCTGATGCTCAAGTGCCCATTGTAGGCGCTTTCGGCAGTGGACAGGGGTCAGCATGGGCACCCTGACTGGTCTGCGGCTACACAGCCCCATACGCAACAAACTGCGATGCACTGTGTGTTCTGACACCTTTCTATCAGAACCTGCATTCACTTTTTCAGCAATTTGAGCTACAGTAGCTCGTCTGTAAGATTGGACCACACGGGCCAGCCTTCGCTCCCCACGTGCATCAATGAGCCTTGGCCGCACATGACCCTGTTGCCAGTTCACCGCTTTTTACACTGCTGACCACTGCAGACTGGGAACACCCCACAAGAGCTGCAGTTTTGGAGATGCTCTGACCCAGTCATCTAGCCATCACAATGTGGCCCTTGTCAAAGTCGCTCAGATCCTTACGCTTGCCCATTTTTCCTGCTTCTAACACATCAACTTTGAGGACAAAATGTTCACTTGCTGCCTAATATATCCCACCCACTGACAGGTGCCATGATAACGAGATTATCAGTGTTATTCACTTCACCTGTCAGTGCTCATAATGTTTTGGCTGATCAGTGTATGTATGCTTACCATAAGGATCTTATTATTGGCAATTGTGTTTAAATATTTAAATGTTTGTTTTTCTCTTTTGTCTGAGCAGGGAGTTTTCCATTGTGCAATGCATGTAAGATAACACAAGATGGCAGAGTAGGCTTAAAATAAATGTGTATATATAGATATTGAATGGGTTATTTTCAAATCATCTACCCATGTTTTGGTGAGTAAATTTAAGATTTTCGCCAATAAATCTATTTTACACAATTCTGCAGAAGAAAGCATGGTAACTTAATACATGGAGAGAATGTGGTTTATAACGGGTACCACTGACTGAAATTGAACCAGATTAAATAAATTAAAAGTCATTCAGTTTGTATTTACAAATTATAGAGGCACCTTCTTATTACCTATGAAATTATCCACATTATGTACTATTGGGCTTAATTGCAATTTGCAAGTGGGCCAGGGTTTTGATTTCATTTGAGCACTATTTTGACTGTTATGTGTGTACATCACAACAGTCATTTTCATCTAAACATCAAACCTCCGGAGCTAGGAAAATTACCTCAAAATCCTATGCTGCTGCCCTAGCAATACAGTAAAAACCTCTTAGTTCCTCTGTCTCACCACTGGTCTAGCTATTGATGCCACACTCAGTTTTTTGCGTTTGTATTGTGACTTGCCACAGGAGTGCAACAGAGTGTAAAACAACAAAAAGCAGAAGTGGGATCAGTCTGCAGAGTTGTTGCATCTGTTTGCTGCAAATTACCTATTATTTTGTCAAATGTGATGCTGCCACACAGGATAGAAAATCAAGATCCCACCTGGGGGTCAAGCTAAAAGCATGAACAGTAAAACAACCTGCAACGAGGCGATGCAATTTCCTCTTTGTTCAATACTGTGGCTGTTATTGGTTTTAGACATAATATCTAAAGATGGACAAAAACTAATAAGTAACTGTAAGTAATGTGTTGTATTTTAGAGTAATAATAATGGAGTACATTGTATAGAATGTAAAGAAGTAGCAGGTAGGTAAAATCAATAATCTGTCTTTAGTTGATGAATAATTATGGGTGGATATATTTATGTTATACAAATGTGTATATTAGATAATTGTCTACAATTAATTAAAATGCTAGTGTTGATGCAATAATTCACACATGACTGCAGTAAATATTGTTCATCAGACTAAACTTATCAATTATATACTTTCAGAGTTTGTTGAACACAGACTCATCCAAGAGAAAACGAGAGATTCCAGTTGACTGGACTGATTTCAGACAGGGGGCATGGGAGAGACAGAAATGGAAAATGCACACACACCCTGCCTTAACTGCATCAGATGGCTTATTTCTTCTAGGCTCAATCAATATGTAACTAACTAAAAATATATAATTCCTAAGTTGATTAAGTACATATGTTTAATTAACAATATTTCAAAACTACAACTAGACTATAAAGAGAGAAATATATATATCAGGTTTTTTTTTACAAGTTTAATTTCAGTTCACATGCCTCTAAAGCATAAACATCTTCTTTTCCCACTGTGTACATTTTGCATTATACTGCTGTGTCTGTAGGCAGAGTTTTTCCATTGATCTGACAATAAAAAATAAATAAAATAAAAAATTCTCAAGCAAACAACACAGCTTGAGTCAAGCATCACTGTGAATTACAAATGTAAATCCTAACAAGAAGGAAACTATAGGCTTTGTGTATCTCTGTAGCCCAATGTCAGTTTTCCATTAACAAAACATGACTGTGGAAAGATTAATGAAAACTGAAACATCCTATATATATAATATACCTTTCCAGAATGTTTCAATATAATATACCGTAATATACACTACAGGTTATCACACGACACATATAAATCCTGCTTTGATTAAGTGCATTTCAGTGATGCAGCCGTGACTGGCTGAATTCATGTATGTGTGTCTTTATTCAGTAAGTGGTTATAATCTAGATTGCTCTCGCACAATGCCATTGTTTAATTTTGGAAACTGTCAAAAATGGAAAAAATACAACAAGGGGTAACTTTTGTCAGGCTTTATTAACAAACTGACCAGTAATGTTGTTATACCAAATAACATCACTGTTCTTTTTGAGATGTCCCTTCAATATAAAAATGGGCTCATTTGTAACCTTTCAATTGCTAATTTTGCAAAGGTTTGTCTTACCTCCCTTTTTCTTTCAGTTATTTTTGTAACTTGTGCTTCACCATTTATTCAAGCTTTCTGGATACAGAAATCTAAAACACCAAAGCTCATCACAGTGTAACTTCTGTATCTATCAGTGGTTTTATTGATCTATGTCTGATGAGCAGAAAGATACAATGGCAGCGCTGTTAGATTGATTAGAAAGTATTGAAAGCGTCCATGGATCAATGAGGCGGGAGTATAGATTTCAGCTGTTTTTGTGGATTGTGTGGAATTGCACAGCAATTTTAATTGACTTTATTTTACAAATGGAGAAATGGGCATTTGTTTAATTTTCGGTAGCCTGTTAGAGAAATGAAAACACTTTACAATATGTCTCCCTATTTACAGTGTATTTACATTGTAATTATGCATTATTACAATGTATTCAATGTGTAATAATGATTAACAGTATATGTACATCATTTTAACTACATTTGTAACTACGTTTGTAATTCAGTTTTTTTCTTAAATCTACATGTGATTACATATAAAACTAGTCAGAATTTTCCATTTCAAAAAAGCTAAATATGTTTTGAGAAGGAGTGCCTGTGGTTGTTTAACAGTGGTTATATTGCATAGACAAGGTAAAGAAGTATCAGTGTCAAACCATCCATTCATGCATTTTCAAACACGCTTGTCCTAATGAGGTCATTAGGCAGCAAACTAAGCAGGGCAACCAAACCTCCCTCATCTCCTCCTGGGGGATTCCCAGGCGTTCCCAAGCCAGTGGGAGATATAATCCATCCAGCGTTTCTAGAATCGGCCTCCATATCTGTGCTCAGTGGGCTATGCTAGGTATAGTTCCAAAAGTAGCCTCTGTCCTCACTTACAAACTCTTGACATCATACTTGAATTTACAGAGAGACTAAACTAACTAAAAGGTTCATTTTTGGATGCAGTAGGGAAAATACAAAAATGCCATTTCCCCATATGCACATCCCTTACGTATATTCACGTCATATGTGAATGGTCTGCAGCTTTATCTGATTTGCACTGACCAAAACTAGGGAATATGAATGTAATATTTCTGAAATGCAGCTCGCCACAGACCAGTAAGTGAATAAATAAATCCACGGAGTCCACCAAGAGACTAAAACATCTGACAAGAAAGTTGGTGAAACTACCCAGGTTCAAAGTGTTCATTTGGAGTCATTTTTCACGTTACATCAGCATCAGGAAGTCAGGCTTGGCCGCATTATCTCATACTTCTGAGAGATTCAGTTACATTCCTCTTGAGAAGCTATGAGTACCTCCTGCAGCCTTTGGTCAGCACATTGTGTGGTCAATGTGTGTTGAGACATGGAGCCCTGTGGGCGTTTGCAGTTGTTGAATTTTGTCCTCTGTGACACACCACTATTCCTAATGGTGGGGGGTTAATCTCAGGCATGCTCAGTGGGAAACCAATCAGACAAAATCATACACATTTAAATATGAACAAACTAGCAGCATCATGGTTTAAACAGAATTAATCCATCCTGGTGAGAGTCAAAGGGAAGCCAGAGCCAATCCCAGCACGCATAGGGCACAAGGCAGGAATACACCCAGGACAGGACAGCAGTCCATCACTTGGCAACACACATATGTACAGGGCAATTTACCCAGGCCAATTAACCTAACTTGCATGTCTTTGGACAGTGGGCGGAAACCACAGTGCCTAACCACCACGCCACCCTGCCACCCTTAAACAGAATATATATATATATATATATATATATATATAAAAACAAATGTTTATATATGTTGCATTTGAAATTAGCTTTGAATCTAATGGGATACCTGAGTTTGCAGCCCTTTGTACACAGACTTTGTTCCGTTTTCTTTGTTTTAAAAGATCAGATGACACATTTTGTTCTGAGTATTATCGGTAGCTCCAGTCGGGCTATCGAGTCATGAAGAGAAAAGCAATCTAAAACCTTTGCCATTTCCTTTACGATTGTCAAATTGCCAATATCAAAGGAATACTTCTATCATTTCAGCCGTGCATCTCAGCTTGCCCAGCTGAAGACACCGCTGAGAACTGATTGAGAAGCAATGAGATGGAAAAATTACTTTCCATCACTTGCTTCACTACATAAAGCAAATCCTATTTCTCAGCCAATTGATCTGTTTATAAAACAAGCCGATTCTCAGGTATTAAGGCCTGGGCTAATTTCTGTGTACGTGCTCCCTTCATCGCCCTAAGATGGTAAATAATCTCGACTCCACAAACATATCACAAATGGATTGCCTTTGAAACTTCACCTCTGAACACAACACGAGTGCCTTTGAGGACATTTAGACTTCCAGTTAGTGTTCTGAATTCAATAGCAAGGTTTAAGAAGACAAAAATTGAAACCAGAAAAACTTAGGCACACAGGAATCAGTGTTGTAACCGTTCTTGTTGTTAGAAGAAAACTAAAATGGGCTACATTGGCGAATTCCTTAATTTCAGAACAAAAATGACAGTGTTGATTTTCTGTCCTGGATATTTTCGCTCTTTTTGTTTTTCAGAATAAGGGCCAAGATTTGGTATTATTTTGCTTCTCTGTGTACTTTGATGTAATTTGGCTTTTAAGAAAAGATTACAGCAAAAGATTAATTGAAAGTACAGCTGTTTTATAAGACATAATTAACCTAGAGAATAGGTCAGAGTATTTAGAAAATATTTCCCATATTTTTAAATGGTTGAAGAAAGTTCAGATCATTACTTTAACTCATTCCCTGCCCTGGACGAATATAGTTGCCCAGTCTTGTTTCAGGCTATATTTGAATATTGGCGGCCATCTTGCCTGGGCTGGCTGGGGGTGAAGTGGTCTAGAGCTGTTGGGCAGTGAATCAGTTAAAGACAATTAATTTGTTAATGAAAATAGCAAAGCTTTACAACATAGCTCGGAAGAAATTATTCCTTATTCTATTGCTAAAGCATCCGAGTTGTCTGTAAATCATAATGAAAAGATGCCTAAAGGAAGTATTAAAAATGGAAAAGGAAATTAAACTTTGACAATGAAAAATATAAATTTGAAGGAACAAAGGGCAAGTATAACAATTGTGTGTGTGTGTGGGTGCGGAGTGGAGGTGTAACACATAATGATATGTTGGACTCAAGGCAAAGCCAGGCATTTGCACTTATGTTGTAAGTCGCCCTGGATAAGGGCGTCTGCCAAGAAATAAAAAATAAAATAATAATAATAATAATAATAATAATAATAATAATAATAATAATATAAATAATAATATAAATAATAATAATAATAATAATAATAATAATAATAATAATAATAATAATAATAATAATAATAATGGTCTGATTCCTTTTGTTGTGTAAAGTTAAAGTAAAGGAAACATAATGTATGGATAGGTCTTTGCTACAGATGAGTAGGTGTGGACTGGCTTATTGAGCCTGTTATTTAATTAACAAGAATTGATAGAAAGTGGTATATTACTATTTAATTCTTCTCCCTCTCCAGGTCTCTGACCCTCCCGCGGCTCGCCGTTGCTCTCAGGCAATACACTATATCAAGATGTTCTTTACGTCTTTAAAGCCCACAGTTTTAGGGGAGTACGAAAAGCCTGCTAAATATCCTTCATTTCACAGACTTCGTCGCCAGTCTGTGGCACTTCTCCACTCAATCGAAAGCTTTGATCCTGTGTTGGCATATATATATACACACACACACACACACATACACACACACACAGACAGTGCCTATAGGAAGTAGTCACCTGCATTGGACGTTTTTTGTTTAAACCTTACATGTTTATGCATTTCTTCCTCACTGTCATATTTATATTAAAGGTCCGTGGCTAGACTGTATTACAGGGTACTACTAATCCCAAAATGACCACTGCTAGAAATCTACATTTCCAAGAAAGCATCTGTGGTTTCCATTTCCAAGAGGGTGCAGACTCCCCTGTCAGGAATTGGCAGCTAATGCCATGCCTATAAAAGACAGTTGAAAGAAACTTTTTTGTGAAACCTCCATTTTGACTGACTGGACTTCTGGTGCTTAAGTATATTGTTTGGAAGAGGAGCTGATTTTGTGTAATGAACTTTGGACAGGCTGTTGATGATGTGACTTGTAAATTATACTTAATAAAATTCAGGCATTGGCCTGGGAAACAATAATTACTATGTCTGTTTGAATGTGCTGTCCCTGCTTATGAGTGTGATATTAGTACACGAAGTAGCTGCTTTGTTACTATATACATTGGCATTATAATAATAAAATCTGATATTTGATATATCTGCAAACTTGCACCTGTGTTCATTTATCATAAATATGGTCTTTACTGACTAAAGAACTCCATATGTGCGAATATAATTAGTTTGCTGCCACTTCATGGTCACCAACACCTGTTATATTAGATACTAAAGCTAATGTTATTATAAGTGATTTATTGTGAACAATATTAATTAAGGGTTATGGGAGTGACAGACAGCTGAATGATGTAGTGGACTTGTTCTGGTAATTGGGTGTCAGGTTGGAGTTTTATAATTAATGACAGAGGGAGAGTACGAGTGAGTCTGAGATTCATTCCTAAATCTTTTTTTTTTTTAATTGCAAACTTTTCACTGTGATATTTTAAGCACAGGTTTTGCTAAATTCAGCTATTTAGAGATCATTAGGCCGCATAGCCTTCACTCTCTCAAAAGACTGGATTCATTGATCAAGTCACCTAATTAATTGATAACTAACTGTTCCCACTCTTCAGGAATTGTTGATTAAGGGCGACCTATTAAACCAACTGGACTCATGCCCTCTAGGAAGGCTTGGGGACCACTGTCATACTCTGAGATGAAAGATGACAAAATGGATCCAGTACTGAATCTTCAGTCTATCCTCACTACAGTAACCTGAGTGATACTCTTGCCAAAGTGCCTCCTCCCTGCTCTGGTTATCTTTACACTGCACACACTTCTTTGGCACAGGGAGAGTGATTTATCCATTACATCTGAAGCTGGATAGATGGCCTTAAGGGTTTGGGTGCTTAGAAAATAGTACTGCATACTTGCATATATGTTCCAAATCCAGATCAACATGTCGATCAAGGGGCCTGATTACATCAAAAATGTTCACCAGCTGTGAAAGCGAAAACGTCCTGAAGAGTCGCAGGAGGGAATCTTACAAAAACTGAATCTGCCAGTGAGTACAGTTGTGTAGTTTTCTATTAGCGGGTGTGTAAAGGTTGTGGTGCGAATCCTTTTAGATTTAATACCACGAAAGTTTAGCAGTGCGATATCCATTCACAGAAATGCAGTTAATGCTTTTGCGATTTTTTATTGATTTAATTGGGTCCAAGATCTTAATCAGGATAAGACAATTCATATACAATCACATTTAAATATGTATCAGCTCATTGTACTAGGATGTTTGCTTATTGTATTTTGAACACATTTTCTTAGTGCACTTTTATAATGCTTTAAAATGTTTCTTGTGTACGCCGTAAGTCACCCTGGATAAGGGCATCTGTAATCAAATGTTGCATCGGTTCATCTGTAGTGCACTTTAGCTCTCTGCAATGTATTTTTTAATGCAATTCTCAGCGTTGCCCCTCTCCCTAAATGTATCTTGTAATGTGTGAGCTTGCATGGAATATGTCCTCCAATTCTCAAATCCTGCGTATTCTGTTAAATTTACAAATGCTTCTAGTGAAGGGCCTGGACAATCTTAGAGACAAGGTGGAGGATGGGCATTGGGAGAAAACCATGGTAGTTCAGACCACTCAACCACAGATCCCACTGAGGAACTGGAGGACCTTTAGCTGTAGGGTCAGCTGTAGGACTTGGAGCTGTGTTTGGGTTGACTGTGATTGTGTGAGCATGCTATCTATATTGTTGTGTAGCTATATTGATTAAGTATGGATCTATATCGTTGTGTAGCTGGTGGAAGAGTGTTTACCCTAAAACTATTTGAGACATAACTGGATGAAATGATGTTGAAATTTCCACATTGCTGTATTTAATTTAAACCAATCTGTCAATGTGTAGCATTTTAGTGGTAATGCCTTAGTAAATAGAGTGGACTAGGCCCATACAGAACTACTATTACTATTACAGTGTTTTAAAACAGGCAGCACTTTTTATTATGTGAAATAGTATAGTGGTATGCCTTTTAGTTAAAACACTTACTGTACTCCGCAGAGAAATATCTGGTTTGATCTTCTCAAAAAAATAATAAAAGCATGGTGTCACATAGACTTACTCATCGTGGGTTAACATCTGCTCCACATTAAAAGGTGTGCGTATTAAAACACGCACAGAGGGTGTCATAAACCACGACACTTAAATGCCTTGGTCATTAATGCACAAAATGTCATTGTTAGAGTAATTTGGTTTCAGATTCCTTTCACTGATGCCTATCCACTGGCCAGAAAGTGCCATGACTCATTTAGCTTTCATTTTCTGACTGTCACCACAAGGAATATCTTCTTCATTATTAATCATAATTGGACATGCACTGCCACCCAAGGGAGCAAACCGATGAAGATTTGCATTGTCATTTTTTTTTTTGTAAATAAAAAAATTATTCATATATATATATATATATATATATATATATATATATATATATATATATATATATATGTATATACACTCACCTAAAGGATTATTAGGAACACCTGTTCAATTTCTCATTAATGCAATTATCTAACCAACCAATCACATGGCAGTTGCTTCAATGCATTTAGGGGTGTGGTCCTGGTCAAGACAATCTCCTGAACTCCAAACTGAATGTCTGAATGGGAAAGAAAGGTGATTTAAGCAATTTTGAGCGTGGCATAGTTGTTGGTGCCAGACGGGCCGGTCTGAGTATTTCACAATCTGCTCAGTTACTGGGATTTTCACGCACAACCATTTCTAGGGTTTACAAAGAATGATGTGAAAAGGGAAAAACATCCAGTATGCGGGAGTCCTGTGGGCGAAAATGCCTTGTTGATGCTAGAGGTCAGAGGAGAATGGGCCGACTGATTCAAGCTGATAGAAGAGCAACTTTGACTGAAATAAGCACTCGTTACAACCGAGGTATGCAGCAAAGCATTTGTGAAGCCACAACACGTACAACCTTGAGGCGGATGGGCTACAACAGCAGAAGACCCCACCGGGTACCACTCATCTCCACTACAAATAGGAAAAAGAGGCTACAATTTGCACAAGCTCACCAAAATTGGACAGTTGAAGACTGGAAAAATGTTGCCTGGTCTGATGAGTCTCGATTTCTGTTGAGACATTCAGATGGTAGAGTCAGAATTTGGCGTAAACAGAATGAGAACATGGATCCATCATGCCTTGTTACCACTGTGCAGGCTGGTGGTGGTGGTGTAATGGTGTGGGGGATGTTTTCTTGGCACACTTTAGGCCCCTTAGTGCCAATTGGGCATCGTTTAAATGCCACGGCCTACCTGAGCATTGTTTCTGACCATATCCATCCCTTTATGACCACCATGTACCCATCCTCTGATGGCTACTTCCAGCAGGATAATGCACCATGTCACAAAGGTCGAATCATTTCAAATTGGTTTCTTGAACATGACAATGAGTTAACTGCACTAAACTGGCCCCCACAGTCACCAGATCTCAACCCAATAGAGCATCTTTGGGATGTGGTGGAACGGGAGCTTCGTGCCCTGGATGTGCATCCCACAAATCTCCATCAACTGCAAGATGCTATCCTATCAATATGGGCCAACATTTCTAAAGAATGCTTTCAGCACCTTGTTGAATCAATGCCACGTAGAATTAAGGCAGTTCTGAAGGCGAAAGGGGGTCAAACACAGTATTAGTATGGTGTTCCTAATAATCCTTTAGGTGAGTGTATATATATATGTATATTTTGTAGCACTGACATGCAGTAGTAGAAACATAGTTGGCCATTCACAGAATAAACACTGATATTCTTTACAGAGGCTTTGCATGACAATCTACAATTAATTTTTTGTGATAATAACCATATAGTGTTTAGTGTTATCTATAGCCATCGTTCCAGAGCAAAAGCTATATTATCAGCATGATTACATTATTTGTATAGCGTATTATGGCAACACTTTGTATTAATGTGCTGCGTATAATACTTCCTAAATGTTTAACAGACATTAAATTAAGTTATAGAATAGTACCCCAATTCCGAAAAAGTTGGTATAGTATGGAAAATGCTAATAAAAACAAATAGGAGTGATTTTTACATGTACTTTGACTTGTATTTAAACAGAAAATGTATAAAGATAAGGTATTTGATGTTTTACCTAATCAACTGCATCGTTGTTTGAAGGTAAACATTTATTTTTAAATTGATGCATGCAACATGTTCCAAAAAAGTTGGGACAGGGGCAATTTAGGACTAATATAGTGATGTGACAAGTTGAAATAAGAAGGTGATATGAAACAGGTGAGGCAATCGTGTAATCATAATATAGATGCATCAGCGAATAATCCAACACATTGAGAACAACATTCCCCAAAGACAAATCTGTAGGATTGTGGGCATTTCACCTTCTATAGTGCACAATATAATTAAAGATTCAAAGAATCCAGTCAAATCTCGGTGTGTAAAGGGCAAGGCCGAAAACCACTTCTGAATGCGCGTGATCTCCGATCCCTCAGGCGTCACTGTCTTAAAAACCGTCATGAGTCTGTAATGGATATCCTGACATGAGCTCGGGAATACTTTGTAAACCTCTGTCAGTCAACACCATTCGCTGCTGCATCCACAGATGCAAGTTAAGGCTTTACTATGCAAAGCAGAAGCCATACATCAACACTGTCCAGAAGCGCCGCCGACTTCTCTGGGCTCGGTCTCATCTGAGATGGGCAGTAGCACAGTGGAATCGTATTTTGTGGTCCGACGAGTCAACATTTCAAATAGTATTTGGACAAAACAACTTGCACATCTGTGAGGGCACCATTATTGCAGAAAGATATGTACACATTTTGGAGCAACATATGCTGCCATCCAGACGTCGTCTTTTCCAGGGACGTCCCTGCATTTTCCAGCAGGACAACGCCAAACCACATTCTGCCCAGATTACAAGCGCATGGTTGCGTAAGCAGAGACTGCTGGTGCTAGCATGGCCTGCCTGCAGTCTTGACCTGTCTCCGATTGAGAGTGTGTGGCGCATTATGAATCGCAAAATAAGGCAACGAAGGCCCCGTACAGTACAGTGAAGAAATGCATAATGGATGAATGGTGGAATATTCCACTTGCTAAACTTAACCAACTGGTGTCTTCAGTGCCCAAATGCTTAATAAGTGTTATTAAAAGAAAAGATGATGTTACACAGTGGTAAACAGCTGACTGTTCCAACTTTTTTAGAGTGTGTTGCAGTCATCAGATTTGAAATGAGTGTATATTTTCAAAATTACATTAAATCCACAAAGTAAAACATCAAATAATGTGTTAATAATGTGTTTTCAATATAGTACGGGGTGAATTGAATTTTCAAATGACTCTTTTTGTTAGTTTTTTTGCATTTTCCATACTGTCCCAAGCCTTGCTTACCATTTGATATCTTTAGTATTAGGGTTCAGGGACATAAGAAATGTCCATTCTTCAACACAATGGGCACAACCACATGTTCACTTGCAAATCATTCAAATCTACGTACAAAGTTTTAAAATGTTATGTTCAGTGTGGGTTCAATTTGTTTCACACCAGGAACATTTTATTGAACTTCAATTTATTTGAAAGTGAATTCAAGTTTGTTTGTGTAGTCCACTAGCACTTACAAGCGGACCACAATTCTGTTGGTTTCACACTCGACGATCTGCGATCACCCAAACAAAACCTACTCAACAATTAAATATCAGACCACCTTGCCTATGCAAATTATTGTGGGAAACCCTGCACATGCATCTCCAATCCACATCAAAACCCTAGGTGTGAAAGGACCCTAATACTCTTTAAAAGGTCCAAATGAAGAACTATTGCAAAGGTGGTTTCTAAGAGTAGATCTATATTTGTTTTAATGAAAGAAAACCTCAAATATACTATGTACATTATTTTTTAATATTCTGACATGTTGATCAGTACTATTTTTAACTGAATAAATAAATCACATTTCAGGGTAAGGACTGTGGTTTAGGCAGATTTGTTACATATTTACTTTCAGCTATGACAATTAAACAGCCCTCTTATTATGATCAGCTTGGCCGATCGCAAATATGTGACTAAAAACAGTCCATCTCAGACTGAAACTGGGTTATAAAAGCACTTATTTTTATTACTTGCACTTGCTCTTTTTGCATTTGTGATGATGACCTTCGAACAGCGTCCTGTTCAGCAACTGACACGTGTAAAAGTGAACAGATTAAATAAATGCTGAGAAAATTTTTATATTTTAATTTTTCTATCAAAGTGGGGATGGTTTATAAATGTTTAATTGCCTTATGATTCATCTAAAATATGATCCTTGTATGATTATGCAAGGCAGATGTGAATTAATATCACATGGTGGTTTTGTGACAAGATCTATGCTCCAAGGTTTAATTTTTACTACAGGGACTATTACACTGGATTCAAATTACTTTCAGTCATGATTGTGAATGTACAACAGGAAATGAGTCAAAATAAATCAGGTGACGGCTGGCAATAGGTGATGATTGAATCACATATGCTTCTGTTTAGCGAGTCTTAAGATGGCTGCAATCCAGCCTTCTCACCAAGAGCCCAAACACATAAATTACTTCTTTAGAGAGTGAAATATGAAAAAAGATACTAAGAAGTGAGATTGATAACCCACCTGTGATTGCATCAAGTTTAGAGTGTTTATTTGGGTAAATATGCATACTGTAATGTGTTAAAGGTCAACTGGGCAGATTTTCAACAAGTTATAGATAAGTCATAGAAACAATATGAACATGAATTATAAACAAATATGCTAAGCTATTGTTGAATTACGTCTGGTAGAGGGAAAGTAATATTCCTAATCAATGTTACACAAATAAAGCAATTTGTGACAATATGATAACATAAATTGCACGTGGCAGTTTCATCATGTTGAATAGAGTTAATCTAGTGAATGTTTTGGTAAGATTATTTGAGGCAGGACTTGGCAGAAAATTCATTTTAAGGAGCTGTGGTTGAAATGCTCTGATCTGCGTACTGTATGATGTCACACAGATTCGGACACTGTGTGATGTCAGTGATGGACAAGTCTTCAGTGACACTTTTTCTTTTTGTCTCCATTCATCATTAAAAGTAGAAAGCTAGAGCACTATAACAGAAAAGGCTTAATCATAGTAATACAATATTGTTTTCCAATAAATTCTGCTTGGTTTTCCTTCAAAGTTGACATTATGGAAACATTAAATTTTTACACCAACACTTTCCACACAGGAATTCCTAATTTCATCGCAGATGCCTGGTATTTCTCTTCCATTTTGTCATCAAACTGCCGTTAATCAGAGAAGATGCAAGCTATGCAAACAACACGTTAACAATATTGTATGTTTCCACCAACCCTTGAGCATTTCAGGCATGGTACAAAGGCCAAACGTGTTTTTCTAACCAGTTCTGACAGCTCAATTTATGAAGCAGATCTCCTCTGGCAGTTTGCAGACTGGATTTCCCACTTAGTATCAATGCAATTTTCAGGCACACCCCCTCCCTTTTGGACCACTCTTGACTGCTCAGCAAATCTCCATTTACCCAAACTACTTAGCCTGAGGCCACAGACTCTCTGTTGAAAGCTGTTTGTAGCCACTACAAATGACATATTGCCAGGAATAGTCCACTATCACATAATTGCTATTAACATATCAGTGCCTAAAACATATCAGATGGACACTTTTAATGCACAATCTAGTGACTCTTGAAATACTAAATAAGGGGCTGGTAAAAGTGCCTCCTCTGGTGATTATGCAAAAGCTGTTGCTCTAGAAAAGGAAAAGGACACCAAATTAAAGTCCATTTAAATTCGTATAAAGTCATCGTGGTGGTTAGGGAGATTATTCAGTCAATTATGTATGAATCAAGTAATAAAGAACAGTATATGTAGCAATTGATGGAAATCTAGCTATGAGTTCTATTTATATATTTTTTCATGCACAACGTAATGGCAGCAATTTCTCTTGTTGTGTGGCAGCATTTACATTGGTGACATTTTCTGTATGTCTTTAAATTGGTTACATCATCACAAAACCCAGAAAACTGTTTTTAATGGACGATACTTAAAAGGAAGAATGACACAAACATGGCTTACTGGCATAAACATTAAAGTTTAGTATGAAATGTAAAGTAAAAACTCAAGTGAGGCCACAAGCTATCTTTATCTGAGTGCTGTCACACTTACACAACAATGCCTCTTACTCATTTCTTGGAAAATCAATCTATCCACCACCTTGATGATACCATGAGATTAATGTTATGATTTTGAATTTCAATTTAGCATTCTGTGGTGGTGAATGTAGTAAAGTCACAGACTGGTCTCAGCATTATTGGACAATTGTGTTATCTGCATTTCCTCAGTACTTCCAGAATTTTTCAAAGGGCACATTTATTGAATCGAATGTAAAAGCCCCCTTCCTTTCCATTCCAAGCCTCTTGCCTCTTTTTAACTTCCACATAGTCAACCTCGGCACCAATTATACTAAACTGTTTGCTATTTTTATTTGATGATGCATGCTAATATAATGTCTGCCTTCCATGCTGATGGTGTGCAATGTTGAAGTTTATAATTGTGCATGTGCCAGTGCATAATTAAAATAAGTTGTATTGTTTTGAATTTATTTAAATTGCAAAGGGATTTAATTTATGTTCAATTCTTGTGTAACTGCCAACTAATCAGCCAAGCTAATTTCCACCTATTTTCCCTAGTGTGCAGACTGAATAACACATGAGCATCACACATTTCACAAAAGGTGTCCTTGGTTTGGTATTATATTCCACATCTAAGGATTCATTCAAATGATTATTGATTTCTCGCATTCTTCGGTCTTAGATAAACATTTTTCCACTCCACGAGGTAGGTGCACTAAAATAAGACCATTCTCTATTTCATTTTGACAATGCAAAATATTCCCGTTTGCTGCATACTTTTTGTATTCCTCTGTAGTCTTGGTTTTCTCAATTTTGTTTGTGAAAGATATGTGTTGGTAAAGGACTGGTCTGAAACCCAGCTAAGAAATTGATCATTACAGAGACTCTGCGAGAGCCGTGCTTTACTAACTTATAGAACATCCATCCATTATGAATGCGTTATAATCAAGGTAGGCACTCAAAAAGATTTGTAAAAGAAAAAATCCATATTAGACCCGACAGTTTTAAAAGCCGTTGCCTGGAATAGTGCTTAATTGGTACCAGCTGAGAATTAATCAATGTATCTGTATTGTAAGCAATAATACAGCATAATGAAGCCGTGATGATTCTTATCCTGATGCATTTTATCTGCAAAACACTCTCATGCTAGCAGGTATCAAGTGAGAAACAATACAGGTATCTTTGAATCTGTCCTCTCAGTACTACAGAACATAATCTACCTTTGGAACAAGACCAGTTACAGTGTAATTTATATGATTTACAGTCGTGGGTAAGATGTTAATGTCGATTATTTAACTGAGTTGTATCAACACACAACAGCATTTGAAAATTCAATAAAGCTTTTAACCTAGTCAAAATACCTATGTGGTTCTTAAATGTTTCTGTATTGTGAGTGATTATATCCCTTGGTACCAAATCCTATTGGATCTTGATAATTTAATAGTATTAATTGCTAATTTTGTCAAAGTAATTGTTATAATTTAAGTCTCTTGGGATGAATTGCAAGTTCTGGTTCAAAAACACTAAAAACAATGGAATTTGCCTTAATCAAATCCAATTTAAGTGCTTGAAAAATGTACTGCTATAATATTTTCTCAAATCCCTTTTTTAAACCAGATGATAATGTGATATGCAATACTGCTCAACACCCAACACATTGTATGAAACACAAAGAACATGTTGTATCGATTGATTCAAATGCACACATCCACTCTAATAAAGCAAAACTACAGCAGATAAATCAATCATACCAACCAGAGATCCTTTAAGGATCTATAATATCGTTATATCAGAGGATACTTTTAATCCTCTGGTGTAATAAACTATGAAACTATACCGCCTAGTATATGTCTGGCCTGCCTTAGGGAATTTTTGACCTATAAAGGTGTTTTAAATATTTAGAAGGCAGGAGTTTTATAGATCCAGAGAGACAAGAAGTCAAAGGTGCTTTTTGAGGCTATTAGACAAAAACACGGCCTCCATATTCATACATTGGATGCTCAATTGGGAATAGTGCCTAGGCACGTGATGACTGAAGTCAGAAACCTAGCAATGCAGTTTTCTGCAGATACACACTCCATGAGTAATGTGACTGAAATAATAAAAATCAAACCTATTGCTGAAGGAAATGCAACTATTGTAAAATTCTTACTAATGTTTCTTTCAATTCTGACTAAATCACGTTTACCCCCTTGCAAACAGGCTTGAGGTCTACGCAATTCCAAGATATGTTAAGTGCTTTGCAACCTTGATTTGCAACCTTGATTGCAACCTCACATTTTCATAGAGAATTGCACAGAGAGTTCAACTATATGGTGTCTTATGTCAGATCAGGACAGGGTCTAAATTAAGGTCTAAACCTCTATTCTGTGTGGGGGAAACCTTTACTACTTAAGGACAGACAGTGTCTGTTTTGACCTGGGCCGCTGTGTTCTTTGCAGACAGGATCTTACTAACACTCCCAATACTAGCAGACTGCGTCACTCATTCATAGGGTCCTGCAATCCATCCATCCATCCATTTTCTACACCACTTGTCCTGGTGAGGGTCACAATGGCAGCATACTAAGCAGGGTGGACCAGACCTCCCTTTCCCTAGCAACAGATTCCAGCTCCTCCTGGGAGATCCCCGGCGGTCCCAGGTCAGCTGGGAGATATAATCCCTGCAGCGTGTCCTAGGTTGGCCGCGATCTCTTCCTTTCGGTCATTACCCACCGATCATGACCATAGATGAGGAAGGGGATGTAGATTGACATGTAAACAACGAGCTTTGTCCGAGGAGCTTTGTCCCTCTTCACCACCATGGACCGATACAGCGCCCATAATATGGCAGAGGCTGCAGTGATCCACCTGCCAATCTCACACTCCCCCTTTCCAACAAATCCCCAAGGTACTTAAACTCCTCCACTAAGGGCAGCTGCTCCCCCCTAACGAGCAATCCACTCTTTTCCAAGATTGAACCATGACTACAGCTTCACACTTGGCAGCAAAACGCTCGAGTGCGTGTCAGAGATCAAAGTCGGATGGGGCAAGACGCACATCATCTGCAAACAGCAGCGATGCCACCTCCAAGCCCCCCAAACTGGATACTCTCCCTACCTCGGCTGTGCCTTGATATATTGTCCATGAAAATCACAAACAGGAGTGGGGACAAGATGCACCCTTGGTGGAGTTCAACACCCACCTTGCACGTTTTCGACTTAACACCGAGAATACAGACACAGCTCTTGCTCTGAGAATAAAAGGACTGGATGGCACGCATATGCGGCCCCGGCACCCCATACTGCCACAACACCTCCCACAAGACATCCCGGGGAATACGGTCATATGCTTCTACAAGTCCACAAAACACGTGCAGACTGAATTAGTAAACTCCCACACCCCCTCAATTATCTGCAAGAAGACAAAGAGCAGGTCCACTGTTACACGGCCCGGACGGAATCCACATTCAATTAGACAACAGACAAAGTCTCCTCTCCAGCACTCTGGCATAGGCTTTACCAGAGAGGTTGAGGAGTGTGATCCCTCTATAGTTGGAACATACCATCTGGTCCCCTTTCATGGAGATGGGGACCACCACCCCAGTTTGCCAATCCAGAGGAACTGTACCCACCTTCCATGCAACATTGAAGAGGTGTGTTAGCCACGCCACCCCAACACTGTCCAGCGCTTTCAACATCTCCAGACGAATCTCGTCTACTCCTGCTGCTTTACCGCCGCAGAGGCCCTTGACAGCCACAGCAACCTCAGCTACAGCGATAGATACAATCTTGACGGAAGTATCCAGCGCTGCCTCCTGCAAGGAGAGCATGTCCATCGGGTTGAGGAGTTCCTCAAGTGTTCCTTCCACCTCTCAACGATCTCCCTAGTAGTGGACAGTGTTTCCCCACCCTTGCTGAGAACAGCTTGGGCAATGTCCCGCTGTCCCCTCCTAAGGTGCAGGATGGTTTGCCAGAACAGCTTTGAAACCGTCCAATAGTCTATTAATAACTAAGTGATCTGCCTCATCTATACCAATGTTGTCTATCTCCAAGAATATGATTTTCATTAAGATGCTCCTCTATTTTCTGTCTAATCATTTTTTCCAACATTTTACAAGTAATGCAGGTGGGACTGATTGGTCTGTAATTTCCTGGCTTAGTTTTGTCCCCTTTCTTGTGGATTGGTATGACATTTGCTGTCTTCCAGTCAGTTGGCACATCCCCTGTTCTAAGTGTCTTTTGGAATATTTTAGTTAGCAGCCTATAAATAATTTTCCTCATTTCTTTAAGTACTGTTGGAAATATACCATCTGGCCCAGGGGATTTGTTTGTTTTTAATTGTGCTAGTCCCTTTAGTACCTCCTCCTCATTTATCCTGATGTCTTTTAGGATTTTCCTGGACTGATTGTTAACCTGTGGTATGTTATCTGTCTTTTCTTTTGTGAAAACCTCTGTGAAATACTCATTTAGAACATTTGCCACATCTTGTTCGGTTTCCAAGATACTTAAATGTTTGCCCTTTATCTGTTTCACTTCCTCCTTTATTGAGCTCTTGCTGTTGTAGTATTGAAAAAAGCTCTTTGCATTAGTTTTAGCTCCAAGAGCTATGTTTCTTTCTATTTCCCTCTTTGCTTTCCTGATCCCTTTCTTAAGATCTCTTTGGAGTTCAGCATATTCTTTGTATTTTGTTTAGTCTCTATCCCTTTTGTATGCGCTATACAACATTTTATTTCTCTTGATATTTTTTTAAAATACTTCTATTAAACCATTTTGGCCAATGTTTTTTGGTCCTCAATTTGCAAAGTTTTAGTACAAATTTATCTTGAGCCTCAAGTAGTATATTTTTAAAATATGACCATCCATTTTCAACTGAATCTGTATCCAGTGTGCCCCAGTCTACCTCTCCTAAGTGCTTTTGCTTTTCTAAAATTGTAGACTTGGACATTGTTTTAGACTTGGTCCTTGTTTTTTGAAAGTATGCCTCAGAGCTAACCATATTGTGATCACAGCCATTGGTTCTCTAACTAGTGGGGAATTGATATTCCCCATTATAACACCCACATCCTTGCTACATGCAGTCCTGATTACATTGTATAATGCAACATCTTTCTGAATATCTGAATCGGGTGGTCTGTAACACACTTCTACCGCTTATCCTTCTTTTATTAAAAGTTTAACCCACAAGGATTCTGTTTCGTTACTGGGATCTAATTTGAGTTCTTTTGCCTCAATGTCATTTTTCACATATAATGCAACCCCACCACCTCTTTGATTTTGCCTGTCCCTCCTAAACTGTGTGTAAGCTTTCAACTTGTATTCATCATCATCATTTTCTGTAATCTATGTTTTTGTCACTCCTACAACATCATATTCACATGCTAGCACTGTGGCTTCTACGTCTAACAGGTCTTCTAGGTCTGAAGAACCCAGTCTTGATGCACAGATGATAAAGTATTTATTGCCTGGAAGGCCCTGACATGGAAGCTCTCCACCTGAGCAGAGTCTCTCTCTGAACAACAAGAATTAAAACCCTTTTATACAATGCATGACATGTGGTCCTGTGGGCAGGGTCCAGTCATTTGCTTCCAAAAAGTGTTGCTTTGAGGTCAGGTTTTTGAATGTTTGTGGTTGTCTTCCTGGTGTGGGATGGTTTCCAAATGGTTTCCTTTGATGTACTGCAAAAGGTCTGATCCCACGGTCATCACTAATAACTGTCAGTCAATCATTAACAAAAACAATTCCTGCCAATATGGGAAGCAATTAAGTCCACAAACAAACTATTAACAAACAGCTGTGGGCTCTCTCTCCACTGTTTGATCCTTTTATCATTGACAGGAATTTCTAGAGGGTATGCCCTGAACAACTGCCTTAATGGCTGTTGCTAGCTCGATAAATCTATTTTACTTGGTCTACATACTATTATCAATATAAAACATAATACAGGCCCTTCAAACATATCGTTTCTTATACTCCTGGCATTGAGGTACAAACATTTCAGGACTTTCCTACTAGTAGTTTCCCATGGTTTTCTTTTCTTAGTGGAACATCTCCCATTGTCAGAGCTCCCTGCCCCCTGGTCCCTAGTTTAAAAGATTCTCAATTACTCTGCACATACGCTCTCCCAATGCATTAGCCCCCTTTCTGTTTAGATGTAGACCGTCTGATTTGTACAGGTCCCATCTATCCCAGAAGAAAGCTCCATAAACCTAAAACCCTCTTCCCTACACCAAGATTTCAACCACATGTTAAACTTTCTAATCTCTGCCTGTCTCCCTGGCCATGCACGTGGTACCGGAAGTATTTCAGAGAAAATTAACGTGGAGGTTATGTTCTTTAGTTTCTTTCCTAACTCTTTAAACCTCTGCCCTTCCTTTTCCTATGTCTTTGGTTCCAATGTGGACCATGACCAGTGGATTCCCCCCAGCTTTGGCCAGTAGCCCATCTACTAGTTTAGTTTATCTGCAACCTGAGCACCAGGCAGGCAAGATACCATGCGGGTCTCCTTGTCACTAGAGCACACTGTGTGATCTACGCTTCTAAGAATCGAGTCGCCTACTATAACTACCTCCCTGTTCTGGAAGGGAGAGGCACCATGATGCTCTGGTGCTCAACTGCACTCCCATCACCCTTTGAACTGTCACTGTCCAACTCGGTGTCTAGCAGTTGGAACTTATTGGGCTTTTCTAGCTTTTGGGATGTCTCTAAGGGATGTGCGCAACCTTTTCTGTGGTTACGACCTACTGTAACCTGGCAGTTCTCTACACTGTCCTACTCTAAGGTCTCAACTCTCCTAGGTTTTGACATGCACACCATCTCTCTCATGGGTTGATTGACATTCTTTTATATCACTAATACAGCATAGATCAAAAAGCTGAGCCTCAAGATCATGGACCTTGATCTCTAGGAATTCAAAATGCCGACAACGTTCACAAATTAAATCCTCTTGGATGAGTTCATCCAGGAAGGCAATCATTCTGCAAACCTGACACTGTAGTGGCAACATGATTCTTAATGTTACAGTTTTTTAGTTTCTTGGTACCTGTTCCCTAGTCAACAGCTTAACTTTTTGTGACCGAGAAACAGCACAGCTCTTTCTCATCAGCTGCTTTAAGTAGCTTTTGTCTATCTGCCTCCAATTCTCCTAACTGGCTCCACCTGGCTCCACCTGGAACAGAATTCCTACTAGTCCTTGACTAAATCACCTTTCTACAACCTATTTACTTTCACCAACTCAGCAGCTGAACTGATTTGACTTCAATTAAGGCAAACTACAGACAAGATTAACTTCAATTAAAGCAAAATTAAAACAAAATAAGGAATGCTAAGACTGGTCTGAAATTGGGAAACAACAAGATTGCTGCCTCTCACCTGTACTCTCCTGTGTCTGTTTGTGGCAACTTGTAAATACTACTGTTTTGCTTGTAAATACTTCTATTACACTATGGGAGGAATAGAACTGGAAGAAGTCACGCATGAGAAAGACCTAGGCATTTATGTGCACTTCTCACTTTCCCCATCCAAACAATGTAGGGAAGCAATTGAAAAGGCAAAAACAAAATGCTAGGGTATATTGTCAAAAGTGTAGAATTGAGAACAAGGGCAGTGATGTTCAGACTGTACAATGCACTAGTTAGACCTCATCTGGATACTGTGTACAGTTCTGGGCTCCACACTTCAAGAAAGATATCACTGTTCTAGAGGCAGTTCAGAGGAGAGCAACCAGACTTATTCCAGGTCTGAAGGGAATGTCCTACTGAGAGACTGAGGAACTGAACCTTTTCACCCTGGAACAGAGGAGACTACATGGGGACTTGATTCAAGTCTTCAAAATCATGAAGGGCATCAACCACATCAAACCAGAGGAGCTTTTCCAGATCAGAAGGGACACGCACCCGGGGACACAAATGGAAATTGTTCTTCAAGGCATTCAAGACAGAAAACAGGAGACACTTCTTTACACAGAGAGGCGTCACAATCTGCAACAAACTCCCCAGCAATGTGGTTGAAGCTGAATACTTGGGAACATTCAAAATAGACTGGATATTATTATTATTATTATTATTATTATTATTATTATTATTATTATTATTATTATTATTATTATTATGTTTATTTCTTGGCAGACGCCCTTATCCAGATATGATCCTTGGATCACTTAGTTATTAATGGACACCAAACGATCACGATGGGTCGAATGGCCTCCTCTCGATTGTAAACTTTCTTATGTTCTTATGTTCTTTGACTTGACTGCTTCCCTCACCGCTAGTGTCCACCAGCGGGTCCTAGGTTTGCCACCTTGATAGACACCAACCACCTTCATGCCACAGCTTTTTGCGACCGCCTCCATGATTGAGGTCTTGAACAAGATCCATTCAGACTGACTCAATGTCCTTGATCTCACTCGGGAGAAATTTGGGAGTTGAAATCTTTCCTCACAATAATGTCAGCCAGACGTTCCCAGCAGACCCTCACTGCTTGTTTGTGTCTCCTGGGTCTATCCGGCTGGCATCCCGTTCATCGGATCCAACTCTCCACCAAGTGGTGAACAATTGACAGCTCTGCCCATCTCTTAACCTGAGTGTCCAAAACATACGGCCTTAGGTCTGATGATACAACTATAAAGTCAATCATCGACCTTCAGCTGAAGGTGCTCTGGTACCAAGTATACTTATGAGCATACACCCGCCTGGGGCCGCTCACGCAGGTCCACTCCAGAGTAGGAAAGAGACCACCCTCAATTCAACGTCCCACAAGCCAGTCTCCATTGCCAAGGTCCAGTCCATCTAAGTCCATCCCTACCGCTGCCAGTCTGGCATGGCTGAGTACTAGCCTCGAGACAACATAGCTCCAAGGTTCACAGGATCACACAAGCCCTTCCACCACAACAAGGTTACGATCCTAAGAATGGTGTAGGGTCCTGCGTTTTCTGCAATTTGTTTTTTCAATTGTATTTCAATGGCTTTGCCCTAGATGTTCCTGCAGCCTCCCCAGTTATAGTAATTGTATTCTCCATTAATAAATCAACAAGTTACACTTCGACTAATTAGAAAAATAAAAACGTATTACGATTAATGATAAATGGTAACTGCATAAATAAATGTGTTCGAAGAAACATTGAAAAGCCTGAACATAGACTCAAAAACATCACAGTCAACTTGCATTTCATTGAGTTAATGCAATATACACCTGGAATTCTGTATACCAATGGGGATCATTTATTTTGCTACAGTCTACAGTCCAAAGTCAACAATAAACTGACATTCATTAGCAGACTAAATCAATAACATAAAAAACTAAGTGAAAGGCTGAGGTTGTCAGCTTTTAAACAACCTCCTCCAGTAAAAACATAATGGAAAGATGTTATTTTAGTTTTGACAGAGGCCTTTGTTTGTGCTAATATTACCGGTGGAAAAAAATGATAAACTACATGCAATTCTGAACAAACATGGAGGAGTAATTTCTATGGCAAGTTAACTGAAAAGGGAATATCTAACCAAATTGTTGATTCACACAAGAAGAAAATTGTACAACTGATAAAGATGTCTGAAAGACTAACAAGCCCCCTGACAAGCCCCCCGACAGGCTACAGTATTGAATAAGACTAAATGAATAATACAGGGCATGTCCCAATAAACAAATGTCTGTAGCTTTTAGCTTTTTTTATGCAGCCTTAGAAAGCAGGTCACAGAAAATGCAGTACCCTATTCATCATCTCCAAGACAAGTTAACTCGCCACATGCAATCTTTATATCTGTTCTTACATACAGTAATTTTAACCACAATATCATCTACAGAAAGATCTCCAAAAGGCCTTTATAATAACCCTGCCGATTATTGGGATGATGTATCCCAATTCTACACTGCTGTGCAAATTGCAGAAATATCATCTGTAGTTTCTTCTTTGATTATTTGGTTAGTTGGTTCATTGTCACTTGATATGCACAGTAGTTCAACTGGTCTGGTCGTCAACCCAATCTGTCCCAGTGCAACAATTATGTAAACTTGAGTCCACTCTTACAGCTAATAATGAAATGCGAGCTGAGTGTTAATGTATGAATGAGCAAGGTGCATTTTCTGATCCCCGATGCATCATGAAAGTGCTTCACAGTGAAACTCTAAAAGCACAGTAGAGATCTCTGTTCTCTAATTGCATGCAAATAGTCCTCAACAGAGGCCACTTGAACCTTCCCATCTATAAAACATTTTTTTGCAGGGGATGCTGACTTTCTATATATTACAAAATCAAACCTGTCACCTTCAGTGGAAGAACGCTTACAGATTACACGTATGTCACTATCCAAGAAAACAGATATCCATGTTCCACATTTAATTAGAAAGATCAACAATATCCGAGTTTGGCTGCCTGGATTGTGTGCTTGCATGTCAGGAGATCAAGAGGCTGCTTTTAGATTATGTATTTATTGGTCACAGGTTCCCAAAATGGACACTTATGACTGTGAAGCTTGTAATGAGATAAAACTACCATTAAAATATGTTAACAAGACTGTCAGACCACCCATATTACTAATGTAGTAAGCCTAGTGTAGAACCCAGATAAAGAATTGAAGTCTTCAAGCACAGAGGATAATGTATTTATTTAACATGCCAGGCCTGGAAGGCTTGCTTGACAATTAATACAATTGCCTCTATTGACATACTTGTATTTCAAACATTAATATAAAACATTATACAGTTTATATAAAACATTAATACCGGCTCTTCACCTAGAGTTACCTCCAAAAGAGTGATGAGGTTGCAGAGATCAGAATCTGAATGCGTGGGATGATACATCTTAAAATAATGAAACCTCTTTAAAACTATAGAGGCTGTGCTAACGGACTGGCTACTTCATTGATGTTGTCACGGTAATTGGGGAGATGCATCGCAGATGTCACCAAATTCTCTCAATACAATTCATGACATGTTACAGCTCGTAGAATCTATAATTGTGTCACAACATCCTCCTGCCTCCCTGGCCGCCCGAATGTGACTGATTGAACACCTTTGGGATGAATCTGAATGGTGTTTACACTGCCATCCATCACGCCGACTCTTTGGCTGCTCGAGGCTCTTCCAAGGCTGGAGCTGAACAGAGTAACCCACACATTCATCCAGACATCCATTCAATCACTGCAGTCGAAAGACACGGTCTGCGCTTCGAGTAATAGGTATAACAGGCTTTCAATCAATAGTTTTGATATCAGACACTTACAGAGTAGCCTTAATTCAACAAACAAACAGCTATGTCAGGTATTAAGAATAGGAAAGATTTACATGTCACAGCTGAGGGGCTCAGTGTGAAACACGTGACCAACTACACCACCTCAATTGTTGAGCGAGAGAGGAACTCGCAACTCCCTTTGAATTCTCACTGTGGGCAGGCCCTCTAAACACAACAGCAGGAGGGAAGTAATAACAATATTTTATTTAAGCAGGTTTGATGTAACATGCACAGGGCACAAAGGCTGTGCCAGACAAATGACAATTACACACACTCAGGGAAGATAACAGGCAAGAAATACACTGCCGGGCACCACAACCAGAGCCACGATCTTGAACCAAGGTGCCTGGAAATGACTCAACAGCTGCGATTGATGACGCTGTAGAAGTGGGCCAGATTGGACAAGGTCGCAGTCTGTATCTCCTGTGCACAATAGAAGGACAAACCTGTCTGGGCCTCGTTGACTCCGGCTCCACCATCTCTCTGCTACGCCCCGGGGCCATCATGGGAGACAACCTCGCTGAATCTGAGGACCGTGACGGAGCAGAAGACACGGATGCAAGGGAGTTCAGCAGAAACACCAGTATGACCAGCACAGCAGGGGCCCTGGATTCGCCGAGAGAGACCGAGTCTGGGCCCATAACCCCCACTATAAGAAGAGACTGTCCCTTAAGCTTGCCCCAGCTTGGGGAGGCCCCTGTGAAGTGTTGGACATTGTAGGGACAGTGTGCTACATGGAGAGATGGCGGAGGCAACACTGTGTAGTGATGCTGCACCCTGACCGCCTGGATCCCTGTCAAGCTCCCCACTGCTGGCAGAGAGTGGCCCGGCAGCTGAGCCGGAGGAATCGGGGACACCGCATGTCACGACCCCCACCGGGGAAAGAGGTGAGGGGCTTGGGGGCACGGCTGGTGGACTTTGATAGCAGCCTGGCTGAACTGTTTGAGGCCGCCGGGACGGTCGGCCCTTAGTGGGGGGCTGTGTAACGATCTGGGACTGGGGGGGTCATGTGGGGTATGTGTATATGTGTTACGTTCTTGTTATGCTTTGTAACTGGCGTTTAGTTCCTTCCGGGGGTCAGGGGTTGGCCCTGCGCGGGAACACGGGGGGCGCCATGATTGGGGGAGCCAATCACAGGGTACAAACTAATAAAGAGGGGTGCCCCGGTTCCCGCGGTAGAGTTGTGTGCTGGAGTGTTAGAGAGGGTCGCTCTAGCCTGAGTGAGAGCCTGTACGCAAATAAAGTTCCTGTTGCTTGCATCCTGCGCCTCCTCCCTTATTTCTGCTGAGCGTGGTGAACCGTAACAGAGCCAAGAAAGCGGTAACTGTTACACTATTATTGTCTCAATCTCTTTTCCATCTACAGGGAAACAAAGTACTTATCCACGCTGGGCAGGTCCGTCTTTCTCCCACGGCCTCCGAACATCCCATCTCTGGTCCACTGTTAGTCGGGTTCCACGGCTCTTCCTTCAATACAGGTCCCTGGCGTCTGTTGCTTCTCTGTCCAATCCCCTGCTCCTTCCTCCAGTGCATGCTTGCATCTGAAAGTGCAGTGCACTTACTAGCTCTGCTGCTGGTGTGTCTCTGGCTCTCTAGTGAATAGAGCTTCCTGCTTTTATACTATTTATTAGGTGAAGTATTTTACATTTACAAATAAAAACATTCAAACATTTTTATTCTTATTATTCTTTTTTTTTTTTTATCCTGTTCTAAAATCAAAAACAGCACAAATTTTACAAAACAATCTAGTGCATTGGATAATTAACTGAAAATGCATCAGATAAATCAAACTTAACAAAACCATCAAAAGAACAAAACCAAAACAATCTGATGCATTTAAGAAATATAAAACAGTGAATGCATTAGATAAAGAAAACAAAACAAAACCACCAATCAATCAAAACAGGAGGAAAGCAAGTGCATTTTAGAAGAGGTATGTCCATTAAAAACAGTGTTAAAACACAAGTTAAAGCACATTCATTTATGAAATTAAAAGCACTTGGCCTCAGGCTCCAGCAGGGGGAGTATCCGTCCCTTCATGGGATTCTAAGCTCCCCCAGATCTTGGATATTCCAGTTCTTAAAGGCTTCCTCCTTGCCCCTCTGATGGATCTCCAGATTGACATGGTCTTTAACCAGGTTCATGCCCCTGCGTGCGATGGTCTTCGGGTCCGGCTCCTGCTTATTAAACAAGCAGATGTTCCATCCCTCCCACAGGGCCTGTTTCACCACGCAGACGACACGCCACCAGCACCTCAGGGTTAATGTTGTGAGTCCTCTAGAGGGTCCATATAGGATCTGCTGGGCAGCCGTCTGCGCAGGAACGTCAAACCTGGGCTAAGCCCCTTCTGTACATGAACACTTGAGTGGGGAGACACCGACTCACAGCCATCCAGGAGACATCTTTCTGTGTATTTGTGAGGCAAATGTGCATAGCGTTAACCCAGATATTCCTGCAGGTTTTAGAAGCAGAATCTTCTATTCGGCTGGTCTCCAGGCCTACTTTGAGTGCGAAGGCTGGGAGTGCCCTGTAGAACAGTGGGGGATCCCACAAGTGTTTACTCATTTGCCTGTCTGGGGGAAATACCATGCCTACTTAGAGAAGAATAAGGAAGAGGATGGACTTTATGACCAGCACCTTACCAGTCATCATCACGGTCCATGTGCTCTAGCCATGGATCTTCCTGTGTACCTTGGTTATGGCCGGCTTCACAGGGAGCATGGCAGGCCATGCCTGAGAGAGGTAGACCTCACCCTTGGCCTTATTGACAGCAGCCCCGTTCGCTCTGCAGAAGTCATCCAGCAGTTCTTCCATCCTAGCCATGGATGGTGCGTCTGTGCAGACCACAGCCATGTTGTCTATGTAGGCCAGTTGCTTTCAGTTGCTTTCTGCCAGCGCCCAGGAGATGGAAACCTGTCACCCAGGCATCCCGGCAGATCGTCTGCATGACAGGCTCCAGACAGAGGACACACAGCAGGGCCGACAGGGGGCAGGGGACCCCCAACTCCCTTCCTGCTTTTATAGGCAGAACAATAGGGTCGGGGTGCAGGTGACGGTAATCAAGGAGGTGATGTGGGGAAGTCCGTCTGGGAATGCGGCCAGGCGGTGTATGGTTAGCTGTTAAATTAAATAACTCAGTGAAACAATAAACCAATTCAAAAACAATTAAGGAATAAGAATAAAGGAAACCAAAACAAGGTTATTAATATGTGGAAATAACAAAATGAAATCATAAAATAAGATCATTTAATGCACTCAATAATAATTAGTGAAGCAGGAACCAACAAACAATAATGAAATAATACATGATTAAGGCAAGTCACGCCCGGCTCGTAACACAAATATATCTGGCCTTCTGGTGATCTTTGTAAGTGAACTCAATACATTAACATGACAAGGATGACTTTGGATGAAATGTTTTACGATTCTTACATCGGCTGTCTTGCTGATTAATGATTAATGTAGAATTACGACCAGCTACTTTTTTTTAATCTAAAAGGATAAATATGTCTTTAGGTTTTTATATATTTAACTATAATGAATTATAATTTGAAATATAATCAACTGTAGCTCTACATTGTTAGAGCAATCATTTACTGGATCCGCTACTTAGCCCCAACGTTATTTTGTACTTTCTATGTAAAATGATATGATGCAATAAGCAATGTTTAGACTTTGTGGGCATGCCTGTCTCTGTTAAGTGCACAGTGTGGCGCTACATCCTGTGGATTGTCATCCTTACAGTCTTGATAATACCAAGCATTTCATTCTGTTTATTTTTGGCGTATTTTCACCAAATATGTCCAAATAAGCACAGAGAAAGGACTGGAGAGCAATGATTCATAACTGAACTCTTTTTCATTTAGTTAGGTAGCCTTAACATTAGTCATTAACCACACACACAAAAACAACCTAAAATAACACTTAAAAAGATATAAGCCTTAAGTGGGGAAAGTGAGGAGCATTCAGCATTCAAATACACACAAATGGTACATAGGTTCCAAAAACAGACAAAATAAAGATTTAACACATCAACAACTGCCATGATCATACTTAATGGTTTTGAGTTTGTTTCTTGTATTTTTTTCTTTCAGTTTATATGATTTATAAAATGTTATAAATCACACCACATTTATTTACAGTGTACAACAAATGTTAAGGAATATTTTACCAATAGAATACTATAAAAGATAAAACCTCTGTAAAATGTACCTCTCACAGCATCCTCTAGACTCTTGTTGCTTTGGCACAGCATTATTCATTATTCATTATTGAGCTCCAAGGGAGATACAGACTTGCTCAGCAGCCTAATTGGATGAAGCAAGTGTACTTTCCGAAAAATATTAAGTTCTTTCTGTCCCCTGCTGTTTTTCTTGAGCTATTTAGGGCATTCATCTGTGCTTCCAGCTCTTAACTTATTATTTTCCTATTTAATCTCACTGTTATTACTTCATTGTTGTTACTTCATTGTTGTTACTTGTTATTACTTCATTGTTCCCCATACCTTTGTTTCAGAGCAAATTAATATGTTTCTTAACAATGCATACCCCATGCTGACCACTAATATATAGATATACCTGTAAATGTCGATCTACATACTAACAATTCCTACTATTTTCATTTCTGATTCTGTTTACAATGAGACATTCCCATTCTGTGTGGAAATAAGTGCTGCCACCATGATTATAACTCTTCTTTGTATGTATTTTGACTGTACAGTATAGTGTTCAAAAATGTTATGCTTGATAAAGTCACAGCATAAATCAACAATTGTCCATTGGACATATCTGCAATGGAGTTATGTATTAATGATGATGTCAACAGGTTTACCAACAGTATATTCTTCAAATAAAATAAGATTTAACTTCTCTACCTTTTACTCTCCCCTGTATGGCTCTCTATGTCTTTTGAATAGGTAGCTATCTTTTGAGCAGTCCTTAGCTCTGATGAATGGGACTACAACACAACGTGACACGTAGACACAGCTATTTGTCTTCATTCAATGTGGAGTTTGTGGAGATGAAACTGACATTAAATGAAGCATATAGTGTAGCTTTACTGTAGAAAAAGGAATTTCACTATATTACTCCTCTTGGCACAGAAACAATATCTACACTGCTATATATTAAAGGCTGTATATTTCCAGTATTAGCATTTATAAGTATAACTTCAATTATGATTGATCAATCAATAGCTAAACTCAGTTGTATTTCATGTGTAATAATTCCATATAGATTTGGCACTGTAAATTGATACACACAAACACACACCATTTGAAATAATGTTAATTGGTGATCCATTTAGTTTAATAAATACTGTTAAAAGAAGCATATTAGTATGTGTTTAACATTGATGAAATCTAGAGAAAACTGTAAAAATAAAAACTGTAACAATACATATTTTTGCTCATTGAAAAGAAGAAAAAGTGCCTACATAGTGGTCTTATTTTGTTTATTCAAAGCCGTGTTGTTGAATGTAACCCTATTTGTATGAACTTTATCATGCCTCGATGATGAAATAGTCTGCAATGACTACTTAAAACAACACCCAATGTTTGTCTGTCACCTGAGGTGTCTCAGCAATGGAAAATGTGTGCTTATACAAATATTTCTTCACTTTTATCTGGTCCTAATGTTTCCAAGATACTGGTAGGTGTCACGATGTCCATTGCACTTGACTTATTAGTGTCAATAATAACGACTAATCATGCACTGAAAAATGTTCCATCCTGTGTGTGAAGCAATCATTACCAAATATCCAGTGATTACCATTAATCTTTGTAAATTAAAAAGGCATCGCTGACACATTTATCACAAACATACAGTACATAATCTAATAATAATAATGAAAGAACAAATATCTGCAATTTGCATAATTTAACAGCTTGCTTTTTTAACACCTCCAAAGCTGCCTTTTGACTCTATACTAAGGACTGAGGGATAGCAGCAATTTAATAAATGTGAGGTGGGAGTATATTGTGGGATCTACAAGGATTGCAATCGGTGAGTTTGGACAATCAGCTCCGATGAGAAGCTAGATTCTCAAAAAGGGGTGAGACAGGCGAAGGAGCAGATATGGGAAACTGAAGATCAAAGACACAGCCTTGATATATGCTTTGTGGGAAAAATAAAATGTTTTATGTATTATTGAAAGTGGCACACAACACTTTCCTTTTAAGGCAACAAGAGAGTTTCGGGGGAGTGTTTAATCACACTTCATCATATGAAAGCACTTATTTTGGCTTCTCTGATTATTTCAGACATCTCATCTTCAGCTGATTACATGAACAAAACAAAATACACATCGCAATTGACCTCATATAGCCTGTTACATTTAGCTGCAATTTGAGATTCATTTATTTTGTTTAACATTGTTTTCTATTTAAATATACAGTTTATGACTTCCTTTGATTGATTTCCTACAATGTGTTGAAATTTACAAAATATGCTTTATGCCATATTAGAATTAGTTCACACAATAGCAGTCACATTGATGAAACACAAAGCTATGTGCAAGCTGATATTAGCAGTATTTTAAACATTAGAACATCCAGTATTCTCTCAATCTGTGCATTTCTTACCCATGCCTCATTCAAAGCATATTCCTTCAGTTTATGTACAGAAAGATAAGTGCATCGGACATCACAGCCTAAGTGTGCTAACTGTTGTTTTAATGAAACTCTAGCTGTAAGGTTTGACAAATCCAATTATAAGAGGTGCTTCACAGGGTTGCATTCATATGTATAATTAGCTTCACAGAAGGACTCAATTTATTTAAGAACATTATGTTTTGCACAATTGTAAGATACATTTTCACTGATGATTCTTACTGACTGACTTCTAGTTTACCTTCTTTCTTTCTGCTTGTATTTGGGTCTTTTGTATTTGGCTGACTAGCAATGTTTTGCTCTCTCAGCAGTTATTTTTGTGAAATGCTGCTACACTTTGATTACAGTGGCCAGCTTAATTATGATTGGTTTAGAAAGCACACTGTATTGTGATTTCGATTTTTGATATTGATGATTCTGCAACTTGGCAACATGGCCATTATTAATTACGATACAAAAAATAAATAAAACATCTTTGGAAAACCAATATTCTTGAATACTTTTTGTTGTGTTCTCAAAACTAGATTTAATGATTTAAATAAATGAAGAATATTGATCCCAAATGTAACATAAGTATGATGCACAAATTCAATCAAGTTATTATTTATAATAATACAATACATCAAGCTGTGCACTATTTATTGCTTCAGTCTCCCTGAAGTAATTCACCTTTTTACAGCGTTTTAGTTTTGTTCTGATTGTCAAGCAAAATGTGAAAAACAATTAAGCTGAAACTATAAATCCCTTAAAACTATACAAAATGTTAATAGAAATGTTTAGCAAATTTGAAAATTAAATAAAAACAAACGAAAATGAAATCCAGGAAGTGAAAAAAACCTTTACAGAACTGACAGATTTAATCTGTGTCTAAGGTACTTTATATGTAAAGCACATGTGCTGAAAAAGGTTTGATTAAAGAGGAAAGAATGGAGAATGACGGGTACAATAGAGGCAGGACATTTTCAGGAGAACTTTGCCCTGTGAAATTGGTGTCAGCCATAATCAAAACCCTCTGAGAGCATTTCCAGCAGAGTGCAGATGTCAGTCGAAATTGGAAGCAGGATCATCAATGTCTGGTCACAGCGACAGGCGACCTATATGTGGCTCCTGTCGGGAGGTGAACCATTAGGAGTCCCACATGAGCACCACATGAGCAAGCTTTACACTGTCAACTGATGAGCTGCATTATATTGTTCCTGGACAAAGCAAGAGGAAAAATGTATGTGTTTCAGTGGTGTTTGTAGGACTTTGGGGGGGAGGTTCTGATGAGAGACAGAGTGAAAGAGTTAAAGTTCTGATGTGTTACACTTCCGTCACAGATGGCTACACTCATTTCCATTTTTTAAACTGACACATCATAGTTGCTTTTACACATCGATTTGAAAACATCCAGGTTACCTTGGAAGACTTTAAAATCCTGGCAATTCCCTCTCACGGCCCCAACACAGCTGGCCACTGGTGTAAAGACAAAGGGAAAGAGTCTCTCAGGAAGTGCAAAAGTATTTTATTTGGACTAACGCTCATCACTGTTGGACTTATGTGGGAAATCATATAATATTCTAGGTATCTTTTGGCAAAACAGAAGAGTGTTTATTTACATGGCACATCAACTGTGCCCAGGAAGGAGGAATACAGTGTGCAGGTTGATTATTTTTAATCATGACTGTGTTATTGTTGTACACAAATTAAGAACTGTCAGAGAATAACACTCTATTTTTGAATCAATTCACAATTCAATTACCATCATTTTGAGATTCAGGGTCGCTGAATGTCAATTTAATCATGAAAGGCCTGCTGTCTGTTAGTTATCCTTCCAGAAACACCAGAACCCATCCTCTGTTTATTTTTCATTTTCTGTTCACACGACCCAGGTGCAAATGTTCACATCATCAATAATAGTACAGGACCAGCATTCATTACATTACATTTGCTCTAAATGGATAACTCCAAACTGATGCAAATCTTATATCATATACTGTCTGTATCTACGACAGTGCAGCATTAAAGTAGTCAAACTCAGAGCACCTTTGTAATCATACTGCACGTCCCATAACTGTGTGGCATTGTGTTCTGTGAATGCAGAGTTCTATAGGAAATCCAAAGTCTATTTATTCATGTACGAAAAGGGGTGTATATATATTTGGATTCTTCTTCTTCGTAGCAAATAATTGCTAGTTACATTTTTAGAGTTCCCCAATAATACATTATTATTATTCATTCATGTATTTCTTAGCAGACACCTTCTATGGTAACTTACAGTTTACATAATAAGCATTGTAAAGCATTACAAAAGTGCAGTAATCAATAGAAAATACAGTATTGCATCTGGGTGCTCTGTACAGCCAGGCAATTTGTGATTTATCTCCCCTCGAAACTCCTGACAGCATCTTGACTAATAACTCAGTTTCACTGCCCACTTTGGGTTGTCATTCGAGACATTCTCTGGTGTGTGCTGTTTTGGAAACACTTAATTTTCTTTTTTTTTCACACAGTTCAAAGCACAGTCAATAGAACTGTCAAAGCACTTTTCTTGGTGCATAAAATCCACTAACATCCTGTGCGTGAAGGTTATCTAGACACGTGCTCCTTTTCTTGATTAAATATGGTATAGATTTCAAAGCATTAGGATAAACGTCATGTCAGATCTTTGATAAAGTGATGCAAGCTTTCACCAAGTTAAAAATAGTCATTTTAAAACATGATACAATTGACTGTACTACAGAATAAAATATTTATAATTCTTACATGTTTCTAAGCCTCACAACCAGAAAAGCATTTTAAAACTGCTCATCTTAGGAGAGGAATCGATGTCTAGATCTATACATTGCTTATTTTACCTAGATTCTCCAATGATTCTTGACACCAGAGCTATTCTACTAAGACTGGTAGACACTAAAGTGTTTTGATCATTACATGCGACACACAATACTAGGACATAGGACACTTAGTTTGTCAGAGGGTTTTTCGAATCTTACTGCCTCACGGATCTCAGGGCAATCCAATTTTGTGACTAGACTGGGAGTTTCTGGTATACTGACATTCAGCCCAGCTTCAGGACTTGCTTGGGCGATGTTGACAGTATTTCCCAAACTGAACTGACAGTTGGAAATTAAATTTTCAAAAACCTCCTGCAGGGAGCTGTCTTTGCTACAGATGGTTTGTTTGTTTGTTTGTGTTTAAGTGACACTTCATTGAACAGGGTATAAGCTGCCACACACACACACACACACACACACACACACACAGACACACACACACATAAATCTTATATAACTTCATTAGGCTACAAGAATGTCCTCAGTCAATAACCTCTTACATGGCAAACCTTCAAATCCTTCAAAACCAAGAAACATACAGATGATCTAACAATAAACAATTACATTTATAATTAAATTTATAATTGAATTATGAAAAAGTATTAACAGGTCTGGATATGTCCAATATACACTCACCTAAAGGATTATTAGGAACACCATACTAATACTGTGTTTGACCCCCTTTCGCCTTCAGAACTGCCTTAATTCTACGTGGCATTGATTCAACAAGGTGCTGAAAGCATTCTTTAGAAATGTTGGCCCATATTGATAGGATAGCATCTTGCAGTTGATGGAGATTTGTGGGATGCACATCCAGGGCACGAAGCTCCCGTTCCACCACATCCCAAAGATGCTCTATTGGGTTGAGATCTGGTGACTGTGGGGGCCAGTTTAGTACAGTGAACTCTTTGTCATGTTCAAGAAACCAATTTGAAATGATTCGAACTTTGTGACATGGTGCATTATCCTGCTGGAAGTAGCCATCAGAGGATGGGTACATGGTGGTCATAAAGGGATGGACATGGTCAGAAACAATGCTCAGGTAGGCCGTGGCATTTAAACGATGCCCAATTGGCACTAAGGGGGCTAAAGTGTGCCAAAAAACATCCCCCACACCATTACACCACCACCACCAGCCTGCACAGTGGTAACAAGGCATGATGGATCCATGTTCTCATTCTGTTTACGCCAAATTCTGACTCTACCATCTGAATGTCTCAACAGAAATCGAGACTCATCAGACCACGCAACATTTTTCCAGTCTTCAACTGTCCAATTTTGGTGAGCTTGTGCAAATTGTAGCCTCTTTTTCCTATTTGTAGTGGAGATGAGTGGTACCCGGTGGGGTCTTCTGCTGTTGTAGCCCATCCGCCTCAAGGTTGTACGTGTTGTGGCTTCACAAATGCTTTGCCGCATACCTCGGTTGTAACGAGTGGTTATTTCAGTCAAAGTTGCTCTTCTATCCGCTTGAATCAGTCGGCCCATTCTCCTCTGACCTCTAGCATCAACAAGGCATTTTCGCCCACAGGACTGCCGCATACTGGATGTTTTTCCCTTTTCACACCATTCTTTGTAAACCCTAGAAATGGTTGTGCGTGAAAATCCCAGTAACTGAGCAGATTGTGAAATACTCAGACCGGCCCGTCTGGCACCAACAACCATGCCACGCTCAAAATTGCTTAAATCACCTTTCTTTCCCATTCAGACATTCAGTTTGGAGTTCAGGAGATTGTCTTGACCAGGACCACACCCCTAAATGCATTGAAGCAACTGCCATGTGATTGGTTGGTTAGATAATTGCATTAATGAGAAATTGAACAGGTGTTCCTAATAATCCTTTAGGTGAGTGTATATATATATATTTAGTAGTTGAATTTGTTTAGTAGTATAAACTGCAAATGAACTTGTAGAAATCTGTTGTAACTACAAGTTTTTTTTTTCTTTTTATTCGTAATTCGGGGGCGTGTTGCTGCCACGAAAAAAAAAAAAAACATTGTAGTCTAAGACCATTTGTAGTTCTTATGAGTAACCTGGTGATTCGACAGAACTGGATAGGAACTGAAACTATATTGCGATTCATTCTAAAAATGCTTCTCTTTAGTTAAAAGCCTGATATATTTCATTGTGTTGTGTTGTCATGAAACAAAAACTAAATGCTGCCACAAAATATACTAATTAGAAACATGTACCAGACAAAGATATATTAAGAACATAAGAAGAGCATAACAAAGTTTACAAATGAGAGGAGGCCATTCCACCCATTGTGCTCGTACACAAATGTATACAATATATGAGGTCCTACATCCTGGATTGTAAAAGTTCAGTGCAGACAAGATGTTAGGTCACAGTCAAGTGGCAAAGGGAAAGGGATCATAGGGAACATCAAAATAACAATACGAGTACTAGTAAAGCAAGGCAAGTAGTATGATAAAACATTGTAAAGTGCTATCTTACAGGAGAGTAAATGACTAAATTACAAGTACTGTCTGAAAAGATGTGTCTTGAGTAAGCGCTGGAAGGAGGTCAAGGACTCTACTGTTTTGACTTCAGTGGGAAGGTCGTTCCACCACTTAGGGGCCAGGGATGAGAAGGAGCGGCTCTGGAGGAAGGGGAGTGGAGAGGTGGTAGAGTTAGTCTTCTGGCACTGGAAGAGCACAGTGGTCGGGAGGGAATGTATGGGGAGACGAGGGTCTGAAGGTAGCTCGGTGTAGTGTGGTCGAGACAGAGATAGTTGAGGGTCAGTGTCTTGAACTGAATGCATGCCGGTATCGGGAGCCAGTGGAGGGAGCGGAGCAGTGGAGTAGCGTGTGTGAATCGGGGCAGAGAGAATACCAGACGAGCCGCAGAGTTCGGGTAGTAGTTGCAGGCAGGCCGGCCAGGAGGGAGTTGCAGTAGTCCAGGCAGGAGAGGACTAGTGACTGGACGAGCAGCTGAGTCGAGTAGTCGGTGAGGAAGGGACGAATTTGGCGTATGTTGCTCAGGAAGAATCTGCAGGTGCGTGTCAGCATGGTGATGTGCTGGGTGTAGAAGAGCGCAGGATCGAGGGTGACTCCGAGATTCTTAGAGGAAGAAGAGGGAGAGAGTGTTGTAGATTCCAAGGGGATTAAGATGGAGAGATCAGCAGAAGGTGAGGAAGAGTGGGGAAAAAAGAAGAGAGGTTGGGGGGTGGATGAGGAGCCTCGCCATGTCACTTGATAGGTTTGATCATTGAGGTAGGAGGAGAACCAGGTGACAGCAGTCCCAGAGATTTCACGGTCAGCGAGGCAGGAGAGGAGGATGGAGTGATCAACTGTGTCAAATGCTGTGGAGAGAATAAAAGGAGGATGAGGACTGAGGAGAGGGAGGCCGTCCAAGCACAGCTGAGGGGGTCAGTGACTGCCAGGAGAGCCGTCTCAGTGGAGTGAGCTGTGCGGAAGCCGGACTGCAGAGGATCAAGAACTGAGTGATGGGAAAGAAATGGAGAGAGCTGACAGTGGACAGCACGCTCAGGTCAAGGGTAGGTTTCTTGAGGAGTGGGATGACAGCAGCTTGTTTAAATGCAGAGGGGAAAAAACAGAGAGGAGTGAGGAGTTGAGGAGGGAGGAGATGTAGGGCAGTAGATCAGGAGCAGTCGCTTGGAGGAGGCAAGTGGGGAGAGAGTCCAGGGAACACATTGTAGGTTTGTGACCTAGGAGGGTTGAGCAGAGAATGGAAGAGATCAAAGGCTGAGGAGGAGAGGGACGGACAAGATGAGACGTGAGAGGACAGAGAATCAAGGGAGGAGGTGAGGGAGGAGAACAAAGAGGAGGTAGCACAGTTGACAGACAGACAGGAAAAACAGTCAATAGAAGGTAAGAGAGTGAGAACAGTGGAGGCAAGGGTGGAGGGGGAGACAGAGTGGAGATTACGGTGGAAGGTGACAGAGGGAGTGGGTGGGGTGGGGAGGGAGGGGAGAGAAAGAGAAGGAGATGAAGTGGTGGTCTGAGATGCCCATGGGTGTCACGGAGAGTGTTAAAGGGGAGCAGCCTAGAGAAGATGAGGTCTAACTGGCGGCCTGCCCTGTGAGTGGGGAGAGACGGGGAGAGAGAGAAGTTCCAGGAGTGAAGGAGAGGAAGAAATCCGGCAGAGTGGGAGGGGTTGGAGAGGTGGATGTTGAAGTCTCCCAGGAGGATGGTAGGTGAGGACAGCGAGGGGAGGGAGGAGAGAAGAAAGACAAGTTCATCCAGGAAGGAGGTGATTGGACCTGTAGGACGGTAGAGAACTAGAAGGAAGAGGTGAGAGGGAGAGGTGAGTTCCACTTCGTGGAATTCAAAGCTGTTAGTCATGATAGAGGAAAGGGGGGGGGCAGAGAAGAGGAGAGAAGGGGAGAGCAGGAGCCCTGTTCCTCCTCCACACCCAGTGGTGAGTTGAGGGGAGTGGGACAGGATGAACAGAAAGGATAGGGCAGCAGGGGTGGTTGAGTTCTCAAGGGAGATCCATGTCTCGGTGAGAGGTGGGAGGTAAGTGGTGGGAGGTGAAGGTGGAGATGAAGTCTTGAAGTGATGAGGCCTTGTTGGAAGCTGAGTGAACAGTTCCACAGGCCTCCAGAGAGTGGGGTAGAGGGGAGGGAGGAGGAGGGGAGAGGCAGGGAGATGAGGTTAGAGGGATTATGGAGGAGGCATGCATTTTCTGCACGCCGAGTGGAAGGAGAGAGCAGGACAGGAATCAGAGAGTCTCCTCACTGGAGTCCCAGCCCTTTGTAAGCGTGGCCATTGTGAGTCCCGCAGCTGGAGTCCCTGCCCTTTGTAAGCGTGGCCCTTCAGAAGGAGGGCACAGAGGCTGCTGGTGCTGACTGCTGGCGCAGAGGTCCAGGGGGCTGTTAAATACTCCACCTGTAGCTAATTAGGACAGTACACACCTGCGTTGTGTTGAATGGCAAAAGGCAGTCGGGATGGCACAATCCCTCCCAGGCAGGACTGCTAATAGTACAATTAATGGCCTCTTTAAATCTGAATACATGAATACAGACAAAGACCGTCCCAGACACAAGCAGTTACACTGAACAATATCTCACAACAATACTAAATAATAACAGCCTACAATGCAAACCGCTTCTGATTTACAGAAACTGCATGTCAATCTAAGGACAAAGTGCATTAAGTCAGTTGCTAATTTACTAACAAATTTAATTTACTAATTTACTCACTGTCATTACTACAATAAAGGTGCAAAATATAGCTAACTCTTAACAAATTTTGAAAGGCAGATAGGATTAGACTTTAGATCCTAATACTATGTAAGTCTTAGCACTGCTGTTGATTTGAGCTTGAGAACTATTCTTCCTGTCTTCTATGCTAAACATTTCATATTTTTATATGAGGTGCTGTTGAGGAAATATTGGCTGGTTTAATTTTTAATAGTGTTCCTAATCTGTTGTATAAAGTAATATTTATCTACAGTATTTTCAGTATGATTAATTTATAAGCAGTGTGGTGATTTAAATTTGAAAATGGTTCATTTATAAACCGTATAGTTCATGCCTGTGAGGGACCCTTTAAGGTTCTTTATTGCAATACTGTACACATATACACACTTACAATTGATATTCGATGATTAGACTTTTACAAATATTTTTAAAAGTAACCAAAATCTAAATCTAATCCAGATGACAAAACATATCATGGATACATCATAGTGGAGAAAGTTTATTTAAGGAATACAAATTCATGTTTTAATTGTTGGCACTGAGCAGTAGATATCTAATGTTGTTTTAAGTGTTGTGGTTCCAGAGATTTCAGCCTGTTGTTATGGCCAATGAACTGACTGATGAAGAACATAGAATGAAGGCTATCATTCCAAAATAATCCTGGTAACTCCATCAGCCATTATTTGTATTATTACTGTGTTGGTGGTGTTGTTTTTGTTATTATAAATCTATTTGTTTTTGGTGATAAACCATGGACATTTTCTGAGTGCCAGAATGTCAGAAGGAGGACAGAAATGCTGATGGACCTGGAAACAAGTCACAGGAGGAGATGAATGATAGGAATATATATTTTTCTAATGTATTAATTTGTAAGAGAGAGGAGAAATGGTAGATTAATACATAGACTTCCACCCTACAACAGTTTAACTATACCCTGCAATACCCCAGATGCCTGATAAAGTCAAATAACACAGGATCACTGCCTCCTAAACACAGGTCAGGAAGCTACACACAAAGACATGACTTGAGATGGACAGATGGGTGAGTAGTACAAGTAGGAAAATATGTTTAACAGTGTCAGAAAAGTAAGAATAGCATTGAGCAGTGAATTCTCAAATTGGGGAAAAGTAACCATTTGAGTACCACAGAGGCCCCAGGAAAAAATGGTCAAATTAAAATGAAATAAAAAGCTTTTGTTAAAAAGATAAATAAAAACCAATGCCTTTATTTTAATAGTCCATTTGTGGCAAAAAATACAATAAAATTAAATTAACAAAATACTAATAAGTCCACAAAATAGATCCGTCAAATTATCAAAAAAATAAAAGAACTCTAAAATGATTATTAAAATACAAAAATACTAAAAACAAGTGATGTAAGTGGAAACATAAAAATGTAAAAGTAGCAATGTCCACAGGTTCTGTTGGTTCTTATCCGATAAAACACAACTGTCCTTCTAAAAACCTGTGTGCTCCTCTCCCTGGATACTCTCGTTAGCATTACAGCGGGTCTCTCGGTCTCAATCCCGCTCCGCATATGGCAAGCCAAATTATCATTTAGAGATATCTGCAAATCATTTCAAGATATCATTTAAAAGTACATTTAGAAATCTCTAAATGATTTGAAGAGATCTATAAATCATTTAGAGATATCTGCAAATAACTTCCTGTTCATTTAGCGATATCTGCAAATCATTTAGAGATATCTTCAAATGACTTCCTGTTCATTTAAAGATATCTTCAAATGACTTCCTGTATGTAGCCCAAGATTATCACTTCCTGTTAACTTGTTCATTCATTTTTATGTAACTGAATGAGGAAACAGGAAGTGATAATCTCAGCCAAAATACAGGAAGTCATTTGAAGATATCTCTAAATGATTTGCAGATATCTCTAAATGAACAGGAAGTCATTTGCAGATCTCTAAATCATTTATAGATATCTTTAAATGATTTAGAGATATCTTTAAATATTTGAAGATATCTCTAAATGATAATTTGACTTGCCATGCTCTGCAGTCGCCCTCCCCAGCTCAACCCCTGCGAGCTTTTTACCGCCAGCCTTTCCGGTGTTCCTCATTGTCAATCACAGGACCTGGCTCAATGCGTGATTAGCCATGTTCTTATTTAAATCAAATCAATTATAAATAAAACTCGTGCATATCTGTGAAGTGAGGAGGGAAAAAGCAAAGTAAACAAATGTGATTTTAATAAGAATAATTGTGATAATATAAGAAATATTTAAAGTGAATAAGTGAAAAAAAAAGACAAAAATAGGCTAGCACGCATTATTTCAATGTCCCGCGGGTGACACTACCGCCACCATTTCATGGCAATATCTTGCAAGACTGTAATACGTGGATCCGGAGATCTGAGCTTTGCGCCACACGATAACAGTGAAGAAACGCTGGATCTCTTCCAGCACGATTAGATGGTGCAGCATTAAAGATCTGCGACAGTTCATCACAACGTGAACAAAGGGATTATGCTGTGACAAAAAAAAAGCTTGAATCCGTTTTCAGTCGCAAACAAGACATTCTTTCATTTCAAAGCTGTGTTACAGCCAGGCCTCGTCAGCCGGAGGAGCCATTAGAAGTGTATGCAGCTGAGATAACGCGGTTGGTACTGTTAGCGTTTCCTGACTATGGTGCAAATGCTATTGAAGGGGAAAATGTAGATGGTTTATTGCTGGCCTGGATACTGATTTACAATCAGAGTGTTTTGAATTCGGTGTTAAAACCATGACTGAAGCCCTTAAGATTGCCTGCCAATGTGAAAGAGCCAAACATGCTCTTAAAGTGATATCACCCGATCTGCAGTCTCTGCCACAGGCAACAGGCACTGCCTCCACTGCTTCAGTGCACCTAAAGGTGGCACCATCCAGCTTTGAGATGGTCCTACTTAATTCTGTAAAGGACCAGACTACAAAACTCAACACATTACACACATCTGTTACTTCTCTACAGGACACAGTTACTAGTTTGCAAACAGAAAGGAAGCAAGCCCGCTCTCATCGCAGTAGAAATGCTTACAGGGAAGACAGGTCTGGACATCTCTACTCACACAGCCCAGCATGTGGATACAACCACTCACCTTCTCCATATACATACCATTCTCACTGTGGTGATGCACATCGGCATAAGAACTGTCATCAGCGCTCTATGGGTGCTGTTGCTTACCACACCTACCATCACAGCCCCAGCAGACAGAGGTCTACAAGTCCTTATTCATCTTTCAGGAGTAACAGAGGCAGATACTCACCATCTAACAGCTCACTAAGCCCAGGACTAAATCACCATGTCAGGATCAAGTCTCCTGAGAGAGGAAACTGAATTTTCTCACCAGGGAAATGAGTATTAGCTGATGACATGGGCCAATTATCAGCTTCTACATCTTCTAACCAGGCCCTCGGGTCATGTAACACACAGGCACCTCCTGAAGCATATATAAAAGAAATACTGGAAGACACAGAAGTTGATATTTGTATTGATACTGGCTCTGATATCTCCCTTATCAGTGAGGAAGTGTGAATGTCCATTGATGCACTAAAAAAACTACCAATACAGAAATCATACTGTCTGACAAGGTCAATTACTGGAGAAACACTGGATACCATTGGAGCAATTAGCAATAAAATATCTGTTTGCATTGGATCTGAAGTCTTCCAGCATGATGTTCAAGTAGTGCGCAACACTACTCATTGTTTCCTTAAAGGGAACCACATCCTCATTGACATCCATAATGGAATATTTCACATCTGGAATCAAACAGTTCCTCTGGTCCGGGGCAAACGCCATGCTCCCACATGTTGCAGTGCCATCATGTTGTGTAATGTTACAATTGCTGCAATGACAGAGCAGAATGTCACAGCTTCAATCTTACCACTGAACAGATTTGGTCCAGTACCAGATTACTTTATTGGTATGTTAGAGTCTCATGCTCATGAGCGTGGACTTATTGTAGCACGCACACTGAGTCCAGTACACAAGGGATTAGCTTGCATCAGAGTTCTTAATCCTACACAGGAGGATATGTCTTCACAAGAACAGCCCATTGGGACAGTTTTATGCAGTGTCTTCACAAAGTGAGTTTTCTGTTTCTGAAGCACAAGTTTCTGCCAGTATTGCTTCCTGTCCTGCTGATGCCAGCCCTTCATTTGACCTTACTAAATGTGATCTTGCTGAAGACCAAATGAAACAGCTTCAGCAGCTCCTGCATCAGTATCAAGACATCTTTAGCACCAACTCCAGAGATCATGGACTGCCTTCACCACCGGGTATGGGCTATATCATTTTAATGTAATGCCCATGGGCCTGTCAAATGCTCCACCAACCTTCCAGCGCCTTATGGAGTTGGTGATGAAGGGTTTACACTGGTCTACTGTGCTGATCTATTTACATAATCTTTTTAGCAAGTCATTTTCTGAGCATCTTAAATCCTTAGAAGAGGTCTTCACTCACTTCTGTCAGGCAGGACTAAAGCTAAAGCCTTCCAAATGCTGTTTTGCAAGGAAGGAAGTGACTTTCCTTAGACATGTCATTTCCAAAGACGGGTTACGACCAGACCCCCGTAATACGCAGAAAGTACTCAACTGGCCTAGTGACAGCTACTGAGGTATGTGCTTTCATAGGCCTGTGTACTTACTCTGGCAGATTTGTTCAAAACTTTGCACATATTGCAAGTCCTTTCTATCATCTGACACAAAATAATGTCCCTTTCAATTGGACAGAAGGTCACCTACACCTAGGTTTAAAGCACCTTTACAACCCATACTCACCGACAGGCCTATCCAGTAGGTGGCAGCGGATATCACTGAGCTCTCGACAACCAGTAAAGGTAACAGATATGTCTTAGTAGTACAAGACTATTTCACTAAGTACGTTAACCTTTATGCAATGAAAGACCAAAAAGCTCTGACTTGCCAAGCACTTATTTGAGGACTACATCAGAGAACATGGAGTGCCTTTGTCCCTCCACACAGACTAAGGGAGACAATTCGAGTAAGATTTAGTCCAATGCCTTTGTGTCTGGGGATCCTGAAGAGCAGGTGTTCACCATATCATCCAGAATAAGATGGTACGGTAGAAAGGTTTAACAGGACACTTAAAGATCAGCTAGCGAAGCTCCTGTATTCCACGGACTCTGAGTGGGATGATCTCCAAATTGAACTTGCATACAATACAAGTGTGCATTCCAGTACAGGGTTCACACCTTTCTATTTGGCTCATGGCAGAGATGCTAGGTTAACTGTTGACATAGTACTAGATCACCAGGAACATTCCAGTGCCACCCCAGCGACCCCAGCTGACTTCTCAGCATCCCTTTCCAAAAGGCTGAAGACTACTTTTGACCATGCATTCTAATCTCTAAAACTGTCACAGCAGCATCAAAAATTCTACTATGATGCAAATGTCAGATTTTCTCCAAAGTTGGAGATCTAGTTTGGCTCAATAACCCTGCTGATTCACGTAGTAAACTGGAACTCAAGTGGCATGGCCCTTTCGGAGTGCTCAAGTGTATGGACAGTGACTATGAGATTGTCAGTTCAACTGATCCAAGGGCTGCCTCGAAAGTAGTGCATTACAATCGTTTAAAGCCTTACCTGTCACCATGGCCATCAATACCACAGGGACTGGACTGTTCCCCTACAAGGCTTAACCTGTCACCAACAGCAGAGCAGCAGCAACAGCCAAGGGCAGCCGTACACTTTGTTCCCCCAGGCTTTCCAGCCCAGTCCCCCCACTTAACCTTTCTCTCTCGACAGGTCCCTCAGGGGTTCTAAGAGACACTCTTCCTGATCCAGCAATTGTTTGTGGGCAGGGGACTAACACTGTTTTAACTCCAGTAGAGACCGTACATACCTCCCACCCTAGTGTTCATTTGTTCAAGAGCCAGTCCCAACACTGCCTCAGAATGCAGCACGGAGTGGTCACCTAATTAGGCCACCCCATTATTTGGAGGACATTGTCAAACATTAAATTCTCCTGCAGTCAGAATTTGTATTAAGTGCAATGCATATTCCTTCCTTCTTCAAATGAGTACAAGAGAAAGAGTTGGATGGACCAATAAGTTTCCTTTCAATTGTACCCTTTCTTATGTTTTCTTGTTCTGAGCTGTATTGAAGACAGTTCCTTTACACTGCTGTAGTTCTGAAAATATTTCAAGACATCTTCAAATAATTCCAGATATCTTAAAATATTTCAATATATCTCTAAATGATTTGGAGATATCTCAACGTATTTGAAGATAATGGTTTTATTTCTGCTGTTTAAATTGTTCTTTCAAATTTAGCATGACATCCAAAATCTTTTTTTATTTGTGTATATTTTAATATTTAATCTGATTTATTCTATCACATTAAGTTCCAAGTGGAATTGGCAAAATCTTTCTTATCTATCTAACAATAAAACTATAATAATTCTCATCTCTTCTATTTTTGTAAAATTATAGTGTGTGACTCATGCTAAAAGCTCAAGAAGAACTTTTGTTCATTAATAAAAGAAAGCTCTTTTGGACACATGGACACTGCTGTAGCAAACAAAGAAAGGATTTGTGAATCAATCTTCCTTTACTTTTCTTTTCCAATCTAATGTACTGTATGGTACACTTTTTTTGTTCTTGTTTTATTGATTTTACCTTATTTTTTTATTTCTTTTAAACCTGATTTCAACCTGGTTTAAATGTTTGAAAACGTTATTCAAAGGTTAATGGGAAACATGTTTAATAATAAAAAAGCATACATGTGGGATATTATTTGTTTTTTAAAGGTCCTACTAAAGTTCTGATAGAGATTGCAAATATAGAAAAACTGTTGCTGCATGAAATAAATCTTGTTCATCCTTTTAGTCTAACAAATACAATTGTGCTTTGTCAGTGAAGAAACCTGCTGTATTATCAATATGTTGCATGTGATTCATTGCTTGAAGTGTCAGAAGTACCAGGAGCAAGGCGTTATTGTACTTTGCTACAGCCTTAGAAGTCATCTGCAACCAGCCTGAGCTGATATTGTAACCCCTTTCTGCAGGTCAGTTCTTCATTTTGCAGCATTTTGGAAGTTTCAGTCTTTCAACCGAGGGAAATGAGTGTTCTGTGAACCCACAGTGTCTGAGACACTTCAACCACATCGCTGGGGAGTTTGTTCAGATTGTGACGCCTCTCTGTGTGAAGAAGTGTCTCCTGTTTTCTGTCTTGAATGCCTCGAAGCCCAATTTCCATTTGTGTCCCTGGGTGCGTGTGTCCCTGCTGATCTGGAAAAGCTCCTCTGGTTTGATGTGGTTGATGCCTTGCATGATTTTGAAGACTTTAATCAAGTCCCCACGTAGTCTCCTCTGTTCCAGGTGAAAAGGTTCAGTCCCTCAGTCTCTCAGTAGGACATTCCCTTCAGACCTGGAATAAGTCTGGTTGCTCTCCTCTGAACTGCCTCTAGAGCAGTGATATCTTTCTTGAAGTGTGGAGCCCAGAACTGTCCACAGTATCCAGATGAGCTCTAACTAGTGCATTGTACAGTCTGAGCATTATCGTACCAGACAAAAATTCAGAACAAATGATGTGTGGACCAAAAAATACAAACAAAAGTCACTCCTCAGACATGCAACTTACACACTAAAACTTAGTTTGATTTCCATTTGCTAGGATCAGTCTCTTCACTTTGTAATAAGAACACTACAGATAACACATTTTTCAGTATGACTCTAATAATATTTTGCTCTTATTTGAAAACCTCATCAAAAACCCGTTGGCAGTATCTGTGCCCCCTGCTGTAGTTTGAAAAATTCTGCTACGCATTATATTTTCTGTGAGATTTGTTGTCCTCGGGGTGCTGTGAATTTCCTCCCATCTGTCACTGAGAGAAAGCTGTCCGAAACTGTAAATATTGGCTTAGCTGTACAGCTTACTTCTTCAAACCATGGCAGGCTAAAACAGAATAGCAATGTCTAGGTTGGCAAGTCGTAGAAGTGCACCTTTAGTAATTTAGTTTTGGTGGTGCCATACACCTTCCACTTCTTAATAATCATTTGCCCATGCTCCAAGCGATATTCAAGGCCTTTGATATTTTTTATACCCATCCCCTAATCTGTGCCTTTTCAACAACTTTGTCCCAGAGTTCTGTTGAAAGCTCCTTGGTCTTTGCTCTGAAATGCAGAAGAGGGAACATACCACTGAATTGATCCTGAAATAATGTGAATCACTACAATTTTACACAGGAGGAGGACACTAATTTAGGATTGCTATTACAAGGGGGTGGACACTTATCCAACAAAACTATTTTTATTTAATTTTCTACAACTTTTTAGAATTTTTTTTCACTTGGAAATTGTGGGGTAGGATGTACAGATTAAAAAAATTGAAAATATAATTAATATTCAAAAACATTCAAAAAGACAGTTTCAGCTGTATGACAATGTTGACAGAATAAGTGGTTGTTCATAGTAAATTGTTACAGAATTTTCTTTACCATGCATGGAGCCTCTGAAAGACTGAATTCTAAAAGCTTATCTTTTAAACTCAAATTGACAAAAAGTTGTATTATTTCCAGGGCATAGCACTTTATATTGGTGTTTAGTCCCTACAACAATACACATAAAGGTGAATGTTTGCCCTATAAGATGTTACAGACATCTGCACAGCTTATATAGTTATACAGCTTTATATATGGTTAGGGGCTGGAAAATGTACGTTTTCTTGAAAGTCATGTTCAGTTACATAATTAGAATTGTTGTAAAACTTCTGATTAGACTACTTTTTCTAAGTTGACATGTTAGGTTATAACATAATGTATTGTTATTCCCCCACCAAATCTTAAAACACTGCAATAATGTTTACATTATGTGTTTATTACCAGATGGCCACATGAGTGGAGAATCGCATAATTGTGTAAAAGCAGCAGATGCGGTTCTATATTTAATTACGTCATGTGAAGTATAAAGTCAGTGGGTTTAATGACTTCATAATCATTTTCACTTACGGCATGTGGTTGTCACAGTAATGGAAAATCAATATGATACGATGGGATTTAAGATAAGCCATCAAAGAGATATCATGTGCACTCAAACATCACTCAGTCTTGGAGATTACTCATTAGCTGTTTCTACATACCAGAGTGCTGTATGTAAGCATGCATTTGCAATCTTTCGAATAGAAGAGATACATGTGGGCTTTTCATTGACTAAAATATATATTATTTAAATAAGTTATTTTAAATTGAGCAATATAAGGAAACCAAATGCTGTCTCACATATCAGTGATGGCCCAACTAAAACTGTAATAATAGTAATAATAATGATAATAAACATTCACTAACTTTAATTGAGGGACTCACCTGAGCTTAGAAACAAACAATTATACACCACTTTTTCATGCAAATACTAGTATTTTTTAGATCATATAAAAAATGCAGTTTACATATAATATAATCACACCACCCAATACATCTCCTTTTAATAAAAACATACTTCACTCAACTATGAAGTGAGATGGCAGCTGAGTTATTTCCAGTTAATACAACTTAGTAAGGAAAGACATTGTTTTATATATGTGTGCAAATATTAAAGCAACAGCTGTGAAGCATATAACTTTGCAGCACCATAGGTCTAATTCATCCATCTTGGCTCTAACATCTTCTGCATTTCCTCTTTGAAGCTTGTAGTTATGTGTTAAGAAATACAAACAAATAAATACAATAACTGCCTGTCTATCATTTTCAACAATTAGAATGTATTAATTCTAGAAGACCTTGCTATATTACTAGTATTGTGTTATAGTGCTGATGCTCTTGTCTAGTGCAACTTGCATTAACAAGGACCTGTAAAAAGTTACATAAGTTACTTACTGAAGCATACATAACTACATTATTATTCTTTGTAAATTAATAAAAATCACCAAAATAATCATTGAACATTAACCATGCTTAAAAAGAAGTCGTATATGTTTGTTAGTGTTTAACCTACAGTATATTTCTACTATTATTCAGGCCTTTTAGAAAGAACACTATATATTCATAGCTGCTTTGGAAGGAAAATTGTTATTTTGTTTTATTAGATTACATGCCTGACATTTATCATCACCCCTAATGTGATTATATGTGGAATAAGTCTTCAGTTTTATAATCTTAAAATAATAGCAGTGGTTAGTCGGTTTGCTTACAATCCGACTAATGGAGCTCTTTGTCTTTCTGCAGCTTTTAGCGTTTAATTACACAGAGAGAAGCATGTGACATCCACTTAATTAAATGCAGATTCAGTAGCGTCTCCCCTTATTCAGGCTGATGAATGTTAGTCATTATCGTTGTAACCGCAGACTGACACACTTTCCTCTGAGGACGGCAAACCTTTATACTCCTCCTGCTGGTAGATTTTTCCTTGATGGACAAGGGGTGTATTTTATTACGGTGGCATTTTTATGAGATGTTTTATCAAATGGTGTTTAGTAATATTGTAGCTTTTCCCTTGCATTAGAGCCAGGAAGATACCAGAATATAGGAGCTGATGTGAAGATAAACTCTGAGTTGCTCCAGGCCAGGGTTGAGGCAGCTTTTATTTTTCTTATTTACAACTCAGGAGTAGCAGTAATTAATCACACAAGGCTGTGGGCTCTAAGCACTGCAGTTGCTCTTGATGATGTGGTTTCCTGTCTTTCTGCTAGTTAAGCTTTTTCTAATTCACATATTCTCACATCGGCACTCAGCTACCAAGGTGTCTCTACATAGCTTTTATTGTGTAAATATGTGTAACCTTGTACTTAATTTAGTCACTTATGCTGTTCAGGTTAAGCAAGTCTCTCCAAAGTTAGAAACAGTGTTATGTGCAAACATTTGTGAGTACAAATGTCTGGAAGTTGTAGTTAAGGGAGTTTTTTAGTTGCATCATTACACATAATTGGTTTTATATTCATATCATTGCAATGGTATATACTCTTATGGTTGAAAACTGTTCTTTAATAGTTCACACACGTGACTTGAATGGAGCCACACAGCACTCGCCCTCGGAGCTGACTTTCACGCACGTAGGATTACTTGGAAACAAAACATCCAAATGCCTGCAGTCAGGGAATAAATCAAAAGAAAATGAGATACTTACACACAAGCTTTTCCTACCCTGCTTGAGATGACTGCTAGGTATGTTTTGGCTAGCAGTATGCAAATCATCAGGGTTTGGATGACTCCTGGGTTTGCAAGAAATGGGAATATCTGACATCAGGGGGAAGTAGCATAAAAATTGACAGTTCACCCAATAGCAAATAAGCGGTTTCTCTTTTGAAATTCAGAAATTAATAGTGGTGCCACACTTGCCTGTAAAAATAAGTCCTTTATTTCCATGCATTTGTACCATGGGGAGTAAAAAAGGCAGGATCAATTAATTGATTTGTCAGATTTGATGTAGGATTACTGTGCTGAATATGTGGCAGTCTTTGTTGGAATTCTCAGCACTGTTACATTTTGAAGGTCACTTGTCCGTTGGGTACCATTCTGACAAAAGGTTGGGATGTGAATGCAGTCCATCCACATCGATGAAGGATTGTGCAGGAGCCCCAGGATGCTCTGAGTCAAGAATGTGCCCAGATCACAAAAACAACATGTATTGAGCCTGATGAGTGGGGTGTAATAATATCCTCAGCATGGTCTGTCAAAGTGACACTGTGTCTCATATGTTCAGTTTATAGGACTGCCTGTATCCTATTCATTTGTGATTTTTATGACCACTGACAAGTATATTTCAGAAGTTCAGACAGCTCCAGTTGACGTATGTATAAGGTAGATAGTATTTATTTTGGCCTAGACTCGCTTGACTGAGGAAACGCTGATCTGGCCACGAGGACGAGGCCATCGGATCCCCCCCACTTGATGGAATGAGCCGAGTAGCTGCTGCAAGGGTGAGGTTTGTGGTGGAGGAGGGATGCAAAGTGATGCATGCTGGGAAAATACATGTGTTGCTGGATACTTATGCTTGGTAAGGTGGAAGTCAGCCTGTCTTCCTTCCAAACTTCAGATTCAGACAGAAAGAAAAAAATGTTTTGAACGAAATGATCATGATATCAGCAAGTGTATAATATTTAGTACTATTTCTACTGTATTACATATTTAACTGATGCTATGTCAAGCACAGTTAAGTAGTATTAAAAAAAAAAGAATGCCGATCAAACCAATTATATACTATGTCTCTGGATGTAACTGTCTGATTACATGACTGACTGGGAATAATCTGATGTCATGTTGCTATTATGAAAATAAAATCAATTACCCTTTTAACAGCATTACATTTCCTGTTCAAATATAAAAAATAACAACAATATGTGTAGGAAATGCACTAAATCATTTTTTTCTATTTTTGGAGCAATACATATAACAGAGCAGATGCACTGTATTACATCTATAAAAAAGATAATGCGTCTCACAACTGAATAAGCATTAAGCCTGCATGAATCTGCAACCCTGATAATGACTGCAGTCCTATTAAATTTAGAAATAATTGTAGGTTCAGTGGAGATGAATACGACCAGGGGGAAATGGTCAGACCCTACACAAGCAGCAGATGATCAGGAAATGGCATTGCATGTTCGCTTCTTCTGCGCTGTAGTCCCTGGATTACTTATAAACCTACCTCCATTTTAAACATATGATATAGACATTAGGTAACAATTTCTCAGTAATGCAATGGCACTCCAATTTGTCCTTTGTTACATGGGAAAGATATACAACTTGTACTGTTTGTAGTACTATTAGTAGGGACATAAGTTATTACTTGCGTTTACACTGCCATTTCTGATCGGATGAAATGCATCAGTAGATTTGATCAGGATCAGTGGTGTCGCATCAACACTGCCATTTGAATAGGATCGTCTGTCAGCCACCACAGGGGTCCTAGCACAGAAGTCCAAACTTAATTATAGGCATATATTAAATAAGTTATTTAGAACACATAGTTATATCAAAAACTGGTGTTTTATCACATTGAAAATTATTTTTAATTATTATTTCCTCCTTTGAAATGCCCAAAATACTTTATTTTCATTAAATTTCTCAGAGGATGTTGAGCATAACCTGTCTTCTTTGGAGTCTTTTCTGTATTTGTTTAACACAGTATCGACATTGATGTACTGTAGTGAGTCTGGACTATGTAAAGGCTGGGTTAATTATTATACATCTCTGAGTAACCCAGGGCCTGTGCTATTATTTACAGAACACAAGATCAAGACAGGCAGGAGAAATTATATATCAGCAGCAATCGCAAAAATCCTCTCTCACAGCGGTCACCAATGGGATGCACTGATATTGGTGACCCATTCAACTGCGAGTCCAAGTCCACTGTCACGAACTCTTTAATCTATTCTCTGCAGCAGCCTTGTTATTATCACAACCCCAGAAACCCTCGACTAATCCCTATTGGAGCCAATATAGAAATCTTAAAGCTCACACTCACTCATTAAGACTAATTACTAAAATATATACTGTATAACACACATACTTTAGCAGATGAACCACCCACAAAGATTCACCATGCCTCCAAAACCTTACTTGTATACTTTTGGCATCTCTGCTGTATAATTAGGACATAATCCCCACCAAAACTGGCTGAATTTGTCTTGTCTTGTAATAGTCTGGTCTAATGCAATATGGGAAGATACAAAAGCCAAACACCATGCACACACATGTTCAAAGTCACCAATGGATGATTACCAATAAGAAAGGTATTGAATCTCATTAAAATGGTTGTTATTTTTTGTTTTGTTTTTTAAAAAGATACTGGAAGTCTCTCCATTCTTGCTTTCCCATCATTATGATCATTCTGATATCGACTCAGATCCTCTGTACAACAAGCTTTTAAATACAAGAAGAGGAAAATGGTAATTTTGTTACGTTACATACCCAAGATGAGAGAAAACCAGATAGGACATTCAATCAAGTATGGCCTGCAAAATATGCAATGCCTCAGAACCAAGTAAGCATTAATAGAGACGCTCGTCCTTCAATGTAAACATGATCGTCTTGACATGTAGGCTGAGCATTTATTCTGCCCTAAGGCAGTGCTTTGGGGATGGTCACTTAATTCTACTGTTACCCACAGAATCAGGGAGTTTCTTAAGCTCAGCAGTAGCCGAGAAGCATATTGCAGAGCCACTCAAGTGCTCAGTCAAATCATTTGATCGTATCCCTTTATCCGTTGTATTTCATATCATGAGCAGGTGGAACCAGGTTGTCTTCGAAGGTTCGAGCGTTCAATGGGTCATTCGGTTTCCAGACCTTTGTTTTTTTCACAAAATTTGAAGATTTGCCACGTGACAATCACATCGATTTTTTCTCTTGTTAATAGAAATTGACAATGTCTGAATACTGTAGTGTTAAAGGGTTAATGCAGTGGGGAGGAGTGTAGGGAGAGAGCAGGTGAAGGGAGGTGGACAGTGTTGCCAGATGGGGCGGTTTCCCGCCCAATTAGGCAATTTTTAATGACAGTGTGCATGACTGACTGTGAAAAAGGGATGCAATAATAATAATAATAATGTAATATTAATTTCACAGTAAGAAACCCCACCAGATACTCAAGGAATGCATTTTAAGAACATATGTGTATAACTGTATCCTGCTTATGTTGCAAGTTGGTTTGGCAATGATATTCCCTAGTTCCACCCATCAAATTCAAATTCAAAATTAGAAAAGAGCTTTCTTGGCATGACATGGTTACACTCGTTTCCAGTGCAAATACAGAGCAGTGCAGTGGGTATAATACAATATTATTTATGATATGAACTATATTGTAGTACATTAAATAACTATACTCAGTGACTGTTCAAGTTTATCAATCACGTTCAAAAGAAGACCAGTTGATTCATCATAAAAGTAAGAACGTTTTCATTATCTACGTTGTATTGTTATTATTTACGTTTTGTACTGAAGTGTTATAATTCAATAAAATGCAGTGTTTTATCTTATAACACTTGCAAGTAGAAACTGTGGGAGCATGTTTTTCTATCCAGATGCTTTTCCCTCATACACACCTCTCTAGTCTATACAGGTGTGCAATTAGCTATTGTTATGGTGATTGATTAATTACCTGAATAAATGCCATGTTTTAACATGCTCACCACACATTTACATACCTGCTGTTTAGATTTTTGTTAAATGCACAGAAGACCCCAAACCGCTTAATGTAAGCTGGGCAACTGAAAACTGGTATATCACGGATTAACAAGAAATCTCCGGGATCATTTAAACAACTTAAGTTTAATGTAATTATTAATATTTGACTGAATGGGTCAATTGCATAGAATTGAATTTTATAGAAGTGTTTTAATAATATCCACAGATGAATACCTGCCATGTCCTTGTCTTTATGTGAGATACAGACATTGACGGGCAGCATCTATAAGCATTCTTCAGTCCCTCATACAAAAGTATTCTTTGCTAACACTGTGACTAGACGACACACACTGTATACGCACTGTCTACCCAGCTAACACGCAATGCTGCTACAACGTTGTAGAAACCTAAGTTACGTTTGCCACAACATTGCATAACGCGGTGGCAACGTTGTGTGTTAGCTGGGTAATGAGCGGTTGCATGTTTATTCAGACAGGGCCAGACGTCAGTGATCCCTCGAACAAGAATGCAAACACAAAACACCTTGGTGAAATAAAAATGAATCAATAAATAAGTGTTATTGTGATTACTCAATAGATTCTCCAACGCTCAGTGTTTCGAATCATATTGATTTTAATTTCCTTAATTCTTTGGTTGGAAAGTTTCAGACTGATATACAATCAAGAAAAGTACAAAGTGATTGGTTAAGCCTTTCATAACAAATATCCCAATACATTCCAATTTAAATGAAAAAAAAAAAATAATAATAATAATAAGCGGGTTCATAAATGTAATGTATCATCTTTTATCTGTCTGCTTTTAATTAGGATTTTCAGATGCTGCCTAAATCTTTTTGCCTCTCATTTGCATTCCCCATATTATCTTGTAGTATGATAGTTACCATCAAATGTGATCCCTGGTTTATTCTAGATCATGTGAACTTAATTCATGTTATTTTTTCTCCTGGCTGTCAATCACAAAACACAGCACTATTAACTATTTTTAACCCAACAACTCTGTCAAGTTAATGATTCATTTAGAAAAAGAGCAATTCAATTTAAATCAGGTTTGGAAATGAATGTTCCCTTGCCCAAAATAGTGTATGTAATTGTCTTAAGTATATCTGACAGGTATTTATTTAAAGCAGTATTTTGGGTTTAAAGCTTTTGAAAGCATGGCATGCTAAGTTAAACCTGTCTGAACATTAATGGAAAATGCCTTGGGGGTTGTGTGAAGTTGAAACTGCAGCTTTTCAGAGTTGTTTCAGTTGTTTATAGATCTCTTGTTGACTAAGCATCACAGCAAACCCGGCCTTATTATAAATATCACGCATAACCAAAGGTATGGCAAGCAAGAAGTTCACCTAGAATTTAGTGCATGAAAATCAGGACTGTGTCTAAATAAAACTTTGTCTGCATATATTTTGCATGATATATTATTCAATATGTATTATTTTATGGTACGATGCAACATTGTTTTATTTTTATTTTATTTTTATCAGCAACAGTATGTAAACTTATGTAGGTTAGCTGAAATGTTATGATTGAGCAAGACAATTGTACATCAAAAATAAATATTATTTTATTCGAGCAAATACAGAAATTAAGATGGCACCATACAACTTCACAGTTTTTGGTCAACTTGTTATTTTTAGTGCTGTCATCAGTAACACTGGAACATGTGCACTTCAGTGATGCTGTGGAGTTTATAGTGCACTCAGTTAATCTTACTGGACTGCATTTGATGTGTGTCTCTCTCTCAGTCACCACCATCATGCTCAAGCAGAAGTGGGTTTTACAGAGAGGAAGGTAAATTATAATGAAGTATATAATAAGTGACCTTTCAATAAGGATGCTTGTTCTCTTTTATGTAACATAATTTAAGAAAAGGAGTTAGTGATGCTGTTATGTACACTGAACAGATCGCTCAGAATAAAACCACACATATATATATATATATATATATATATATATATATATATATATATATATATATATTCACATACTGATTCAATACAATATTATGTTTATTTTTTATTTTACTCATAATAATAGAGACTATAAAAACAGATTAATAATATTAAACTATTAATAATAAATTAAGCATATAGAGATTGTTTGCTTATGTTTTTGGCTTGGAAATAGCAAAGTCATTCTGCAGTAAAATCAAAACAGAAAAACGTCTGTATACAAACTGATATACACGTCCCTCATTAATCAGTATAATGCTTTTATAAAGACGAATGAGTAATAATGTCATGGAATATGTATATTACTTTACAAATTGTCCATCATCACGAGTACTTTGAAAGGGAATGTACCAATTAAATTAGGTTACATTGAATTGCAGGTCATGTTTTGCACCATTCCAGGCAAAATACTATTGACAATGCTTCAGGTCTAATTGCTTTCCTATTTGTGTGTCTAATTTGGATTTTAGCTTGGCAAAGTGGTGTGCTAATGGGGGTTGTGATTGCTTTGTGAATCATTTTTAAATCGTATACATAAGCCCTTTATCAACACGACCAGCACCTCGAATCAGCGTCGATCCCAAAGTACTTGAGGTTGACTGGAGAAGCAAGTGAGAGTGATCACAGAGCAGAGAGTGAAAGCACAGACCTATAATCACCAAATCGACCGATGTTTGTTTAGGATTAGGCTTTTGACCCAGGCTGGATTACGACCCCTACCTCCAAACTCTGACCTCCAACCTCCAAACACAGCTTTTGGATTTCAGACTCAATCACATATTCCACTGGGTGTACATGTAGTCAGCGCCCCACTCGGGGACTAGGTTTAATTTCCTTTTAACTGCTTTTTTCAAAGCTGTCTCAAAGCCTGTTTCTCACCTGTACACCCACCAGTATCCACAGCACAGTACTGTGCAAAAGTTTTAGGCAGGTGTGAAAAAAATGCTGTAAAGTAAGAATGCTTTCAAAAATAGACATGTTAATACATTATATTTATTAATTAACTAAATGCAAAGTGAGTGAACAGAAGAAAAATCTACATCAAATCAATATTTGGTGTGACAACCCTTTGCCTTCAAAACAGCATCAATTCTTCTAGGTTCACTTGCACACAGTTTTTGAAGGAACTCGGCAGGTAGGTTGGCACAAACATCTTGGAGAACTAACCACAGTTCTTCTGTGGATTTAGGCAGCCTCAGTTGCTTCTCTCTCTTCATGTAATCCCAGACAGACTCGATGATGTTGAGATCAGGGCTCTGTGGGGGCCATACCATCACTTCCAGGACTCCTTGTTCTTCTTTACACTGAAGATAGTTCTTAATGACTGTCGCTGTATGTTTGGGGTTGTTGTGATGCTGCAGACTAAATTTGGGGCCAATCAGATGCCTCCCTGATGGTATTGCATGATGGATAAGTATCTTCCTGTACTTCTCCGCATTGAGGAGACCATGAATTCTGACCAAATCCCCAACTCCATTTGCAGAAATGCAGCCCCAAACTTGCAAGGAACCTCCACCATGCTTCACTGTTGCCTCCAGACACTCATTCGTGTACTGCTCTCCAGCCCTTCAGCCAACAAACTGTTACAGCCAGATATTTCAAATTTTGACTCAGCAGTCCAGAGCACCTGCTGCCATTTTTCTGCTCCCCAGTTCCTGTGTTTTCATGCATAGTTGAGTCGCTTGGCCTTGTTGCCACGTCGGAGGTATGGCTTTTTGTCCGCAAGTCTTCCATGAAGGCCACTTCTGACCAGACTTCTCCGGACAGTAGATGGGTGTACCAGGGTCCCACTGTTTTCTGCCAATTCTGAGCTGATGGCACTGCTGGACATCTTCAGATTGCGAAGGGAAGTAAGCATGATGTGTCTTTCATCTGCTGCAGTAAGTTTCCTTGGCCGACCACTGCGTCTACGGTCCTCAACGTTGCCCGTTTCTTTGTGTTTCTTCAAAAGAGCTTGGACAGCACATCTGGAAACCCCTGTCTGCCTTGAAATGTTGGCCTGGGAGAGACCTTGCTGATCCAGTAGAACTACCTTGTGTCTTGTTGCTGTGCTCAGTCTTGCCATGGTGTATGACTTTTGACAGTAAACTGTCTTCAGCAACCTCACCTTGTTAGCTGAGTTTGGCTGTTCCTCACCCAGTTTTATTCCTCCTACACAGCTGTTTCTGTTTCAGTTAATGATTGTGTTTCAACCAACATATTGAATTGATGATCATTAGCACCTGTTTGGTATAATTGTAGCAGAAGACCCCACCGGGTACCACTCATCTCCACTACAAATAGGAAAAAGAGGCTACAATTTGCACAAGCTCACCAAAATTGGACAGTTGAAGACTGGAAAAATGTTGCGTGGTCTGATGAGTCTCGATTTCTGTTGAGACATTCAGATGGTAGAGTCAGAATTTGGCGTAAACAGAATGAGAACATGGATCCATCATGCCTTGTTACCACTGTGCAGGCTGGTGGTGGTGGTGTAATGGTGTGGGGGATGTTTTTTGGCACACTTTAGCCCCCTTAGTGCCAATTGGGCATCGTTTAAATGCCACGGCCTACCTGAGCATTGTTTCTGACCATGTCCATCCCTTTATGACCACCATGTACCCATCCTCTGATGGCTACTTCCAGCAGGATAATGCACCATGTCACAAAGGTCGAATCATTTCAAATTGGTTTCTTGAACATGACAATGAGTTCACTGTACTAAACTGGCCCCCACAGTCACCAGATCTCAACCCAATAGAGCATCTTTGGGATGTGGTGGAACGGGAGCTTCGTGCCCTGGATGTGCATCCCACAAATCTCCATCAACTGCAAGATGCTATCCTATCAATATGGGCCAACATTTCTAAAGAATGCTTTCAGCACCTTGTTGAATCAATGCCACGTAGAATTAAGGCAGTTCTGAAGGCAAAAGGGGGTCAAACACAGTATTAGTATGGTGTTCCTAATAATCCTTTAGGTGAGTGTATACCATCAATATATTATTAATGAAAATGTATATCAATTAGTAAATAATACTATTGGATATTCTTAGAGAGTTCCCACCACACATACTCCACTCATAGTTTGAGTGGCTTCCGGCCTTACCTTGTGTGGGAAATTCTAAACAGGTTCCAGCTTTTAGTGATCATAATAATATTAATTATTATTATTGTTATTATATAATACTTTTTTCTATAACTTGACAGCTACTGTCCAGGTACAGGATCTCATGACCTCCTGAAAACAAGTCTGATAAGGTATATTTACAGTATAATATATTATTTTATACAAGGTGGCACAATATTTTTTGGGCACGTCATCTCTCTGAAACTCATCTTGCATTCTGACACTGAGTGCTTCTTACGAGTCCTGCCCCGCATGTGAGCCATTTTTCAGTGAGTTAATTTGCCTGGGATGCTTTGGAGTGCTGCCATCCTGAAAACGCTCAGGACAGTGAAGAGTAATAACGGTAATTGGTTTTGTTGAAGTTTGTTTTGAATAAAAATACCCTATCCATTAGTTCTGTAAAGAATGTGAGAGTATTACGAATTCTCTAATCATGGCTAATTTATCAAATCATTTACTTCAGCAGGTGGGCAGGCATGCGGCCAGCATCTGTTAATTGGTTTTGCTTGGGATTTGTGCTCAATATATATGAATAATGTATGATTGCTCAAACGTTGCGTCGCTATGTGGCACACAGAGATCCAGTTATGGTTGGAGTTTACCAGACACTCCATTCTGATGACCTGTTACATTTGTAAGATCTGCTTATTCATACATTTGCAGAAGTTACAAGTTTGTCATATGCGAGCAAAACAAATGGCTGTCAGATGCATGTCAGATGCATGAAACTGAAAGATAATGGTGCAAATGTGTTTTGTTTTGCTGCACGATGTAGAATCTGCCAAACAACAACTGCAGTAATTCACGATTTTTATATATACAGTGAGGGAAAAAAGTATTTGATCCCCTGCTTATTTTGTACGTTTGCCCACTGACAAAGAAATTATCAGTCTATAATTTTAATGGTAGGTGTATTTTAACAGTGAGAAACAGAATAACAACAAAAAAATCCAGAAAAACGTTATAAATTGATTTGCATGTTAATGAGGGAAATAAGTATTTGACCCCTTCGACTTAGTACTTGGTGGCAAAACCCTTGTTGGCAATCACAGAGGTCAGACGTTTCTTGTAGTTGGCCACCAGGTTTGCACACATCTCAGGAGGGATTTTGTCCCACTCCTCTTTGCAGATCCTCTCCAAGTCATTAAGGTTTCGAGGCTGACGTTTGGCAACTGGATCCTTCAGCTCCCTCCACAGATTTTCTATGGGATTGAGGTCTGGAGACTGGCTAGGCCACTCCAGGACCTTAATGTGCTTCTTCTTGAGCCACTCCTTTGTTGCCTTGGGTGTGTGTTTTGGGTCATTGTCATGCTGGAATACCCATCCATGACCCATTTTCAATGCCCTGGCTGAGGGAAGGAGGTTCTCACCCAAGATTTGACAGTACATGGCCCTGTCCATCGTCCCTTTGATGCGGTGCAGTTGTCCTGTCCCCTTAGCAGAAAAATACCCCCAAAGCATAATGTTTCCACCTCCACGTTTGACGGTGGGGATGGTGTTCTTGGGGTCATTCCTCCTCCTCCAAACACGGCGAGTTGAGTTGATGCCAAAGAGCTCGATTTTGGTCTCATCTGACCACAACACTTTCTCTCAGTTCTCCTCTGAATCATTCAGATGTTCATTGGCAAACTTCAGACGGGCCTGTACATGTGCTTTCTTGAGCAGGGGGACCTTGCGGGCGCTGCAGGATTTCAGTCCTTCACAGCATAGTGTGTTACCAATTATTTTCTTGGTGACTATTGTCCCAGCTGCCTTGAGATCATTAACAAGATCCTCCCGTGTAGTTCTGGGCTGATTCCTCACCGTTCTCATGATCATTGAAACTCCACGAGGTGAGATCTTGCATGGAGCCCCAGACCGAGGGAGACTGACAGTTATTTTGTGATTCTTCCATTTGCGAATAATCGCACCAACTGTTGTCACCTTCTCACCAAGCTGCTTATGGTCTTGTGGTCTTGTAGACCATTCCAGCCTTGTGTAGGTCTACAATCTTGTCCCTGACATCCTTGGACAGCTCTTTGGTCTTGGCCGTGGTGGAGAGTTTGGAATCTGATTGATTGATTGCTTCTGTGGACAGGTGTCTTTTATACAGGTAACGAGCTGAGATTAGGGGCACTCCCTTTAAGAGAGTGCTCCTAATCTCAGCTTGTTACCTGTATAAAAGACACCTGGGAGCCAGAAATCTTGCTGATTGATAGGGGATCAAATACTTATTTCCCTCATTAACATGCAAATCAATTTATAACTTTTTTGAAATGCGTATTTCTGGACTTTTTTGTTGTTATTCTGTCTCTCACTGTTAAAATACACCTACCATTAAAATTATAGACTGATAATTTCTTTGTCAGTGGGCAAACGTACAAAATCAGCAGGGGATCAAATACTTTTTTCCCTCACTGTATATATATATATATATATATATATAATAGCAGAGAAGTAAGGAGAATCAATGTCCTGGACAAGCTGGGCGGTTTTTTTGTAAGCCTCTGAAGCTTCAGAATTGGAAAAGCACCAAACTTCCTGCAGACTTGACCTCTACTGCTCTCTTCTGTCTGCATTTCCCTCCTCACTCACTTTTCTTTGTCTGAATCCTCAACCAATAACCCTGTCTTAACCTCTTCTCTACCTTCTCTTCCCTCTTTGCCCCACCCTCCCCATTCTTCCTCCTACTCTCTCTTTGCGGGTGATTTTACTTCCTTGTTCTCTGCAAAATCTCTGAAAGCTTTCCACACGCTCTTCACCTCCATATCTCACCACTGAAGCCTGTGCTTCCTACAGGTCTCCTACTGACACAGCTTCTTTCTCTTATTTCTCACCTCTGACTCTGAGCTTAAACAAGCTTTGGTGACTCCACTCCTCAAAAATCCCACCCCGACCCAATCTCTCTTCAGAATGACCATCCTTTCTCCCTTCTCCCTTCCTCACAATCCTTTGAGCTTGACCCCGCTGTACCCTACTCCCAGCACATCTCCACTCTGACACGCATCTGCTGATTCTTCCTGAGCAACAGTCGACAGGTAACACTTCTCAGCTGTTCACTATTCCTGCCACCGAGCAAATAATAATCCAATCATTTTAGGCCCTGCGATAGTTCCCTGCGAATGGCCTCCATTACAATGCACAGCTCTCACACTGTGAGTGGGTAATTAGGTTTGACAGCAGAGCTTAAGAATGGTAAAATATAGCTTTGCTCAAATTTCAAACAAAATAAAGGCGATACTTCTTTTGTTCATGTGTGGTTCGATATTCCTGTGGAGGGGAGTCAATGATACATCATGAAAGACAGCACAGTGTGGGGTCTTTCTTTCATACCAGAATAAGAGCATATTTAGAATGTACTCCATATGAAAGGGTTGTGGTAAGTCATGAGTTCCTCACAGCAAGTTAGGTCTAGCTTAGTTGTAACGTTTGCTAATGTTGTATCTAGACAGAAAAATCACTTCACATATCGCTATGTTTGTTTTACATAAGAAGAAGTACCAAAAAAAATTTTGATATTTTTTTTCACTTTTTGCAGGGCATGCAGTACACAGGAGGATAAATGTGAAATAGAGTCATTTTTTCCTGTACTTTAATATCAATTTAAGGGTATTTGGAATCACCTAGAGTATAGAATTTTCTTTCCCTGAATGTGGAACTTGAATAATTTCCAATGAAATGTTGTGACTTTTCTGTTCTTTTCAATGATGTTACATTTCTGGTAGATCTGGTCAGTTTGTGTAATCCCTGTACATAAAAAGATAGGCCAATTTAATTTTTTTATATCTTTGAAGAGGTTCCGGATCTAAAGTTCGAAAACTGTAGGGAAACCGAATGGTAAAATATTAACCTACTGTATTTTCCTTGCACCATGAGCAGATTGCTTGACTACTATGTTTTATAGCCGGTAGTGATGGTTGTGTCAAACAGGTTTCCCACCAATCTAATCATTTATCAAATTAACCAAAGACAACTTCTAACATATTTCACTTTTGTCAATGTTATTTACTGGAAAATGGTGAAGTTGCATGCTGGCTTTGTGATGAAAGATTCCAACTGTGAATTTCCCAATATAAACTATCGCTGCTGTCACTCCACACCTTTATTGACTTGCCCTATGAACACCCAAATATTCTGTATACTCAATCAAAAATACTTGGACTTTCTTTGAAAGGTAAACAAGTTCCTGTCTTATGGAGGATTAGGGTAAACAGAAAGCATTCATTTTGCTGTGTGGCAGTTAAAGGTGAGGCTCATAAAGCTACTGTAATGATAAGCACATATGATAAGCATGCTGCACATGCATATGCTGAAAGCTTTTATGTTCAGTCCAGCCAAATACATGCTAAAAAAGATGTTGTTTTCTTGTTTTTTGTTTTTAAGCATTATTTTATTGCTCGACTTCTTACCATGTAATTATACCTTGGTAGACGTATTATTAGTTAAGCCAACAGATTGGAAAAATATATAAGAAAGCATGAAATTATTGTTTTTATTATGCTTTCTAAGGAAATAATATAAATAATGATAAAACACACAGGTGCTGCTTTGTTATGCAAATTGCCCCCAACATCAATAACCTGATGTAAAAACCCACAGGTTCCACTTGCCTTGCAGACAAAGCCATATGTCAGCCCGGCTGACCTTTCAATTGGTCTTCTTTTTGAATAATTCCAGGTGGATAGGTCCCCACTTGGTGCTAAGAATAGAAAACACTCTGAGATTAGATGATATGTGTTATGATGGCTCCACAACACATTAAGTAAAACAAAATTACTGCTCGTTAGCAAAGCTTTAAGTACATGTATACAGTTTTCTTCTACAATTGATTGTCTGACTTAGCAAGACTGTGAAGCAGGACTCATGCCACTGTGAAAAGGGCTATTCATTTCATGAAAGTGGATAATTTGGACTTATTTAGAACATAATTATTTATGTAATTCAGCTCTATAAATATTTAGTCTGCAAATGTATAGTTATTTATCTTTAATACGCAGTTCTAGTAGATTGGAAAGTCATCATGAAATCAACACATGCATTTAGTTCATGTTTTGTTCTAATTTGTATTTTCTGTTTTCTATTATCCATGTACTCCGGATTTTGTGCCTGCAGTTTATTACTATAAATCAATGTCTGTCGTTTTAATTACCTTATTATTATGCAATTAATAAGAACTAGTAACTTTGGAGGAACATCATAAATACCGGATTAGAAAAGAATTTGAAAATGCTCTTAGGACATTCTGATAATTTCCAACAGCTGGAACTAGAATTAAAATATGCACATTGGTGTCAGCATTAGTGTTGCTGTACTGACCAGTGGTGATTAAACCACACTCCCCAAAAATAATGTTTCTCTTCTACTGAAATTATAAAACAGACGGACACACAACCAGAGACTTTCAAGGAGCAGGGCAGAAAGATTTTAATGGTTTAACAAATAAAGCATTTCAGTTTTATTAAACCCAAGATCATCAATGTTTCGGTCGGCAACAGATCTTCATCAGGACTCCTCTGTTTATTTTTTTATGCATGATAATAATATCGAGCCCACATCTGAGATTGTCTCCAGCAGAAAAAATAACCCACTCCTTGTTGTGAGATGGAGTCCAAAATTCAAAATGATATCAGTCTTCCTAGTACTAGAAGACTTGCAGTCATTAATTAGTGGTGTTCATATACTGATATATATTTCAGAGGCTAAATATATAGTTTATATGTATTCTGCATAACAATGGTATATTTACTAACAATAGAGTAAATCAAGAATACATGAGATCAAGGATACAGTACATCACACCAAAAATGATTGGATATAGATATATATTTTTATTCTACTGTACTCTTTTAGTAAAGCTGTAAACCTATAACCTACTTAAATCTCTAATCAGGTCAGGAGAGTGTTGAGCATTGTTGAATCTCACAGGGCCAGGAATCAATCTGTCTGGGAAAAAGCCTCCACTGAAATAAACACGACTGAGTGATGGAAAATCTTACCTTCCTGGACAAGCAGTGAATGTCTGCGGGGATTAGAGGCAGATGGTAACATCTCTTTTTAGTAGTTGCATGAGGTGTTACAGCCTTTAAAAATCTGTTAGAAAAAAGTGTGAATGCTTTGAATGAACATAAACTATCCTTCAATGGCACAGACTCTATTTAATTAGGTTCAGTGTGAAGTTTATGTATATGTATAAATTCATGCTGGCACCTATTTAAAGATCTTATATAAATAAAGATGAACATATAGATTCCACTGTACTTGATGGCCTAGAGGTTTTCTATTAACCTACATGCTCCCTCATATGTTATATTATTGAAAGGTGACATTCTAGCATTTATCTGAGCAAAATTTCTGATGTGTAAATAACACAAAATAGAAAAGATCAGTTAGATTGAAAGTAACAGCCTTCAAAATGATCTCTTCCCAACAGTCTTTTGTTGTTGTTGTTTTTTTCTTAATGACAAAGCTTGAGAAAACTGTAGTGCTAATATTTACAGTATGTTTTTAACATAAGAGAGAATACAATGGCAGAACATTGTACATTTCCTCTGTGTGGTGTGGCGGGGAATGACCTTACAATGTACTGATAACTATTTGAGTCAAGAACAGTAGGGTCTACTTCCATGGGATTGTATAATGGAGACTGTAATCAATCCGTTTTCATGGTTCGGACCGGAATGTTCCAGAATATGCATGTGATTTTCATTAGTAAAGCTTTTTAAAATAAAAATGATAGATGTGCTTCGCCAAGTAATGTTTAAGGTCAGACCAACATCCAGAATTTTCCAGACATTTTAAGTGCCTGTAGTCAGTTGCATTACGCAGACCATGGTCCCGATTAAATTGAAACTTTGATCCATCCACCAATCAAACATTAAAAGCTCACCGCTGTATACAGGCTTTTGCTTCTAATAATTCACAGCTTGCCTAAAGTTCTATTCTGGTACTATCTGATTGTGCAGTACATAAAGGACTTCACATAATTTTCATTAGTCATTTGTTATTTTCCGTCAGTAAACAGCACATATATTTATTTTACCCTCATTCATTTACCCTCTAAAGTAATCCTAAACTCCAAATTACTTATCAGAAATACAAATAAAACTTAATCACAACCACAAGGTTATACGAATTTTGTGGAGGAACAATTATTTATAGGGAGCACATTGGACCAAAATGCACAAAACAAACAAAAATGAAAATCTAAACTAAAACGCTTTGGGAAGACTGTGCTTGTGTTTGATATAACATTCCAAAAAACACTGATTGTTTAGTTTAATATGAAAGTGTTTGTTAGCCTTGGTAATTAATTAATTAATTATAAAAAAATACTTTTATTTAAGCAAACAAAACAAAATCACCAGCACTTGAGCCAGAAATGACAAAACAGCACTTAAAGAAAACATTTCTCCATGGTCTCTCGCCGGCCAGCCAGCCACACTCACAACTCCCTGACCGGCTCTACGTAAGTCAGCAGTTTTGTATTCTCATACTGACCAATCAGTCAAGTATGCCTCCCAGATCAGCATACCTAAAAAGTCTCTCGGTCATTGTGGCATATCATTAATACAGTGCCTTCCTACCAATAAATTCACATTTTGATGAATTACAAAAAATGTAAACCATTATTTTTACTTGAGCTATTTTATACTGTTATATGTAATTAGGTTAAAATGTCACAAAAGCCTGCAATATATATATTGCCATATGTTTTCTGTTGCATTCGAGTTTGGACTGTGACTGGGTCACTCGAGGACATTCACATTCTTCATTTTAAACCATTCCAGTGTTGCGATGGGCTTTGGGTTGTTGTCCTGCTGAAATGTGATTTATTCGACACAGTATTGATTGTTGACAGACTCAAGCAGGTTTCCTCTAGGGTTCGCCTATATTTTGCACCATCCATTTCCCCCTCAATCCTAACAAGCAATGAGAATCTTACCTATATTGTAATCCTGCCCCCACCATGCTTGACAGCTGGGATGGTATTGACTGGGTGGTGGGCTATATTGGGCTTGTGCCATATGTCATTACTGGCTTCGCAGTGGCATCTCTGACCAGTGTCCTGCTCGCCTGGCTGCTCAGTTTCGAAGGACGGCCTAAATTGGGGTAGGGACCTTTTGGTATGAAACACATTCCACTTCTTAATGGTCTTAACCGTATTCAGTGACTGACATTTTCTGATCTGGGTTTCTCTGCCACTTTCTTCCTGACTTGTTTACAAAAAGCCTTGGTTTCATGGTTGGTTTGTCACATCACAACGCGAGTTGTGGCTTGAAATTCAATATTTAACTGAGGAAACTTACAGAAGCAGTTGAATTCACTCTAAAGTCAAGTTTAACCACATTGATTACACACTTTGCACTTTGCACTTGAACTGATTTAGAGTTGCTGTAGTAAAGGGATTGAATAGTTATGTAATTGTGAATCTTCAGTATGTATGTATATATGTATGTATGTATGTATGTATGTATGTATGTATGTATGTATGTATGTATGTATGTATCTTTGTATGTATATATGTATATGCCATTATTCTAATACCAAGTTGAGATGCCAAATGCATAATAGCAAGGCATATCCAATTGATCCTCCACAAATAATCAGTGGAAGGCATTAGGACCATGGGAGTGGCCCAGGGAAGTCTCAGCACTATTTTCTCTCTCCCGAGTTGAGTTTGGCTGAGATGGTTGTCTTTGCTCAGCTAATACAGGTAATTAAGTGTAGGGAGATAAGAAGGGACTGGGGGGTATTAGTCATCATTGGCAACCAAATCAGAAAGCCAATAATACAAATGCAGTTCCCTCCATGTTCAAAGGCCTGAGCTTATTTATTTTACATGTTTTTCTTCCCAGCAAAGTTATCCAGACATTTTATGAAGAAGTCATACAAGTCTTTAACATAAATGATAAGTGTTTGGTCTCATTATAGGAAGTAGCTTAAACTGTTATGTTCATAATTATGATTTCTACACTGATTGGCCCTTTTAGAAAATACATGACACTTAAAATAATATAATAAAAACAGATATTATATATATATATATATATATATATATATATATATAACAAATAGAGAATGCTAATATATTCTATAAAACATGAATTCATTGTTATGAGTTTTATAAAAGCACATTCTCCGACTCTTCATTTTGAAGGCTATTTACTGATGCATTTTATTTTCTCAGCAGTCGGTGGATCACAGACAGTGTTAATGCTTGGTCAGTTCTTCGGTTTGCACTGAGCCTGGGGGGAATTGGTAAAAGCATAGCAACAGATTAAAGGAAACTGATTCACAGAATGATGAATAAATGCATTTGTATTTACTTTACAGATTATAGTGTTGCTAAAATAAGCTGCTTTTCAAAGCACTCACGTGGTTAAATATGCTTCTGTTTTAAGGATACTTCAATTGTTTGTCAAAAGTAGCTATGTGGATGGAGACTACTGGATGGAGGGGATACCAGAGACATTGTTATCCCAGCTGCAATTTAGTATTATACATTATCAAAAACTAGTTTGGGATCACGGTTGTAATTTTCTTGGTTTTCAGTTTTTGTTTACAGTTGTATTTAATTTATTTTAGACTCAGTGATTGTCACCTCATTTGAATTCAGTGTTTTCCTTGCACTGAGTTTTGCTTCAGCACAGTTTGTGAATCATATGTATATCTCACGTCTACAGCACCAAATGTACACAGAAATCCATCCTGGTTCCATCACCCTACAGTTCCAACATCTGCTTCCTTTAGGACATACCAAACTATTACTGTAAATTGAAGAACATAAATTATATATTCATTCAGGAAACAGTAATACTGGTGTAATACATCTTTCTTTCTAATCTTTTCTCATTTTGCACCCACTGTTATTGTACTGTGTTCAGCATTCTCCTCCTCTGTATTTACTCTGCAAGATAGGAGCTTTATGTCAGCCAAAGATGTCAACATATATGAATCTAAGGCGTATTTTTAATGTTGTGCTCGGAGTTGTATAGCGCATGGAGAAAGACATGGTTTGGTATGACCTATACATGCCTGCCCAGTCTCACATTTTACCCATGAGGCTCCCGTTTTTCAATCCTCTCAGAAGTCTCATGACCGTGTAATACACTTCTCTCGGTTTATACGGTCTGTCCAACCATAGCCTGTGTAATGTGGTTCATCCATCTCACGGCACGGACCGACCTCTCGCCTGTTGGAGAACCCGGTGACAACTCCCCCTACGCAATTTGTCCACCAACACCCCCCCCATCCACGCTCAATAATTCTACCCCTCCTCCACATTCAAGACCCATTTTTGGAAATCTTCCAGGTTCTCTTCATGCAGGGTTGACAGCAGGTATGCTTATTTAATTGTGGCCTGGGTCCCCCTGATACATTCAGGTCCTTAAAATGATTAAATTAAGCTCAATTATGTTATTTCACTTTCATTGTAAACACTTTAAATAACAGGATTCCTTCAAATTCTAGTCTTCACTGAGCTGTACACGTGACTCTGGCAGTCATAATGTGCTTGAACTCTCTGTTCTCGATCGTCCCTGAACTGCAGCATCTAAGTCTCTCTCAGGTGAAACACTATATGATAGTTTCTTCTTGCAAACAGGTTCTCACAACTGAGTTATTACACTCTGTAACAGTAGTTTCAGACCCAGTGCTGGCAAAGAGTCGGGCTGTGCTTCAACAGCTGCCTTATAAGTATAACCTCAGCTGTAGCTAGAGGATTTTTAGTTGCCAATTTCCTCCCAAAAATGTCAGTTTGACAATGATTTATATGAATGAAAATCCAATGTCAAGTCTTTCTTTATACTTTCTCTTAATCGAAATGTGAAAAAGAGATGTGGCAGTAAGTATATACAGACATTTGCATTATACATAAACATATATACATACAAATATAATACATAAGTACATAACTTTTACATATCAGATGTTAATGATCATGAAGACAATGTGGAATTAATAAATAATAATAACAACAATAATAATTTAATATGTTGTAGTTAAATTACTGAATGCTGGGCACAGGGTACAGACACAGGGCACAGACATGGCACAGAAACAGGGCATAAATGCAAGGCACAAGCACAGGCACAGGCACAGACACAGGATACAGACATAAGAACATAAGAAAGTGTCCAATCGAGAGGAGGCCATTCGACCCATCGTGCTCGTTTGGTGTCCATTAATAACTAAGTGATCCAAGGATCCGATCCAGTGTTTTTGAATGTTCCCAAATTTCCAGCTTCAGCCAGATCGCTGGGGAGTTTGTTCAGATTGTGACGCCTCTCTGTGTGAAGAAGTGTCTCCTGTTTTCTGTCTTGAATGCCTTGAATTTCCATTTGTGTCCCCGTGTGCGTGTGTCCCTGCTGATCTGGAAAAGCTCCTCTGGTTTGATGTGGTCGATGCCTTTCATGATTTTTGGATCAAGTCCCCACGTACTCTCCTCTGTTCCAGGGTGAAAAGGTTCAGTTCCTCAGTCTCTCAGTAGGACATTCCCTTCAGACCTGGAATAAGTCTGGTTGCTCTCCTCTGAACTGCCTCTAGAGCAGCGATATCTTTCTTGAAGTTTGGAGCCCAGAACTGCACACAGTATCCAGATGAGCTCTAACTAGTGCATTGTACAGTCTGAACATCACTGCCCTTGTTCTCAATTCTACACTTTTGACAATATACCCTAACATTGTGTTTGCCTTTTTAATTGCTTCCCCGCATTGTTTGGATGGAGAAAGTGAGGAGTCCACATAGACTCCTAGGTCTTTCTCATGCGATACTTCATCTAGTTCTATTCCTCCCATAGTGTAATTATAGTGGACATTTTTGTTACCTGCGTGTAATACCTTGCACTTGTCCACACTGAATTTCAAATAACTCGAATAAATTAGTGAGACATGATCTGCCTCGTCTAAACCCATGTTGACTATTGCCAAGAATATGGTTTTCATTAAGATGCTCCTCTATTTTCTGTCTAATCATTTTTTCCAACACTTTACAAGTGATGCAGGTGAGACTGATTGGTCTGTAATTTCCTGTCTCAGTTTTGTCCCCTTTCTTGTGGATTGGTGTGACATTTGCTGTCTTCCAGTCAGTTGGCACATCCCCTGTTCTAAGTGTCATGTGGAATATTTGAGTTAGTGGCCTATAAATCATTTCACTCATTTCTTTAAGTACTTTTGGAAATATACCATCTGGCCCAGGTGATTTGTTTGTGTTTAATTCTGCTAGTCCCTTTAGTACCTCCTCCTCATTTATCCTGATCTCTCTTAGGGTTTGACTGGACTGATTGTGAATGTGTGGCATGTTTTTTCATTTGTAGAAACCTCTGAAATACTCATTTAGAACATTTGCTGCACCTTCTTCATTTTCCAAGATATTTTGACCTGTATCTGTTTCACTTCCTCCTTTATTGTCCTCTTGCTGTTCTAGTATTGAAAAAAGCTCTTTGCATTAGTTTTAGCTCCAATAGCTATATTTCTTTCTATTTCCCTCTTTGCTTTCCTGATCCCTTTCTTAAGGTCTCTTTGCAGCTCAACATATTCTTTGTATTTTGTTTCGTCTCTATCCCTTTTGTATGCGCTATACAACATTTTCTTTCTCTTGATATTTTTTTACATACTTCTATTAAACCATTTTGGCCAATGTTTTTTGGTCCTCAATTTGCTAAGTCTTGGTACAAATTTCTCCTGAGCATCAAGTAGTATATTTTTAAAATATAACCATCCATTTTCAACTGAATCTGTATCCAGTGTGCTCCAGTCTACCTCTTCTAAATGCCGCCTCATACCTTCAAGGTTTGCTTTTCTAAAATTGTAGGCCATTGTTTTTTTAAAGTATGCCTCAAAGCTAACCATATTGTGATCACAGTTTGCCATTGCTTTATAATCTCAGCCTGTCTCCCTGGCCTGGCACGTGGTACCGGAAGTATTTCAGAGAAAACTACCGTGGAGGTTCTGTTCTTTAGTTTCTTTCCTAACTCTTTAAATTTGTCTTGCAGAATCTCTGCCCTATCTTTTCCTATGTCTTTTGTTCCAATGTGGACCATGACCAGTGGATTCCCCCCAGCTTTGGCCAGTAGCCCGTCTACTAGTTTAGGGAGATCTGCAAACTGAGCACCAGGCAGGCAAGATACCATGCGTGTCTCCTTGTCACTAGAACTGTGTGATCTACGCCTGTAAGGATTGAATCTCCTACTATAACTACCTCCCTCTTCTAGGGGGGGAGTGGGCACCATGGTGCTCTGGTGCTCAACTGCACTCCCATCATCCTCAGAGCTGTCACTGTCCAACTCGGTGTCCAACAGTTGGAACCTGTTGGGCATTTCTAGCTCTTGGGGTGTCTCTAAGGTGTGTGTGCGCACTTTTCTGTGGTTATGACCTACTGTAACCCAGCAGTTCTCTACGCTGTCCTGCTCTAAGGTCTCATTTCTTTGGACTCTTGGTTTATGTCCCCTGGTCAACTGCTTGACTTTTTTGTCACTGAGAAACAGGGCAGCTCTTTCTCAACAGCAGCTTTAAGTACCCTATTTTTCTACTTGCCTCCAATTCACACCTAAATGGCTCCAACTGGATCCACCCGGCACAACTCACTTAACTGAAATCCTGCTCGTCATAGACTAAATCACTTTTCCTTCAAACTATTTACTTTCACCAACTCAGCAGCTGTACTGAATTGATTTAAATTAAAGCAAACTACAACTTAACTTAAATTAAGGCAGTTAATGCTAAGACTAGGAAGGCGCAAGGCACTAGCACAGTCACAGGGCACAGACACAGGATTACAGGCGCAGGGCACAAGCACAGACATGGCACAGTCACAGGGCACAGTCACAGGGCACAAGCACAGACATGGCACAGTTACAGGGCACAGTCACAGGGCACAAGCACAGACATGGCACAGTTACAGGGCACAGTCACAGGATTACAGGCACAGGGCACAAGCACAGACATTGCACAGTCACAGGATTACAGGCGCAGGGCACAGGCACAGACATGGCACAGTCACAGGGCACAGTCACAGGGCACAGGCACAGGATTACAGGCGCAGGGCACAAGCACAGACATGGCACAGTCACAGGGCACAGTCACAGGGCACAGGCACAGGATTACAGGTGCAGGGCACAAGCACAGACATGGCACAGTCACAGGGCACAGTCACAGGGCACAAGCACAGACATGGCACAGTTACAGGGCACAGTCACAGGGCACAAGCACAGACATGGCACAGTTACAGGGCACAGTCACAGGATTACAGGCACAGGGCACAATCACAGACATTGCACAGTCACAGGATTACAGGCGCAGGGCACAGGCACAGACATGGCACAGTCACAGGGCACAGTCACAGGGCACAGGCACAGGATTACAGGCGCAGTGCACAAGCACAGTCACAGGGCACAGGCACAGGGCAAAGTCACAGTTCACAGGCACAGGGCATAGATGCAAGACACAAGCACAGACATGGCACAGTTACAGGGCACAGGCACAGTCACAGGGCACAGACACAAAGCACAGTCACAGGGCACAGTCATAGGGTACAGTCACACGGCACAGGCACAGGATTACAGGCGCAGGGCACAAGCACAGACATGGCACAGTCACAGGGCACAGTCACAGGGCACAAGCACAGACATGGCACAGTTACAGGGCACAGTCACAGACACAGGGCACAGACACAGGGCACAGTCACAGGGCAAAGCCACAGTGCACAGGCACAGGGCATAGATGCAAGGCACAAGCACAGACACGGCACAGTTACAGGGCACAGACACAAGGCACAAGCACAGTCACAGGGCACAGACACAGGGCACAGTCATAGGGTACAGTCACAGGGCACAGCCACAGTCACGGCACAGTCACAGTCGCAAGGCACAGGCACGGCAGGTGGTATCCCCTCCCATAGAAATCTGCCATTGGGCGGCATGTGAACACAACAGAGCTCCCATTGGCCACAGCTGTGTCAATCAGACAAACCCCCTGCATTATGAATGGAGTGGGAAGTTGAGGGAAAGAGCCGACGACAGATGAGGACAGAGCGGCTGGGACTGCAGCTGAGTCTCTCAGATATCTCACACTTGTCCGGGGGAAGCTTGTCGGTCCTGCTGGCATTTGGGTTTTGCTTTTGGTTTGTTTTCACACTTTTATGGGGAGAAAACAGTCGGAATAGTGCGGTGCCTTAATTTCCTTGATTTTCTTTGTGGATTGGAAATGATCTTCACTTAAAACACTTAACAAGAACTACTTAGACCTGTTCAGACCTCAGCGACATGGATGCTTCAAAGATGATCGTGTTTATCTCTCTGAGCTGCTTCTTCACCGGTGTAAGTATCCACTGTGGTCCGTACTTCATTCAGATAACTGCTGTCTGTTAGTATGTCATTGTGTAATGTGTCGTTACTTTGTATTCAGTGATGTGAGCGTAAAAAGGGGGAAAATAGCAAAACGCACGGATGCCTGATAGGAGGTTAAATAAGACTTTGTTTTACTTAGTTTTTTTGTTTTGTTGAATTAATCAAACGCAGTGATTTACAGGCAGTCAGACAGGTGACTGAAAACTGCGCAGGTTTACTGTGGGAAACAAAGTGTATCTTACGTTTGTTATCAATAAACCCAATTAGTCATTCAGATTGGAAAGGCAAATAAGAACATATTTAATAATATTATTTAATTATTAATTGTATTTAATATACCACTGCCACCCCGCTAATATTAAACTTATTTTACAAACGCACATATTCCCACATAAAGTTGTAAAGAGAAAACATGTTGTGGGCATATTAACAAGACATAGCTGGGGTAGTAACGGGGTTTATGTCCTCTGAGACCGAGATAATCGTGTATAACCTAAAAACATGACATCCTGTTTGTACATGGATAGATAGACTGACCGCACATTCATCTGCATTTTAATACATACATACGCTGGTGCGTATAAATATTTTCATTGAAAGCATGTTTGACAGACCAGGCAGCTCTACAATTAGTAACTACTACTACTACTACTACTACTACTACTACTACTACTACTACTACTACTACTACTACTAATAATAATAATAATAATAATAATGATAATAATAATAATTTATTTTTTAAAAGAAGAGGAGAAAATGTGTAATCTTTTCAAAGGCTTTGGAATAAGAATAACAAATAAAGTCTAGTCAAGGATTGTCAATTTCAGTTTCCCCAAATACCTTACAAAGCTTGTGTCAACAGTACCTAAAAAGATTAAGAAGATTAAAAAAAAAAGGTTCAGCTTTTGGCCCACACTGCTAAATGGCAAACAGGATATGCAAATATACAAATATGCAAATGTAACGCCAGTGACTTTATAGCTATTCCTGACCCTGGTTTTACAGTGGCAAAAGACAGAAACACTTATATTATGTCCAGTCTGTTTTTTAGCAAACACCAGTCTTACTTTAACAAAGTATTCACACCAGTGTCTATTATATATGCTAGTTAGTAGCCTGCTAATGAAACATGATTATTATTATATATAATACATTCGGGAAACATATGGAGCTATTGTATGGATTTTTTAGTCAACATGGGTTTTAGTCATAGTTGTTGTCCATTGTATACAATATATTTGATTAAACATACATTTAATGAGTTGAGCAATTGTATGCTAAAGTGGACATCCATGCTGAAATTACAAAATACCTGTTTGACTATTTTGGTGCTCTAATAAATAAAATTAAAGGATCCATCATTAGTTTAGTGTGGTATGGAAAAGAGCATCATATTCTTGCCCTGTATAACATGTAATGCATTAGAGCCAGTTATTGTTTAAAGGCTGAACCAAGACCATACATGGCTCTAAGATCAGTCTACTGAAGGCATTCCTGGTAGCAATTTGTGCTTCTGTCTTATTTTAATTTTCAAAATTAGAACAGATGATTGATACAATGTTTTAAATAATTGTCTTACTTTCTCAAGAAGCTCTTTACAGTTCTAAGGATTACTGATTTAGTTTTGTTTTAGTGACGATGTGAACTTTCCCTCAAGGGATGTATTTGCAGCTGTAATGTTGAAAACTGTTGATCTATTTTTAACTTTGTTAATTTGTTAAGGATACTATCATTGAAGTCATAGTGACATACTTTGTTTGACATTTTGGATTTGTTGGGCTACTAAATGCAGTATCGAAAGATCAGTTCACTTGATGCCTTTACTTCAAGTTATAAAAGGTTTCCCCATAAACTATGGATTTAAATTCTATCCATGTACTTCACAGTACTGACACCTGATTGGTTAAAGTGATGAAAACTATACCTTTCTATTGAAACCTCTGTTTTAGCCTTTTCCCCATATTTATATTCATATAAACATCTGTTAGGATGTATATATATTTAAAACTGATCTGTTTAAAAAGCATGATGTGACTGCTTTTTAATGTGCTTGTTTCCCGAAACAAAGCTTTATCTTTACAAGTAGCTAAAATACAAATGTATCTGCAATCAAGCTTTAACTACGCAATCAAATCCAACCGCTTTAGACAGTATTCAAAATGAACGCAGTTACGGATGGTTCTGCGAATGTGTTTGTTGTGTAGAGAAGAAAAACCCTTCTGGGTGTCCTGTGTAACACATATGAAATCACCCAGTTTAGGGGTTTGAAGTTACTAGTAATGCAATACAATGTCACATCAAATATGCCACAAACTAATGTTGTAATTCGGTTTCCATGCTATTCCAGAATAGCCTAACAGATATGGGTCCACGGTTTACAAATTATAAACATTTAAAATATCGCTTTAGAATGTTGGCAAATTTAATCAGATCAAAACTCTTCCCATTTTGAAGTGAAAAAATATACCAAATAAAGATATGAGTAATTTCTATAAAGGTTAACTTCAGACTTGCTTGGTCTCACACTTTGTTAATGGTTTGAAGTGGCAAGTCTACAAAAAATTTATGAAAGATAGACTGATTAGCCCAAACTGTATGCTGTAAGCCACATAATATGAATAAAGTATAGCACTGTACATCTTTTTATGTACTTGGCCTTTTTGATCATTATCACATTTACAAATATGTTTTTGTAAATAAAGTATAGATCAACAATTCCCACTCATGGTCAATATTTTTTTAGTTACATGGGTACATTACAATACACAGACGTTACAAGGGAAAATTATCAAAGGAAATTGGGATCTGTTCCCCTTCTTAAAGGTTTAATTTTGAGTGTGTCCAGGTTTTTGCAATAGACATTTAATAAGACACAAAACAATCCTATACTGAATGTTAGTTTAGGATTAATTGTAAGTATGCACCAATAACAAATCTGAAAAGGGTTTGAATACCTTACTTTGATATCTTTGTGGGAGGTGAGGGTTTGGGGATTTAGTCCCTTTGACCATTTATCACATTTACGTTGTGACTTACTGTAAGTCTTACCCTGAGTTTTCAGCAAATCTGTATTTCCCGTAGTTCTCCGTTTTCATTTAAAATTGACCTCTGTGACAGTTGGCTGAGTGGGAAACAGGGATTGTTGTAGTGGGGTTTAAAACAATGTTAGGACTAAATCTACATCACAATTCATCTAGTGAAATATGAACTAACATTTTGGGTTGATTTTTAAAACTTTGTACTATAATGGATGTAACTGAGTATTCAGAATAAAACTATGTAACTTGGGAGTGATTTAAGGACAACACTATATATGCAGGCTAACATTTACATAAGACAATATAGAAACTGAAATAGCATAGTTCTCCTCACTTCACAATGCTGCTAATACTATTAGTAGCAAATGTATGCATTAATCAAATACAATATTACAGTGTTTTTAGAAATAAAATGTGTTTTTGATACATGCTAGAGTGTAGAGTATGCTGCATCCTTTCAGTTGAGAGTCATACAAACCGTGTTACTCCTCAGCTATGATCTACGCACCATTTCATTGCATGCTTTGTGTAGGTTCTGCTAAATAATACTAAGATGTCATACTTTTACACAAAACCATGACAACAGCCTTGGGCATGCAAGAACCATTTTGTCCATTCAGTGATAACCTTGGCTAAACAGACATTTCATTAAATAAAGTACCAATGTATGACTTGTGAAGACATTGCAGCAAGATGAGTATTTGATTTAAAATGTTACCTTTTATTCATTAATCTTCACAATGAATGCCTTGAGGCTTAACTGTTTTGAAGTGGTTGAAAGAACATCTACTATAAGGACAGACATTTAATCAAAGACTGTTCACTGTTTACATGTGTGTTATTCTATGTTTGTTAATACACATTTTCTAGGATCTTATAAGATTGTTAATTAAATTATATACTTGTTTATCAATGCTATACAGTGCCACTAGGAAGTATTCACCCCCGTTGGACTTTTTCACATTTTGTTGTGTGACAACCTGACATTTGGAGGAATTTAAATGGAATTTGATTCACTTTAATGTACACAACCTACTCAAGACTTTGAAGAGGCAATGAAAAAAAATCCTTGGTAGAACCACCTTTAGCAGGAATTACAGCTGTGAGTCTTTTGTGGTAAGTCTCTTCCAGGTTTGCACATCTGGATTATTCCCCCATTCTTCTTGGCAAAATTGTTCAAGCTCTGTTAAGCTGGATGGGGATCATTGGTGGACAACAATCTTCATGTCTTGCCACAGATTCTCAAACAGATTCAGATTCTCTAGGACATTCACTTCCTTGTGTTTAAGCCACTGCAGTGTTGCTTTGGCTGTGTGCTCTGGGTCATTGTCCTGCTGAAAGATGAATCTAATCTCCATCTCAGTTTTAGCTCATTTGCAGACTGAAGCTGTTTTTCCACAAGGATCAGTATTTAGCTCCATCCGTTTTGCCCTCTACCCTGACAAGCTGTCCAGTCACTGTCAACGAAAAGCATCCCCTTAACATGATGCTGCCATAGAATGCAATAGGTCTCTCAGAGTTGTCATTGGCCTCATGGTGGCTTCTCCAACCAATGCCCTTCTTTCCCAGGTGCTCAGTTTGGGGGGACATTTTGCTCTAAGTAGATTCTGGATGTTGCCGTATAACTTCCACTCCTTAATGATCGACTTGACTGTGCTCCAAGCGATATCCAATGACTTTGAATATTTTTATACCCCTCTCCTGATCTGTGGCTTTCCACAACTTTACCCTGGAGCTGTTTTGAAAGCTCCTTGATCTTCATAGTTGTATCTTTGCTTTGAATGCATGACCCAGCTGTGGGACCTGACCAAGATGGGTGTATTTAACCTGAAATCATGAGAACCACTTTAAATGCACACAGATGGACTCCTTTCAACTTATTGTGTGAATTCTGAAGGCAGTTGGTTTCACCTGAGCTTTTTTAAGAGTGTCAAAGGAAAGGGTAAAAGGGTAAATACTTATGTAATGAAGACTTTTCAGGTAAAAATGTTCAATTATTAGTTTTTTCACACACACACCTCCCCCCTCCCCTTTTTCACACATTAACTGTGTGGAGTAGGTTATGTAAATGAAAGGGGGGAAAATCAAATTTAAATTCATCCACATTTTAATATCAAACTAACCCAAATTCCTACTGTGTACCCTGCTAAATAAATGTGAATTTTACTGTTAGAAAATCAAGAGGTTCAAATTGTGGATGAAATGTGTTGTGATTCTTATTGAATCATTATTGTGAATCATAGCTTGACAGAACAAAAGCTTGTGGACCCAGTAAAAGCTACCCTATCACTGCTGTTATTAAACATGTGAGACAGTGTTTGATCCTGCTCTTAAAGACCTGCTGTCTGAGGAATGCGTTCAGGCTTTTATTTGGCAAATATGTGGGTGTTACCAACTAATTTTCTCATTAATTTGCTTAGTCTTGGTTTGTTTATTCTTGATCTTTGATGTCTTAGTCTACAAAATTTTGCTCCATAACCCGTTTTATGTAACAGATCATCAATCCATAAAATATACTGGAATGCCACTGCGGTTTATTAACAATCAAGACAATTTTGTCAAAGTATGATGCCTTTAATAAAATCACAACTCAACTGGAAATGGGTTTAACTGAGGGGGATGAGTGATATAGAGTGATGAAAAGCAGACTTCATGAGTCAAATGTTTGTTTAGATTACAGCTCCTTTAATTTAAATGGCAGTTCGTTTACATATGGCAGATAACGCGCATGAAAGTAACACAAGAAGCATGAGGAAAGACAACATGTTTAATGTTTTTCCAGACGTGTTTGGTTACTACATACTTTAGCTATTTGTGTCATAATTTAGTAAGACACATTGCATTTAAGTGAAGGTTTCAGATAAGATGGAGCTGGTTAGCTCATCCTGCGTGTTTGGTTGCTAGTTCCTAATTGATTCAAGAATTAAACTTTGCAAATTGATAGAGGAATTTGAATGTGAGCTACAAATATGTGGCTGGGTATTTTGTTCCATATTATCACCACTATTTATTTAAATAACTACCTCCTTTCAGTACTAGAACCTCTGTTTTCATTTCCTCATTTGTCTTCATTGTATTTTTTTAGCCCAAAGTTCATTCATGGGTTGGGTGTGTCTGTCCCTTTCAGGATTTTCAAAACTTAGATAAAATCTTATTGCAATATTTTGTGTCCAACATTAAAGGGATTTGTTTCCTTTAAACTGCTAATTACAATCCTATGACACCAGGAATTATTCTGTTGGCTAATCTTTGACATCTCTGCAAGGCGCCGGTGCCCGTTTTGAATTGTGCAGATAAAATCTGAATGCAATATTCAAAATGTGACCTTTACTGCTGTATCATTTTAACAGCATCGTGTAGGTATTTGAAAGAGCTGATTTAGTGTGGCTGTTTGTACAGTTGTTGTCAAAAGTATATCTATATAAAAAACAATACACATTGTTCTTTACTGATTCTCATTCTCTTATGCTTATTTCTCATAACACAGTCTGCCTTTCTGAGTTTGTTAACCGTAACTTTATACCCTCCATTTAGTTGTTGAAAATCTACTAATCTAAGATACCAAGTGACCTCTTTGGCTTCCTCACCTTTGCTCCATTCTATTTTGTGGATAAGATGCACACAAGCACATTCATTGTGGGTTCCTTGACAACTTGGGTTAGAAAACAAATCATTATTCATTAATTTTATTATTATTAAAGTGTTCTGCCAGAATTAGATTTTTAGCTAAAGTTGTTGCTCTGGGGTATTATTAGGCATTCACCAGTTCTGTTTTTGATTTTTTTGTCTATTTTCACTTCCTTGATTATTCCCTCTACATCCACAGCAATATTTCCAATAATTAATAAAAACATTATTCAGTGCTCTTCTCACATTTGCAAAAGAAATGTCATTGATCAGCCACACACAACAGCCTCAGGAAGGCAACTTGCTTGTAAAGTTTATTTTTCAACATGAGAATAACACTAAACACACTGCCAGACGAAACATAACTGACTTAAATCAGGAAGAAGAACAATGTGTTCTGAAATGGATGTGTGAGTCTCATTAGTCATCTTACATTTACACTCTGCAGCCGACGTTAATGTGCCCTGTGAGATTATTAGTGCTAAATGCAAAGGCAGCATTGCTGACACTACATTGCTGAAGTTGTTTGATAAAATGCCAGTGTGTGCAGCTGTGTTTGCAAACAGCTGGGGGTATTTTGATAAATACATGTTTTCAGTAACACAAAACGTGAACTATGTTGCATCTTTTTCCTGTTTGTATTTGTATCAGGCTCCATCATTCTGACAGCAAGTCTAAACATGTTTTCTTTTTGTATTATTTGCTTTGTTTTGCATTTATTCATACCTAACATGTGATGCTCCACTTCTGTTAAAGAGGTAGGCTATATCTCCTTAAATTGACATGGCATCTGCTTGATCCAGTAAGCCGCAGGGATACAACATATAATTTTTACCCATATCATTGAAAAGTCACCAGCAATGCTTTTTGGGGGTTGTAATTTTGCTGAAGTAGTCTCCATTGCCTGGATAGGGACGTGACGGACATACTGAACTGATCTGTGATTATACCTGTGTCTATATTCAAGATATTCATTGGTATTATATCAGCATAGAATACTGTAGTGTGTGAAAAGGGTTTTAGAAGAAGATTTCAGATCTCTGCAACAGTAAACATTGGGAACTGATATACATGTGGTTTATTTTTGAAATATATATATTTGTTACCAGAGTAATATCACATTCAGCTGCAAAGAATTTCAATATTATATTACACATCAGTTTAGTACCTTTTCTCCTTAAAAAGAAAAGCAACACAATGTCTTTATGTGCCACATACATGATTCATTAGTTTAGTCCCTGTAGGCACTTTTATTCAACCATTTATTTTTGTCTGTACTGTATGTGGCAAGAGTATTGGTCCATAGTGTCTGTTTATAAAAGTGTGCCAACAGTTGTCAAAGCCCTACACATAATTGAAACAGTTATTTAATACAAGGACAGCTGGCATTGTTTCTATAAGCAAATGCTATAATGTTGTCATTTTGTGCAGTATTCCTGGAGGAATGCTTGAGATCTCTCATGAGGATTTCCTGTATCAGGTCTACATTTCTAGGTATCCAGCAGTCTAGCCAGTGGCTCTATTCACCCAGTTAAACTCTTAGTCATGTGGTGTTGATTTAAAACCCCCAACACACGGGGACTGGAATGAGTTGCGTGTTCCCACCTGGCCTCATGCAGTGCGCTGTCTTGTTTAGATAACTTTCCAACCCAATTGGTAAGACCATTGTGTTGACAGCAGAGCTAACAGCAACATTTGTAATGCCACTGTGCAGGAAGCTTTATTTATACATGCTGTTGCTAATGTTTAATTGAAGACAGAGCCTTGTCTGTTCTTCCTGTGGTTTTGTGTTTCTCCAGAGTTTGTTGGAACACAAAACGCCACTGCCTAAATACGCATAGGAATATATTTGTGATAACGCTACTTATTACTCTTACCAACATGTCATATTGTAGTCCACTTGTATTTTGCTTATTACATTTAGCTTTTATGCCCATCTACAATTGATTGTTGAAAATATGAGGTAAGATAGCTGGGATTTTAATAATTTAGATGTCCCTTCACAATAATATTCACAATTACATCATATCATTGTAATGCCATGTAGCTGTTTATTTTACTTTTCAATTTTTACATTTTATGAAAGAGTTTTTTGTTTGTTACTAATGTGCACTTCAGCATGTATTGTCTCGTGAAAGGACACTGTCTTGATTTAAAAGAAAAAACAAAACAATATTCAAACTTATTTTTAATGTAACAATACCCACTGTAAACTATTTTAAATCTCTGTTTATCCAGAGGCATCTTTGTGTACACTTCGGAGTGCATATTTCGACTTGCTATTCTTATTTTAATAAACATTTTACTCTTGAATGGTAGCTCACCCAATATTTTGTTATTCAGACCTCATTTATTAGGTTCATGGCTGCTAAGGGAAATGTTAGGGCATTTTCAATGTGATTAAATCAATTTTATTTCATTTTCAGCTAAAGGCTCATAAGTATTAGTCTTCAAAACTGTGATTATCCTTTTTTTTATTCACATTTTTTCTTAGTGATGGTTGTTCTGTTTCATACTTCCCAACTTGGAAATGCCAGTTATTTTTCGGTCCCTGGTGCAGCCCCTGCACTAACCTGCAATAGGAGAGGATTTAAGACTCAAGCATGCTCTGAAATGCGATCGGACCAGTCCTCTTGTTTTCACACCGTGACGCCACAGCGCAGGCAGCGGAGCTTGATCATTTTCGGGAGGACTGATGCGGCTCTCACTGATTGCATGGCAAGCTTGCAGGCACCCAGTCAACCATCGTACTTTAAAGCATAGTCTCGATTCGAAGGGCTGGGTCTTTGCATAGCATGTATGATAAATGGAAAGAAAGACAACCTTGAATGCCTTTATGTTAAACTCCTAGGGTCTTCTCTCTCTTTCTTCACCAACACAATTGTGAGACTTAATTATACTGCTGGATTTGTTAAAAAGGCAGGACATATCATCAGGAGAGAAGGGCCCTAAAACTTTGCTCCCTGAAAGTGATTAGCTTTCTCATTTTTATTCTTAAAAGATATCCTTATTTTATTGGCTGTGAGATGGATAATCAGGCTGCCAATAAGTACGCTTGTATGGTGCTCTAGGTTTGCGTGACAAGGTTGCAAATTATAAGGTTAATACATGTATTGCCTAGGAGTATATGTCTGGTCCCTGCTGGACATAAATAGAGCAAATAAGCCACAGAAGCCTCCACTCCCCCTGCTGTACGCATTATTTGCTGTAGAAAAATACCTGTATTTATGCACTACATTTTGTTAAATGTGTTTAAATCTGGTTTGTATTGATCTTATAGGTAAATGTTAAGTGTGTTGATGTCCCTCTGTTCCCACCTCAGCCGTGATCTAAGAAATGACAGAGTAGCCGCCTGCAGCCGATGACTCCTGATTCAGACGTGTGTTGTGTTAAATACCTCGCATGATGGGTTTAAAATACAGACATGCAACCAAATGAAATTTAGAGTATTTATTTATAGACCATTCCGTTTATAGACCGTAACTTGGGATACAATAATAGCTCAGTAACAAGAGGATATTGCATTTTTTGTTTGTTTATTTGTTTCACATATAGCAATAATATATAATAATATAGCAATAATTTTACATTGAAAACGGGCACAAAATGCAAGTCCCCTTCATCAGATAATCATAGCAAGTGTTCATCTAAATAAATTCCCTATCTGTTTTAAATCTAATGCTAGGATTATTAGTAAGTAGAAATTCCCACGGCATCTCAGATGAATAAGAAACAGTGAAAGACAGTGTGAATTCCAAAGCCGAAACAGAGATTTGTGTTCCATCGGTGTGATGGGTTTTTGTGATTGGGTTTTGCAGGTGAAGACCTCTTTCGAGGAGTGCCAAATCATGATGGAAATCGAGAAAGAAAGAGACTTTTGTATAAATAAAATGGAATCAGAAAACATCACTTCAGGTAAGGTTCCGACATAAACTTGGGTTCATATTGAACACTTTTGTTCTCACAAACAATGTGGACAATATCAGAGAATTGCATTTGCTTGTTTCTCCCATACATGTGATTTTGAATCCACTCCTGAAGAACCACAGGGTCTTCTGGTTTTAATTTGACACCAGCTCTTAATTGAACATATTATTCCCTGAACCAATTTAACCATGTTCACTATAAAAAGTAGGGTAATGATGTGAGGACCTATAAAATCTGCCTTTTAGCACAACACCATAGATAGAATAATGGTCTACATTTTAGTGGTCAATAGCACATCTGAAAATAATCTGGAATTTGTATATATTGGTACACTTATTATTATTATTATTATTATTATTATTATTATTATTATTCCATTCATTATTAATCTCTTTGTTTTGTTTCACTTCCACAGCAATCTTTACTTTTAATGCTTCTCATGGAGGTTTAGTATCTTAATAAAATGAAAAAATAAACAGTTTTGATGATGTTTTAAACATGCTACATACAGATAACTGTGAGAAAGAAAAATCCTGTTATTATCAGTCAGGAGGAGAAATTATCATTCTGCATTTCAGTAACATTTAAGTATTTTCGTAAGTAATGAATTAACCTTGAAGCTCCGTATTCTGGTTAGGTGAGATCAGTCAAATGGTTTTCCATGTGTATGTATATAAAAAAGCGAGTTCTTGGAAATAAATGAAAGCAATTAAAGTAAACCTACCCAGGAAACGATCATTGTTGGGGATGAATGGGGATAATTAAGTTCAAACTCTTCCCACATTTTCCATTGTAGTGAAGGTTACAGATTTTCTTTGCAGCAACATTTCAGTGTTCTTTATCAGCCCTAACCCCCTGATCATTAATTACCACTATGTGACCCGGGGGTTGATGACAGGAAAGAACTGTCAAATGTATTGTAGTCGTCAAGTTAAAGGTGGCTGTTCAACATAACATCAGACAATTATAACTTATTTGTGAGTCAAAGGAAGCTGGAGTACTTCAAAACATGCGATATCCAACTCAAAGCCAATATCTAAAGTTATACAGGATAATGTGAACAAACAAAGGGTAAAAAACAATCCCAGCAATTTAGATGATCTTTGGTTACATTAACTTTTACAGTTTTAACAGTTTTACAAACCCTCCGCAGTCATGCAGACACAGCAGTGTGTATGTATACTGCTACACAGGGAAAGTAAAACTTTGTGTTCAATCCAAATAGCATTTATGCAAACAAAGTTAATCTTGTTCACATACCTACATTGATACATAACATGCAATATATACTGATATGAACTAAGAACAATTTCCTCCAAAACCTTTGAAATTCTAGGAACACCATCAAATAATTTTATGATGAACTTTTGAAGAATGGTATAATATAGGCTGATGGTGATGTGTGTGTGTGTGTGTGTGTGTGTGTGTGTGTGTGTGTGTGTGTGTGTATATATGTGGTCTTCTTCAAGGTTTTTACATCTCTAGGGATCTATTCTATAGCTTACTTTGTCCATCTTTATATACTTACTGAGATAGAGGTATTTTAAATGAAAAAAGTTGAGTATATATCAGCATTCATTGATACCTGTCAAACAAAGTATGTTTTTAAGCATTTAGCAAAAAACAGACTGTGCGAGCTCTGCAGGAGCCTCAGTCATGCTGGGGTTTATTGCATTTACTCTTTAGTTTATACATAATTTTTTTAAGCTACAGGGTTTCCTGGAATATTTTAATAATAAAGTGTGTTTTGCTATCCTTCCTAAAGCAGTTAAAAATGATTGAAGGTGTATGTGTAAGATAAAACACCATCCTGTGGGATCTGGTTTGTGTTTACTGCAGTAAAGGGGTTTTCTAATTGAATATGGCAACAATAGTATAGTGAGATTATAAAAGCCCACTCTTATTTACATTATTATACCATCCATACACATATCCATATCTGTCTGAAAATGAAGATTATACATTACTTTGCTGCCAAATATATATACCACATGTAAGGCCAGGGTATTAAAATTGTTATTCCTATGCATATATAATGCTTTATATTTTATAAAGTATATATCAACTTTAAAAGGAATGTAATGAACAGTTTTTAGTTTAATTTATTTAATTTTCCCCCAATCCATTCAATGTAGCATCCTGTACAATATTATTAAAATTTAAATACAATTAAAACATGTTTGTTATCTAAAAAGGATAATATGTCTACAGCTCAACAAGAATTGGGGTCAGACCATGTTCATTTCAGTATTATTCAGTTCACAGCAATGTAAAAATATGTAACAAAAGGCTTCCTCTTAAATCCAATGTATTTACAGCACTCAACTACATTTAGCAGGAATATGTATTCTAGTTCTTCAGAGACAAAGAATAGAGATCTGTCACTTGGAACATTATGGAAAATTGAAATACGGTATATGAAAATATATATTGAAGAAAGATACATTCATATTTGTGTGTGTGTGTTTGTGTAGCACACATGTATAACAAATGGCATGTGAATAACCATCTATAAAGTCCATTAAAAGCATTAAGAAATGCTGGTGAACCAATGCATGACAATTGTTTCGATGTTTTGTTGTTGTTGTTTCAGATTAATTATGTGCGTGTGGGTGTGTGTGAGTTTGTGTTTCTAAATATTGAAATGTCTGGTATAACAGGTTGAAAATATATGCATGACCACCACTCACTGCCTCTCACAGGGTTTTGGAATAAAACTAGTATAACTTAAGCATTCATGATATTGTTTCCTGTTGTTTTGGCTTCAGTCAAGTTGTCTCTAACGTGTTCTTTGATTTCTACAGGTGTCTGTGCAACATTATGGGATAATATCACCTGCTGGCCTTCTACCAACACTGGAGACGTGGTCACCTTCCCTTGTCCCAAGTTCTTAACAACTTCTAATAAAATAGGTAAATTACCATTTACATACTTTTAACAAATGAAGCCGAGGAAGAAGACGTCTGTCGTCCCAGTCCAGTGACAGTTTAACAAACGCTGAGAGAAAGTTTGAGGGGGACATGTCAAAGAGTGGGGGAGGGGGGATTGCACCAGCACAGTTAACAAATGTGAAACACAAACTGAATATCACTGACCTATTAGTTCACGCTGATGTAAACTTCGCTTTGGAATGAAACCACATCCTGTCACTACTCTAGATAACCCAATCACACAAAACAAACTGTGTAGGATGCTTTCGCAAGTGCAATGTGTGAGGAGATATAAAGTTCTTAAAATAAAATGGGTTGTGCCTGGTATTTATTTTTTCATCTTGCTAGATATTAGTATACACTTATATATATGTATAATTCATACACAATATATCACTGAAAGGAATGGACAAGGCCTCTTTAATTGGCGATTGATAGCCTTGCACTGTGTAGTGTGGATTCTTGTGAAAAAGGAAGCATGTATTGTTCGTGTAGTACATACATTTCAATATTATTTGCCTTTCCTGGTGAAGGACCCACACCCTCACGGTGACACCATGGCACAGAGCTAGGAGGAAAGCAGCGTGGTTCAAGCACGATAGCATGTGAATCGTTTCACCGCCTGCTCACAGTCCTGACCTCCTCCTCGATGACCTTGAACTGCAACGGTGAGCGAGGAAGACCACAGAGACCCGATTCTCTACTGCTCTAGAAACTGGGCTATGGGAGGAATGGCACAGTATTTCTCTGGCATCCACAGTCTAAAGAAAACCTACATCTCCCCCAGCACCGTGGGTGTGGGACACGTAGAAAGAACGGGTGTTTCAGATTTGCTTTCCAAGTTATACGAAATGTTTCTTGTTAAAATTAATTCATTAATTTGACCCACTTGGCAAAACACAAATTCCAGACCCATTACGTGATGGCAATTCCCCCTTGGTTAGATGTATGTAACCTCAGGAGAACAGCAAGTCAGTGCATTTGGATTTTGCAGTTGGCTGGTGGGTTGAGGTTTTGACTCAGTCCAGGCCAAAATAACGGTGTGAATATAAGCAATTATGGTACCTTTACATTGGAGATGTAATGTGTGAAGGAAGTCAGTAGTCAGTCGCGAGGGCAGCGTTTCTTTCACAGCTGTGGCTCATTTCTGATTATTCAAACCCAGCAACAATAAAATGCTGAAGAGAATTAATTCTCATACTTCTCTTTAAGAGGCTTATTACTATCAGTGTAATTTGGTGTTTGTTAAATGCACCATGAATGCAAATGTTAGGCTGGGAAAAGGTGGAGTGAAAAGCCCAGCACTGTACTGGTAGTTATGGAGAAGTATAAATATTTGCTTCAATGGACACTTAGTTGTTATTCAGACGGCTGATACTGTCTTCTGATTTATTCTCTAGCTATTTGGCATTGATGTCTCATAGTTTATGTATATAGACAACTTTTTTTAATGATTTACAACAAGAGTTACAACTTTCTGGGTATTAAAAAAAACTCTGAAAAGGTGGATCTGTAGTATATTTCTATTTGGTAGTTCGAATGTGGTGTTTGTATCTCTTTTTGTTGAGGATTTGTTGATTTAACAAGTTGTTTTTGCTTTAATGGAAATAAGTTTTAATTTCCTCACGGAGCCTGAGCAAACATTACATAAACAAGAAGAAAGAAAGAAAGAAAGAAAGGGGCAGAAAGAAATAAGTTTGCTGTTGAGGTTATACAATCGTATCTTTAGATAAATACTTATCTACCCAAACACTGGACATGTATAGTCTGTAATCCCACAGTAAACATCATGTCAGCTCACCAAACAAGACCTTCTGAACTGTTTCTTTGTTTGAAGGGAGAAGCCATTTTCATCAGTTTGAAAGTCATTTCTCTTTATAAGAGCTGGGCAACTGTTTTGTTCATGCATGGACAGCCATTCTTGTTTTGTTTCTTGTTATCTTTCCTTGGGACAGAGGTACTTCACTACACCTTCATTTTCACTGTAGAAAACAAATGACTGGACTGCAACTGAAACCAATAGAGCTATACACTCACCTAAAGGATTATTAGGAACACCATACTAATACTGTGTTTGACCCCCTTTCGCCTTCAGAACTGCCTTAATTCTACGTGGCATTGATTCAACAAGGTGCTGAAAGCATTCTTTAGAAATGTTGGCCCATATTGATAGGATAGCATCTTGCAGTTGATGGAGATTTGTGGGATGCACATCCAGGGCACGAAGCTCCCGTTCCACTACATCCCAAAGATGTTCTATTGGGTTGAGATCTGGTGACTGTGGGGGCCAGTTTAGTACAGTGAACTCATTGTCATGTTCAAGAAACCAATTTGAAATGATTCAACCTTTGTGACATGGTGCATTATCCTGCTGGAAGTAGCCATCAGAGGATGGGTACATGGTGGTCATAAAGGGATGGACATGGTCAGAAACAATGCTCAGGTAGGCCATGGCATTTAAACGATGCCCAATTGGCACTAAGGGGCCTAAAGTGTGCCAAGAAAACATCCCCCACACCATTACACCACCACCACCAGCCTGCACATTGGTAACAAGGCATGATGGATCCATGTTCTCATTCTGTTTACGCCAAATTCTGACTCTACCATCTGAATGTCTCAACAGAAATCGAGACTCATCAGACCAGGCAACATTTTTCCAGTCTTCAACTGTCCAATTTTGGTGAGCTTGTGCAAATTGTAGCCTCTTTTTCCTATTTGTAGTGGAGATGAGTGGTACCCGGTGGGGTCTTCTGCTGTTGTAGCCCATCCGCCTCAAGGTTGTACGTGTTGTGGCTTCACAAATGCTTTGCTGCATACTTCGGTTGTAACGAGTGGTTATTTCAGTCAAAGTTGCTTTTCTATCAGCTTGAATCAGTCGGCCCATTCTCCTCTGACCTCTAGCATCAACAAGGCATTTTCGCCCACAGGACTGCCGCATACTGGATGTTTTTCCCTTTTCACACCATTCTTTGTAAACCCTAGAAATGGTTGTGCGTGAAAATCCCAGTAACTGAGCAGATTGTGAAATACTCAGACCAGACCGTCTGGCACCAACAACCATGCCACGCTCAAAATTGCTTAAATCATCTTTCTTTCCCATTCAGACATTCAGTTTGGAGTTCAGGAGATTGTCTTGACCAGGACCACACCCCTAAATGCATTGAAGCAACTGCCATGTGATTGGTTGGTTAGATAATTGCATTAATGAGAAATTGAACAGGTGTTCCTAATAATCCTTTAGGTGAGTGTACATTAGTAATGTTTTTTTGTAAGAATATTTGCTTGTACCCAGGGTTGGGAGGGTTACTTTTAAAAAGTATTCCGTTACAGAATACTGATTACCTTGTTTTGAAAATAATCTGTAACCTAATCCAATACATTACTCCAAGTAACGTAATCAGAATACTTTTAGATTACTTTTGGAATACTTTTTTCAACTAGGTTGGGGTACTGCTGTTGTACCCTTGAGTAAGGTACTTTACCTAGATTGCTCCAGTAAATGCCCAGCTATATACATGGGTAAAATGTAAAAAATAATATGATATGTTGTAATAGGTTGTTGTAACAATTGTAAGTCACTCTGGATAAGGGTGTCTGCTAAGAAACTGGGAAATAATAATAAAAATGATGGATTGAAACTATTAATTTGTATCCACAGTACAAACAATTTAAATGTGTCAGTTACATTTTCTTGCATATTTATACTTTGCATTTTGTAGTATTGGATGCATTTTTAAACAAGTGAAACTGTATTTTGATACCCTTTACATTTGTACAAACCAACATAAATGAGACATATCAATAATGTGTTAATGTCAAAGAAGGTGTATCAGGTTCACAGTCATTTGAATGCAGGCGTTGGTTTCCGTTTACCACTACGTAAATAGGTACCTTGTCTATAAATTGTAAGTATGTTTAATGCTTATAAAGACTACAGTTTATTTTGTTCTATCTGTGGAGATACACAGATCAAGCAAATTGCTGTAATAAAGGGGATTTAAATGCATTGCATTATTCTATCCATGAGAAACACAGTCGCTGGTTTCAATACACCAGCACCGAAAACACAGATTGAAATCAATGCAATTAGGGCATTATTTTTAAGAATCAACAAGTGAGTAATGTAATGCATCTTGTTTCCCTGAATGCACCTTGTTAAAGAGCACGCCACGCCACGCCATGCCACTGAGGATTAGTTCAGTCAGTGTGTGGTCAGTGTGTGATTTGTTTTGTTTTAGATAATAAACACTTTGTATGTCATTATTTTTATTATATCTTTCAAGTCTTTCATTGTTTTATACTATGCCTGTGCTGCCGTTTTGCTTAATATTATGCTTTAATAAAAATATTTAATTATTAAATCGAATTTATTATAATTTGTATTAAAATGCATATTTTCTACTCGCATGTCAAGCATACCTCCAGATGCTTTTTCAGGTTTGAAGTAGAGCCCTAGAAGCAGACATCGCAGACATTCCATTTTCTTTCTTTGGAAGTGACCAATTGCCTGTACTTCCACGAGTTCAATCCCTGCTCACACACAATGTTGCCACAACGGCCACAGTTGTAGAGTTGTGTGTTACTATCTGGGATGCTGACTAGCAGCGTCCTGTGCCTGCTGGTTGTAGAATGGCACCGAATCACCCACTCTTTGGCTAGAGACACAATAAAAACAATGTTGCAAAAGTACTACACGTGGGCCCCTTCGGATTGTACAATTGTACAATTTCATGTAAATGATGTATAAGTAATCAGTAATCTCTTACTCTTTTAAAATCCGTAATCAGAATACTCATACACAGAGTAACAGAAATACAGTTATCGAAATTCTGTAATCTGACTACGTAACGATGTTACTCCCCAACCCTGCTTGTACCGGGTAGTGGCTGTACCGCAGATACAAGCACTGAATATGATACAGAGCCTCTCTCTTATTTCCTCCCTGTATTTCAAATTATTGTTTGTTGTTGTTGTTGATCACAATGCACATCTAATATAAAAAAATACACACCCACTACCGTTCAGTAGGATATTAGAGTGCAATGTGGAAACTGATTCTGCAACGGCTGCTAAATATCCACTTAAACAGAAGATCACTTAAAAATGAAATAGAAAAATGATGATCAATCAGTCCCATTGAGGGCTGTGTTTGTAATAAATGAGCTCTTACTCTCAGTAGTAACAATTCACGTTTACTCACAGTCCACACACATATTTAAACCTTATTAGTCCACTTACGTATCTTTGTTGGAAATGGGATGGAAAATAATTACGAATAAATTGCAGGATTTAAGTGAGGCTGATTATAGTTCAGACAGAATTCCACTTCAGTCCTCGTGTTGTTGGCTAGTATATTTAACCCCTTTACTGCCTAAATGTTGTTGACCCATTTCTGTCAGTATTGTAGATGCGCAATCACTGAAACAATAATTTTCATATCTTTTCCTAAAGAAGAAATCAATACGCTTTTTAGCTGCTCAAGTTTCTACTCCTGTGAAAGCCAGTTCATCAGTTACAATCTCCCTGAGTGGCTGTTTTCTCACAAGGGATGTGCATTACTATGAATTTTAAGCATATGCTGTTTTAGAAGTAATGTCCAAAGCATCGCAGCACAGCGAATGTTTGGGTGTAAATAATGGATGTTTTCTGAATGGTGCAGTTGTGCTTTAGGCTCTTGATATATTTTTCTCATTAATATTATCTCTGGCTTGAAATACCTTTATTCAGTGTTACTGCAAACATGCCCACAAGGGAAAGAAATATATAGGACAACCGCTAATAGCAGATCATTTACTTCTTTAGGTAAATGGCAGAAAAGTGGGTCAATCTTGTAATTCTGAGAACCTGCACTCATGTTTCTGTTCAGTCCAGATAGTTTATACTTAGAAACAGTCTTTATCTTTCAAGTCAAGAATAACACCCAAAGGGACATGATGCATCATGTTACCAGTGATTATTTGATATCAGAGCTGCTCATAGGCTCCTGTGCGCTGTCAATCAAATGGATAAGTCCAGGCGATTGGTTCACTGTGGTGGATCTCTGGGGGCTTCTTTTCTTTGTGAGTCTCAGCCTCTATTTGTATCATCACTCGTGACAGCTTGGGTACAGGGTATCCCATAGTCTCCTTGGGTATTATCCTCAACTTGACAGATAATGATCATATGCTACCCTGTTTATCTGAAAGTGAGAATGACATCCAAAGTTGTGAGGCAAGCAGAAGGGGAGGGGCTTACCTACTTGATTGACAGCGCAGGGCCTATCGGCAGTTCTGATTAAAATATTCATCACAAAATTTGGTAAATGACACACAAGCATATCCCGTAGTCCCTTTGGGTATTATTCTCTCAGATAACTATTGGTTTACTTTGTGAGCAAAACATGGCTTGTTACTTTTGTAGGTGTGCACAACACAAGAGAAACACGAAGCTGTGAATATGCTTATTTTAAATAATACAAATAAGCCAAATAAATTTGCAACTTTTTGTCTACAATGCCAAAAAGTGTTCTAAATATTTTAATTTAATAAGCATTGTTTCACTACTACTAAAAAAACATAATGTTGCATTAATGCCGACCACTTCAGCTGTGCTATGCTTGTGATGTGCAAGCCCACATATTTCTTTGTATGTCTCACTATAAACTCCTCTCACTATAACAGACTTTAAAGATTACATTCGGAAAAAGAAAGCAGTAGATTCAATAGATAAAACTGAGTCTTCTTATCCTAATGCCATTTTAATCCTGAGTATAGTACCTTTGTGTGGAAATAAATCTGCCCCGAGAAAGCTTTTATACAGATTGTAAAGTAACTTTAAAACATGTCAAGGAAAATGTGTGTGTGCTTTTTATAACTCTTAACACTAAGATGCGACTTGAAATTAGGACTGTTTTAAAACCACTTTCCTTATCAGTTTTAAATGATACATTAAAAATGCTAGCTGCTTTCTTTTGCAACATATAAAATCCATTTACTTTTTTTTTTTAATGTAGCAATTAAACCAGGCGCCGCCAACAGCCTGACTCTATTAATACATTATATATGGTTTTAACCTATTTTATGACCTTTCTACATTTTCTAATATATGTGAACTTTTTACCTTGGATCTGTTTATGCGCACACACATCATCTATCACTGTATTTGTGCTGTTAAATTCTTAAATTGAAAGCACAGCATTCTGGCTCAGCCTCAAGTTTTCCATCAAAGTAAGTGAGTTGTTTTCATTACATTAATACCTATCTCTGTGGTATTCACTTGGTATTGGTCCATGGATTTTTGGTCTTCTTTATGGAAATATTGAAGATGAGGTTGTAATGATTTCTTCTTTCCTGAATTATAACTTTTTAGTGAATTAACTGCATCCAAATACTTCTATCAAATGGAGAGCTCTTATTTGCAGAGAGTAAATTATTCTGTAATCAAACAAAAAAACTCTGCAGACATGTGTAGAAAGAAAATCTGGGTGGAAAAACAACAATAAATGACAAAAACAACACAAGGCGAGGACCTGTTGAAAGAGAAAATATACATTCATGTATATGGTGTAAATATTGGAATCATAATATTATTATCATCTTGCATCAATTAAGTACTTGTGATCTCAAGGGATGCCTGAAATATACATATTTGTATACAATACACCAGGTTTGTTTAATCCTTAGTCATTGCCTTTTACATTGTGAATATATACAGTGTGCATAATCTATTGCTTGTTTAAAGCAAGCAGACCATTTGCCAGAATTTGCTTTAGGCTACACTTAAACATTCATACTTTACAATATGATATGCGTTACCTAAAGTTATATATAATTTTTGGGCAGACTTGTATATCTTTTTATACGCAATTTGGAAATGAATGTTATTGTATGTGGACTGAGTTTATTTTAAATGAAAATATATGTTTTTTAATTATTTAATAATACACCCAATCAGAAAAACAACCTGCCAAATTACAACACAATGCATTTCAAGCCCTGTTCACACAATCAGAAGCTTCCATTTATATTCACCAGGTACTTGTCAAGTCAGAAACATTTTCAGACCATAGATAATAGATTATATGTCCTGACAGTTATCAGAGATGCCTTGCCTGGGAAATGTAGAAATACCTGAAATTATACACATTGTGGCCTTGCACAGCCCATGAGAATACAAAGATAAAAGAAAAACAAGAATGATATGCTCACTACCCAAAGGATTCAGTATTATGTCTAAAAGGAATACAGTACAGGTAAAGTGCATTGCCTACGGCTTAATTTATAGATGTTTTATGCTATTCAGAACTCTGACATTTCCATAGTATTGTGCTGGGCTTCATCAGTTTCTCTACTGAGAATAAGAAACAGATGGAACAACTGTTTAACCTACAGATATGTTTGTGTTCAGTCTTAAAGTTGCACACTTTTTGTCCATTGTGCAAAAACACATAAACGCACACAAGCTCAACACATTACGATCATAGACTTCCATATCATATAAAACATAAATACATACATTTGATTGACAATGTGTCATTTAAAGTTTTAAAATATTAATACAAATGCATGCATTTAACAGATTCATAGCCAGTGCTAACGTTTTCAAATCTGTGAAAAATCTGTGACAACAGAACTCATTGGAACTCATCTAATCACAGTCTGTTTTGAATTAAAGCGTAATTTTTCAATTAATATATTGAATGTTTTCTGGTCATGCAGTTCACTGAATCTCTGCTTTAGAAACGGTTGGCAGATTGCAGATCGCTGCTCAACACGCTGTAATGGAATTGTTTACTGAGATCCTATAATTCGGCAATCCATATGCCTCGCCGGACACCCAGAAGAATATCACCAGTGAGGGAAGCACAGCTATCCCCTGTAAATGTCTTTATTCACCGAGTACTGTTGTTTGTTTTTACTCACAATAGTCCCTCTTAAAATACTTGTTAAAACTGAACCTTGGCTTCGATGAAACTAAAACATTCGCTTCCTTCAAATTCATATACCCTCAGGGCCCAACATGCACTGCGCTCTAACGATGAAAAAGAAAACCCAAGAATGTTCAAAAACAACACGCGCAAGGATGATTAACTCATTTGTGCACTCAGTGTCTTGACAGATAACTCTAGCATTGTCGATGGCTCAGTTGTCTACTCTCTCTTCTTGGTTGATTAAAGTGCTTTAAGCAATCCTTTTCCATCTAAATGTATTCCTCAGCGACACAGATGAGATGTGACATGTGTATATGTCCTTTATTGCTGCTTTTTGAGGAAATAGCCTACATTTTGATTTCCTGTCTTTGACGTCCAGTTGTAGTACTAATAAGACATTTGTATGATGAAATGGGGCGGAATACAGCTCAAAGTTTCTAATTTAAAAAATAAATGTATAATACATATAATTTCAGTTATGCCTAAAATGTAACAAGTATTTTAATATACCTGTTTTCCTACCCTTTAAGAACTATGAAGTAATAAATGCTATCATGAAATTGCAGTACCAGAATTAAACAAAAGGTATTAGAACATAAGAGCATAAGAACATTTACAAACGAGAGGAGGCCATTCGCCCCATCGTGCTTGTTTGGTGTCCATTAATATCCTATCCATCTATCTAGGATCCTATCTAGTCTGTTTTTGAATGTTCCCAAATTGTCTCTTCAGCCACATCGCTGGGGAGTTTGTTCAGATTGTGACGCCTCTCTGTGTGAAGAAGTGTCTCCTGTTTTCCGTCTTGAATGCCTTGAAGCCCAATTTCCATTTGTGTCCCCGGGTGTGTGTGTCCCTGCTGATCTGGAAAAGCTCCTCTGGTTTGATGTGGTCGATGCCTTTCATGATTTTGAAGACTTGAATCAAGTCCCCGCGTAGTCTCCTCTGTTCCAGGGTGAAAAGGTTCAGTTCCTCAGTCTCTCAGACTAATTAACTGACAGTTTCAGGAATAATATCTCGCATAATCTCCGCAGGGTCCTCTGTATCAAAATGAGAAGCATCCAAATTTGAAGGGATTGGCAGATTTCCTGACACCTGGAGTCTACTTAATACAAGCAAAAAAAAGGCTATTACATATGGGTTAATGCATGATGTTCCGGCTTGTGTTTCTTTCGCATACACAGTGTGCATTTGTTTTGCAGTGTTTGTTCTGCTGTGGCTTCCTCTCTTTTTTCAGAGGCACACAGGCAGTTGCATGTCTTAATTTGGTAATAATAAAGAACGAATCCAGTCCATACAAACAAGTCTGTCAGCCATTGTAGGCACTTAACATGAATTGCTTTGAAGAATTGGGTTCGCAGAGAAGTGCAAGTGTTTGTGTATCAATGGCAATACTTTTGACCAGGGGTGTTAATAGTGTCAAACAGAGAAAGCACAACCCTTTCAACTCAAACATTAGCTAAATCTAGGTTTGAATCCGATGGACTGGCTGGGAACTGTGAGCATGTTACTTGTGAAAATACATTTACATTTTAAATGCAAAAGAAAAAATCCTCTTGGAAGATGTTACTGCTGCTTGGATGTGTGGGATCCATAGTTGCCAGACAGTGAAGAGATTCTGGACATGTTTATTACTGAAAAATATTCAGCAACAAAATAAACAGTATTTCTGCTGGTTAAATGATAGTCTTACTTCTGCAATGTCTACAGTGTATCGTATACAGGACTGTTTTCCCTTTCATTAATTTGTTATTGATTATATCGAGTGAGTTTCAAGATATACAGAATATATTTGTAGTCATTGAATAATTTAAAGTTTACAATAGAATACTTTTAGCAATCAGTCTATTAGATCGATCGAGACCACACTGTGTATATATATTTTCTTCTTCTAAATTTCTATCATTCCTTACATAGCCCATTCAGCTCATTCGTCAATATGATGTTATGCCATGTAAATCAAAGATTTTGCTAAAAGCCAGATCGTGATGTTTCATAGGAGAAGAGAAGGATTTGGCTGCTCATATTTATGGCCAATAAATTCGCAAAAATAAAATGGAATGTAGAAATCTGTCTACGAAATCCCTTCTCTTTTCCAGATACGTCAGCAGCTCAGGTTAAATTTTGTATTCTTTGGCATGTATTTGTAGTTTGGAGGAAAGACTTATCAGCTGTGCTATGGTCTAAAAAGAAACAACTTATAGTCAAAATGTTCCAAATTATTCAAGTTTTTTTTTTTTTTTTATCCAATCCTCCTTGCAAGAATAGTTGTTTGTACTCATCAGAAATGTCAGACCCTTTTTAAAGAGGTGATCCATTTGGTCTATATTTAGTATTTGATCTCATGCAGTACAACTGAACACTAATTGTAACGGGGTCGGAGTCATTACAGTTCAGTTTTAGCTAACATAAATGGATATATATTCAGTTCCTCAATTTAAAAAAGTATGTAGTATGCATAAAATGGGAGGATATCTCCTTTCCCCTCAGTTTGTTAATAGTTGTTTTCTGTCTCTTTTGGGGAACTTAGAAACACACAGACTTGTCTTCAGAACAACCCTGTCCAATCGCAGTTCAAAATGTCCTTACTATTGGGTCTTACAAGTTAAACTTTGATTTATGATGCATATAATATGTTTTCTCGGGATTTATTTGAAGCCATGCATTGGAGTTTCATCATGCATGGAGAGGGCTGTTCTTTTCCTTTCTTTGTGCTGAGTAGCTTTCATGATAACAAGGATGAAACTGATTACAAGCACGGGTTCCCTCATTGTTTATACAAGGTATTTCTAGACTCGGCTAAAGCATATGTGTTTCATAGCCAAAGAAAACATAGCATACTCTTCATATGATGATGATAATTCTGTCAGTATAGGTTTGACTTCATAGCTGGAACCTCAGCATGCAGAGAATGTCAAATATGCAGAACTGAAAAAGGGATGATCCATTGAAACTTTGCTGTAATCTAACATCTTAACAGGAAATCTATATGATATTTTAAAGGGGTGTTGACCATTCAGGGTAAGGCTTAATTTACAATCAAAAGTGAGTAAAATACTTTCCTGTATATCCTTTTTATGCATGTTGTGCATTAGAAATATTAAATGCAACATTTATCGACAGATGTTTCATACTGTGGTGCCTTATTCCTGTTGTACAATATCCCACTTAAATGTAAGCTAAATTAATTTTAGATTTAAGTTAGATTTCCTTGCCTAGGCATTACCCAACCATAAACATACATCGGTGGACTAGAAATACTGAAATTAGAATGATAATGGGAGGATTATATAGAATTAGGCGTGATACAATATTGTTCTATACCAGGGATTACGCTAAAGCTACAACTCTGTTCTCAGTGCAGGATCATTTTGGTTTAAAATAGAAAATATGGTCTTAAGAATTTCTTAAGGGAGAAAATGCATTTGTTATGGGTGTGGTTAAGTGCATATCCACAAAACGAGTATTTGAAAAGAATAGTGCAGTAACCAAATACTGAACAGATTATAACATGGGGGGAAGTAAACGTGGCTTCTTGCACATACTGAAAAGAGAAATATGCTACAGAACAGCATCATGGGTATTTAGAGGTCTATTAGGGGGTTTGTATTAAACCTACAATTTTAAAAACAGACTAAATCTATTTTGTGTGGTTCATGGCTTGCATGTTCTTTTAAATTGAGATCCACTTTCAAATTAATGTATTGTATACAATTTCAGATCTTAATTGCATTGTATATATTCCCTAACAGCCCAGGCAAAATATTTCAGATTGTGGTTTTTTTACAGTTAATGATAATTCTCCTTTTCCAAGTGCATGATGAAAGAAAAGCCAAGCATTGTATTATCCTAAGAGTTTGTGAACTGATGGAAATGTACAAATATATTTCACTCAGATTCTTTTCATTTCTAAATATAAACCTATTTACTAGGGTTTAACATGGCTAAATAAACCATTATACTAATTATAAATCTGATGCTTTGTTTAAAATGGTGCATTGGTTAATAAACTGTTGTAGCACCCCTCTCTCTTGCACGCTATAGATGCTTATTGACACAGCAGATATCTTTGGTGGTTAGCCTAACCTTATATTGTTCTTCCTGCGCTAACTCTTATCAGCTCTTTAACCAATAAAAAAACGCTGACAAAACACGACTGAGACTAGATTAAAAGTAGAATGATACCGCCTGGCATTCGATCTTAAAAAAAGAAAACCATGTACTAGAGAACAAATGTGTGCTTCTAACATTAACATTGTACTCAAAGGTGGTTTAAAGTATGTAACACTTCTAGCTACCTTGAGCTAAACTGACTTCCTCTTGAACATGTTCAATGTGGTGCACAAAACATCTGAGTCAAAACATGGCCTCGGCATCCAAGCAACTGCATGAACGTCTCCGGTTATTTTCAGGTCCGCCTATTCATCATGTCTTTAGTTTGTAGCTGTAAAAAAACAAAAACAACTTATTGACCTTTAGTAATACTTTAAATCATTCCTCATCATCTTAAGGCAACCCGCTGTGACTCTGACCTCAGTAATTTATTCTTCTCATTCATCAGCACCAGCAATCCCCCTGTCGGTTAAAGCATCTATCAAAGCTGTATGTACACTTCCTGCCTGGATTAATTTCTCCTTTCCAGTGTGTGCCTTAAGAATACAAAATAGAGAATTGTGTGTCCTTTCAACTCTCCAAATTAAGAGCTTTAGAACACACATTTAAAGTGGCAACATTTGAAAGACAGAGGTGAAGACTAAGAGGAAACCTGGAAAGGACTGAGGATTCATCTTCATCCCCCACACACTTGTTTAATCAATACAGCTTGTCCCTGAACTTTTAAGCACAGTTTCATGTAGCTTTTTCCACTAATATTGATGTCTAGGAGGACTCGCTGTCCTAGCCAACCACTGTCTTTCTCACCGGTGCATCAATGAGTAGTGTGGTTGCCATGCATATTTACCATTCATAATTTCCTCCAGCGGGCTCCCGGGTGCGTACGGTACACCACACAGTGTGCAGGTGTGCGCTGCATGTGAAAAAAACCCTGCCTACAGCCCCGGTTCCTCAAATGCTCAATTTGATCTGATCTTCCAAGGATGCTTTTGCATTCAGTTTCCCTCCCCCCCACAGGCTGTTTACAATAGAACAGCTGACACTGAGCACAGAGTACACTAAGCCACGTGAAACAATCCTTTAGGTTTCACTTACACAGTGCCATCTTTAAGTTAGAGTACTTCGCTGTAAAGTGCAACTGATCGCCAGATGAGATTTGCTTCTCTCTGTGGATCATTAATCATTTGAGAGTTGTGTGGAAACCTTGGTCACTAGTCTTTTCAGAGGAAAACCTTAAATCTATATTTTAATTAGATGCTTTGGACACAGTGAGATTAATTTGCTGCCTGGGTATGTTTGTGGACTATTGTATGATGGAGTAACTTTACACAGAACAGCCAATGAAATATGTGTCTTTTCAATCTGTGCGCATGCCCTTACCCAGGGTGCTTAAGACAAAACAATGAGACATACATAGAGTCCGGTCATAATAAAATGAGCATGCAAACACACTCTTATTATTGAAAGCAATGCAGACACTTAAGAGTCAAGAACTGCAGTGGGGAAAAATGCTACTGACAATAGGGAATAAGATGTTTGGGAACAAAATCGGAACAGCGTTTTCCTAGTCGATAGGTAAATGCTAATTATGATCTGTCCTGCTGTTCCTTATATGAATGGGAGACTTACTCTGGTTTGTAATTTGAGTGGGATCTGGGTGGCAACAGTAATTTAGCACCTGGAGCCTTAATCTAATAATCTTTGTTTGGCATAGTAAGAATTTTCCATTTAGCACAGAATAGTGAGATGAAAGTCTTATCTTTGTGGTCAAGGACTGCAGACGTGTGTTCAACAGTCTGTTCCCTCACCACATCCACTTTCTGCTGAGCGCTTTCTGTTCATTAGTTCTTTCTCGGCCCAGTTCTACTTTCTTATCGCTTCAGACAGCTAATCAGAAACTACAGAATTGACGACTTCGGGGCTCTGTTACCTAAACGAGGCAATCTGCATCTCTCATCCCAGTCTCAAATTAGAAATTCCTCTTCTAAGTAGCTAAGCTCCATAACCTGGCCCAATTAAGCACTAAACACAAGCCAAGTATTTAGTCAGCCTACCTACGATATTCATCTTGTTTTCATGAATTATTGGCCAAATGAGACTAAACAAAGCTGAACTGGACCTAAGAAAAATGTACACAATGTTTTGAGTGGGAGGGATGATTTTGTGAGGGGGAATCCCTGTTCGCTGCTCCTGTTAATTTGACTGTTGTTGACGAACCCACATCAAATAACGTGACTAATGTGAATTATTGCACAAATGCTTTCATTTTAGATCTGTTGTAGTTGGAGAACTGGAATGTTTTTATTAAAATGCCTTTTGAGATTGTACACTAAAAGGATTGTCATAGAAAATGTTGAAAATTAAAATGAAAATATAAGGTGTTCTTTGCAATATATTATTTCAAAACTGACTTAAGATGAATGTTGAATTATGCATTTCATTACTTAAACCTCCCGAACAAAATCATTAAAATCTCCTTTTGTTACTCAGGTAATGTCACAAGAAACTGTACCGGGGAAGGCTGGACAGAATTATATCCCGTCTCCTATTTTTTTGCATGTGGGTATGACCCCAACACCACCAACATCGCCAATGAGGAAGAGGTTTGTAAAGGAAAAGCTTTTTGTTTGTTTTTGTTTTTAGCTTACTTGTGTATACGTACCATATATGAATTCGCTGACTGCAAAACTCATATTTTCCAAGCTCGTTAGGTGTTAAAACTGTCCTTGGCAATTTTTATGATTGCTTTTTATTTGGATTGAATTATCTAATAAGTAAAACATCCAGAAGAGAAGTGAACAAATGCTGTTAGGTTTTCTGAATGTCATTGATGGAAACTTCACTGCTGTTAAAAATGTACTGTGCTTCTAAGAATTGTTCTTAAAAGTGCACATTGCAATTCACTGAACAGTAAACTTCTTTTACAAGGTGGTAAAAGCTTTCCCATTTTGGGCTCTCATCTTAAAGTCACTCAGGGCTCCTAATTAACATGCATCCCAGTGAGTCCAATGGGAGCATGTTAGCAAAAATATTCAAAAGGGTTTTGATGTTAAAACTATGTAGCTGTCGGGAATGTAGGTTATAGGTCTGTTTCTCTTCCTATAAGTAAAAGTAATGGTATATATAATATATAATATTTGCCAACCTAACTAAATTGCCGAAATATTAAGTGAAGTTTGAATGCAAGGTTTACGCAGACATTTTTGCATCATGCTTCATCTTGCAGTTATTTAACATGGCCCTTAAGTATCAATAATAAGTAATACACAAATATAAAGAGTTAATCTGGCAGGGACAGAAATTACAGCGAAGTGATGAAATTCAAAATTGCATGTTAATGTATTGCATTCACATTTTATAAATAAGCAATTACGGCACATTGAAATATAAATGCAAATACAATTGAAATGCAGTATGTTCGTTAAACTTCAGTTACTTCAGTTACTACCCCCCCAGTCTTGTTTATAAAAAAGCATATTGTATATCACTGTTTTTGTTTTTTTCCAGGGTTTCTATAAAATTGTGAAGATTGGCTACACAGTCGGCTATAGCCTCTCTCTGATTTCTCTCACTGCAGCCATCATCATACTGTGCATCTTCAGGTAAGGACAATTTTAAACTTGAAGACAAGCTTCCATGTATGCAAGAGTAGTGTTTTTAGTTTATTAGTTTTTGTTCAACTTATTGTTACATTTTATAACAGTATATAGTTTATACTGTATTGCTACAGATAATGGTGACTGATGATTATAACCCTTTTTTGACACACTGACAATCATGTTTAATATAGTCTGGCATTGTGGGTATAATCACAAACCTGTTCATCCTGTTTTTGTTTTAAATTTTGTTTGTTTTTTAATCCAATAACAATTATTTTACATTCATATTACAACACTATACATAAACCGCCTGTGCATTGCTTTTCATCAGGGGCGGCCCTAGTCTTTTGGGGGCCATAGGCCAGATAAGATTGTGGGGCCACCCACCTCGCTGAAAAACATTGCCCATCTTAATGGGAGAATGTTTAGGTAAAACTAAGAGACACACAAACATTTAAAAGTGCACATCACAGAACATTGGCATGTACATGTTGAAGAAATAGAGTTAGTAATAAATACAAATGTAAATAGTGCATTGTGAACATTGAAATAACAGCAATAACTAATAAACAGTTTAGGTAAAAAAACACCCACAACAAAAATACTCAGTCCTGAAAATACTTTATAGTACAGTGCACATTGTAAAACATAATAATAATAATAAATAATACATACAATACTATAAAAAATCATTAGCTGACAATTGGCAGACTATCTAATCAGTATCATCATCCTTTTGATGGCAACTGGCAGTAGGTTAGCTATCAAAGTGATGTGACCCTCCACCACAAACTTCTTAGCAACATACCCCTATATCCAACATATTTAAATAACTTTTAAATTTAGCTTACATATCCCTGACATGTGTGTTCCACATTGCCATTAACCATGAAACGTCCATCAGCAATTTACTTTACCTTGAAACCCCCAATAAACAGACCAGTTATCTTGCACGTTTAAAATGCGGCCATTTCAGGATATATATTATCTATATATATATAAATATATATATATATATATATACAGTGAGGGAAAAAAGTATTTGATCCCCTGTTGATTTTGTACGTTTGCCCACTGACAAAGAAATTATCAGTCTAAAATTTTAATGGTAGGTGTATTTTAACAGTGAGAGACAGAATAACAACAAAAAAATCCAGAAAAACACATTTCAAAAAAGTTATAAATTGATTTGCATGTTAATGAGGGAAATAAGTATTTGATCCCCTATCAATCAGCAAGATTTCTGGCTCCCAGGTGTCTTTCATACAGGTAATGAGCTGAGATTAGGAGCACTCTCTTAAAGGGAGTGCTCCTAATCTCAGCCCGTTACCTGTATAAAAGACACCTGTCCACAGAAGAAATCAATCAATCAGATTCCAAACTCTCCACCATAGCCAAGACCAAAGAGCTGTCCAAGGATGTCAGGGACAAGATTGAAGACCTACACAAGGCTGGAATGGGCTACAAGACCATCGCCAAGCAGCTTGGTGAGAAGGTGACAACAGTTGGTGCGATTATTCGCAAATGGAAGAATCACAAAATAACTGTCAGTCTCCCTCGGTCTGGGGCTCCATGCAAGATCTCACCTCGTGGAGTTTCAATGATCATGAGAACGGTGAGGAATCAGCCCAGAACTACACGGGAGGATCTTGTTAAATATCTCAAGGCAGCTGGGACCATAGTCACCAAGAAAACAATTGGTAACACACTACGCCGTGAAGGACTGAAATCCTGCAGCGCCCGCAAGGTCCCCCTGCTCAAGAAAGCACATGTACAGGCCCGTCTGAAGTTTGCCAATGAACATCTGAATGATTCAGAGGAGAACTGGGTGAAAGTGTTGTGTTCAGATGAGACCAAAATCGAGCTCTTTGGCATCAACTCAACTCGCCATGTTTGGAGGAGGAGGAATGACCCCAAAAACACCATCCCCACTGTCAAACATGAAGGTGGAAACATTATGCTTTGGGGGTGTTTTTCTACTAAGGGGACAGGACAACTGCACCGCATCAAAGGAACGATGGACGGGGCCATGTACCGTCAAATCTTGGGTGAGAACCTCCTTCCCTCAGCCAGGGCATTGAAAATGGGTCGTGGATGGGTATTCCAGCATGACAATGACCCAAAACACACAGCCAAGGCAACAAAGGAGTGGCTCAAGAAGAAGCACATTAAGATCCTGGAGTGGCCTAGCCAGTCTCCAGACCTCAATCCCATAGAAAATCTGTGGAGGGAGCTGAAGGATCCAGTTGCCAAACGTCAGCCTCGAAACCTTAATGACTTGGAGAGGATCTGCAAAGAGGAGTGGGACAAAATCCCTCCTGAGATGTGTGCAAACCTGGTGGCCAACTACAAGAAACGTCTGACCTCTGTGATTGCCAACAAGGGTTTTGCTACCAAGTATTAAGTCAAAGGGGTCAAATACTTATTTCCCTCATTAACATGCAAATCAATTTATAACTGTTTTTCTGGATTTTTTTGTTGTTATTCTGTCTTTCACTGTTAAAATACACCTACCATTAAAATTATAGACTGATCATTTCTTTGTCAGTGGGCAAACGTACAAAATCAGCAGGGGATCAAATACTTTTTTCCCTCACTGTATAGATTATCTCAGACAGTAGCATTTGCATGTAAACTGCAGGCTTTCATGTGAAAATAGGTGTGGTTTTGTCATTTTTACACCATTTACTAGAGTATATGGGATTGACCCTGTCCTTCTCTGTTGCTGTATACCTCGATTAAACAGCTTCGGGTTGCTCTGCTTGACATCACGTTTGACGAGGAAAACCTGAGCTTTATTTTGATACTAAACATGACAGTTTTGAGCACCAGTATGAAACACAACTATTAGGTTTATGTGACTGAACTTTGTGTCTTTTTACGAGAGAATCCATGTAAAATAATGTAACTACTCTTCAAGAAATGCCAAGTTTATAGCACTATATTAGATAACTTTTAAAACAGAAATTGATGTTTTAGTACCTGAAAACACTGGAAACTCAACATAATTTATATAGACAGCTTTGACAACTTTTCCCTGTATTAGGAATATGGTATGTGTGACTTCAGACTGGTTTTGTGGTGAAGCATCACATATTTTATTTTACCTTTTGCAAACATTTATTCTGTGTTCCCGTGGGTAGCGCTGGCTGAAAGGCGAGAGGCACCTGTATAGATGCTGAATTGTAGAGCCAACAGCAGTCTAAATGCTACACCAGCAAGCCCGACACCAATACAAAAAATTATTCTGCACGTTGTCCTAAACATTTAGGTAGACATGCAAAGCTTATTCAAGATGGTAAATGTCACCACCAGTGCCCAGTATCCAAAGCTTATTGTACTTATTGTATTGTAGTTATTACGTCAAACAATGACTCTGAGACTATCAAGGGTTGTGATTATAACCTGGACAAACATTGTCATTAATGTAAATTGATTGTTGCTAACTCCAACAGTTTCCAAAACCCGCAGAAACAATCCTGTCTGTAATCCATCTTTCAAAGATATGCTAGTGACCTCAGGCATTATGAAGAAAAACACTTTCAAATGTTGATGCTGGTGCCTCACAAGTCAAATGTTTTTGTACAAGAATAAAGCATATAAATGGTACAACAATGGGGTTTATATGCTTATACTATATATAAGCATATATACTATGCTTACTATGCCAGTTACGTTTTTTTTTCTGGACAGCAGAATTGTCAAGTTATTTTGTAATGGAAATCCTGATTGTATTTAGATGGACCTTCATTAACCTGTTTAAAATGTACATTGCAAAAGTTACATTGTGTGGAAAAAACATTATGAAGCCACTAGGGATTGTTTCTGAAATACAAGGAAGAAAGAATTGCAATAGGCTATTGATTTATATGAATATTTTGCTTACCGTCTCAAAGTAGGGAAAATTGCATACTGTACTACCTCCACAATTAAATTGAAAAAGTAGAAGCATTGTTGCAGCATTCAGATGTAATTGAAACGGCATCTTTCTGATTTCAAAGGTCTGATTAATCCTCACAACTAGTGTGTTCCTGCTTCTTTGTTTCTTATATCCTTATATCCATTTATATATATATATATATATATATATATATATATATATATATATATATTTCTGTACTATATATATAACTATATACTTTAACAAATTGAGTACACTATGGCAACCAATGTCAAGCAGAGCAGATAAAAGCTGTGAAAGCTGTCCATATGTAATTTGTTCTGCTTTGTAATCGTTGGACATCTCACAATCCTAAACAGAGGGGGGGAACAGAATGGATTGATTCATGTTGAGGACTGAAATACACCTGCCCCCTCCTGTATCGCACAGCCGGGAATAATGATCTGCCCCCCGCACTGCTCGGGCTTTGCTCCGTGTACAGATCACCGCAGACTGTCTCTCCACAGCCTGGGGAAGATCAGGTGAAATGAGGAAGTTGTGGAAGTCACGCCTACAAGAACAACATGCTTAAGCCATCCTGTTACGCGTGCATCACATTTCTTGACTTGGACAGCCTCAAAGTTAAACAAGTACTGTGTAACACTAACCATTGTGCAATCAGGAAACATGGATACACAAACGGGTTGACATTTTGCTCAGTGTTCCCTAGTCTAAGGCTTTTCTGAATCAAGAAACAGTTGTGATACTTAAATCAATTCAGACAAGATACACTAAACACAAACTGTTTAGACTTTGGAACGCAGAGACAGCTGGTTAAAAGTGTTGCTTAATTTGTTAAGATAACTTGTCTTTGCAACTTTATAAAATTCACACGAAACTGTGACATGCAACAGCATTGGTCGTGGTTATGAGTTTGTCACGGTGACGTCGTTCCCCCGGAGTCGGAGGGGGTGGCAGGGTCTGTTGCTAATTAGGGCCGTGCGATCAACACTCTGGCCGTAATCCTGGGTCTAGACACATACGCCACAAGTGAATTGATGCTGATCATGCTGATTGACACCTGGCAGTTGCTGGGTTTGCTTGATTGAAGAGTGGAGAGTGTAACTGGCCTCTTCATTCTCAGTGATTCTGTTACTGTGATTTCACATAAGGCGAACCTGACCATTTAGTGTAGGAGGTTTGGTGCTGGTTTGAGCTTCGTGAATTGGGCTCCCAGAGGTGTCTATCACAGTGTTTCAATTGGGTTCTGACCACATGTAGATCAAAGGTTTCTTCCCGAAATCGTATTGGATGTTTGAATAGCACAACCATTTGTGTCTTAGATTTCACAGACATATTGGAGGAATGAAGATGTATTGCTGAATTGGGACTCTTATGCAGTGGCATTGTTCCCTCAGACGCGGTGATCTCAGAGGCCTGTTGTGACGGTGTGTTCTGCCCTCTCCCCAGGAAGCTGCACTGCACGAGAAACTACATCCACATGCACCTGTTCATGTCCTTCATCCTGAGGGCGATCTCCGTCATCATTAAGGACGTGATCCTGTTCGGCTTTGAAGAGTCGGATCTGTGCCCCATGCCCTCTGTAAGTCAGTCATTTAATATCAAACACTACTTTCAGGGTTGCAACGATCTGCCCTCTCTGTAAACCGCTGGGCCGACACACCGCTCTCTCCCTGTCCGGTTACATCAGACTCGGGAAACAACCCCGCCCCTCCCAGCTCCTCTTTGTCCCTGTGTCTCTTTCAGGAGTTCGTAGCGGCCAGGTCTCTTCCTTCGGATTACATAATAAGCTGTGAAACAAGGGCATTCGCAAAGGTTGTAGCGGAGCAGTTACAGATGAGATTTGGTCATTTATTACTCTTACAAATTTGAGCTCCAGAAAGCATCTTAGTATTAGTGAGGAAATAGTTTTTCACTCCTGTGATAGCTATATTTTCATTAAAAACTGGCTGGGCTTTAAGATCACAGATGGACACATACTGCTCAGTGGAAAAAGTCAAGGAAACTTTGTGTGCTACAGGGACCCCAGGGGATTGGTCAGTGGATGTTACACCACAGTGGTTTTAAGATGTGGTCTACTGTACCGTCTGAGGTGAAGCAGCTGTTTCTGAGATGGATTATCATAGACAAGGCAGATAATTTATAAACCTACTGGCTGCTTAGCCACGTCCTGCGGTTTGTCATGCACACATGTGATGCATGTTTAACTGAGCCCCACTTAACATGTTTACTTTCTGCAAGAGAAGATTCCTCAGTTTATTTTCAATGAAGGCATGAAAAAAAAGATTAAATATCGAACACAGTGAATCCCAGTTATGACTATCTATGACTAAGGCCCTGCAAAATGTACTGGTCGATTGCATTGACTTCACGAACTGGGTGTCAGTCAAAAACTTTAATTTTTTAAAAAGCTTTAACAGGTTTTTGTAAAGTCATAGAAACCAATTAAATAAAATTAACATTGCTTTTTTTTTTTTTTTTTTTTTTTTACACATACAGATAAACCATTTATCCATTTATTAAAAACATAAAGGGGAATTGTGTCTCCTATAAATATAAATGTGGAAACTGTAGTGTAATTATTGAAATACATATTAAATAATGTTCAAGTTTTTGTTTTGTTTTTAAGCTGTAATACTAAAACTTGGCCCCTGAAGCATTTGGCGTGGTAAATTATCTCCTAAACAAACTGCAGTTTGAGGATTCTGAGTACTTTTTTGGCCTGAAAACAAATCAAGCGCAGAAAAATGTGTGCTGGCGTGAACAGCAACTTTGAATTGAAGGCCAGTACACTAAATATATGCCAGAGTAGAGTACAGTCCTACAGAGATACCTCTGGGCCAAAGTTTTTCATTTAGAAAACTCCATTTTTTAAATTCCGACTCTCAAAACAATATTAACAATTAAAGATTCATGTTCTGTGTATCCTCGATGTGGAAACCCATGGCAAAGAGCTCGTCGGAGAACACAAGTGCTCTGTCTAAACATTACCATCTGAAAGATTAACCGAAACGGGTGAGTTTTTGACAGCTGTGATACACACAAATAAGGAAAATGAATGATCGAAGCCAAAAAAAGTGGGAGTTTTGCTTATATTGTAGATCTCATGTTTACGGCATTATCTAAAAAAAATAACAACACAAAAAACAGATTAGAAACATAAATATATGAAAAAATATATATATATTTGATCCCAAATGTAAAAATCCCCGGAGTTTCAAATTCCATGTGTTTGTCACATATTGCCTACAAACAATCCATTAACTCTCCCAACTTCTGAAACGTTACATATTGAGATTCTCGCTGGGTTGTTCCACATGAATATATACCTGAGTGCTGCTGCTTTATTGTATCCTTGGTTTTTCACTGAAAGCCTTTTATTTAGGTTCTGTGTCATGTGTAGCTGGCAGTAAACACAGATCTCAGAACAATTTGAGATCATTTATCTGATTATCATCCAGTACTAATTTAAATTTGTACTTACTAGTCAATTGAAGTGGACCTCTTTAATTAACATGGATATTGTGTAATCATAGCCTGTGCCACACATTGCAGGCGAACAGACAGCTATGAATGTATTGTTTGGTCAGTCTCAAATTCAAGAACAGGACATGTTAACTGCAGTGGGAGTCCAGAGAGGGCTGACATGAAACACAAGGCAAACAACATAATTTGTAATGTAGGTTCCCGAGGTGTACATAATAGAAAAACAAATAAGATCTAACATTACCACGGCACTGATTCATACAGTTTTGTCTGCCAAAAATTACTATTGTAATTCAGGTTGAATAGTTATAGGAGGAGGGGTGGTTGCTATCCACATGCCAAATTAAATAAAATTCCACCTGTAAAACACAGTCCATTCCTGTGTTTGTTTGTTCCGCTCCGAGTTCCTCGCTATTGAATTGATCTCATTAATTTCAACTGGACAAAATCTTTCCCAAATCTTCAGCAGGTAATCTTTTCCAAAGACTACCAACCCGTGCATTACATATAAATATATATAGAGATAGATTAAGTATTTGTGATTGTTTTTACAAGTTCATGTGTTTTTTTTTTTTTTTAAAGATTAGGTCATATCTGTGTTAGATAAAAAAATAGAAAAGCTTCACCTTTTTTCAAATCAGTACGTTTTGCTGATATGCCACCTACCTATGATTCACCATGCTTGTATTTCAAAAACTCATTTGCTAGAGACTCCCACAGTTTATCCACTTGAAGTGACCGTCATGCTGGTTTGTTTCCTGCTTCCTCTGCACAGCTACGGCACTTAAGCGTAACAGTGAGAGGTATTTTGTGTCATTATGTTTCAAAACATTCACAGCTCAGTTGCATTGCATTTCTCTTTTCTACGGGCGATTGCAAATAGGAATTCATTAATGTCATCTAAAGTTCAGCGCTGCCCTTGAGTCTCCCAAAAAATAAAATAAAACCTACTGAAATATTAAACAGAAATTAGACTGGTCTCACTTTATTGTGTGTAATTCTTGCGTAAGGCATGACATTGATTAATGTGCGCAATTTCAAATTTTAAATTACAAAAATCACATTCTTCTTAAATTGTTCAAACATGTTATTATATGATAAATAAACACTGACCTTGGTCAGTTGATTAAAATTGCCTGTGGTTTCAACTCCAGGGTGGGCCATGTGTTTCAGTTAGAGGTAGGTTCCTCATTTGACAACAGTTGTGAATGTTTCTCACACTTCAGCACAGCCACGAGACAACAAATCATTTCTCAATAGTCTGTCAGAAAAAGTGAACAACAACCTTACATACACAGCCTAGGTTTATAAAGCTCCTTTGTAAAGTAATGGACTATGAAGTACAAGTCAAAAGATCACAATCTGACCAACAAAATGTGACAACTGCGCCCTCAGTCCTCACTCACTACAAGTTTAGCATGTTTCATTGTGACATCAAATCCATGGCCTAGTAGATCCTGAAACATTTGAATCCTTCCAACTGACAAGCAGAACCTAAGCATGGGTTTACTTTTGTCAATATCTGCTAGCAATAATCTCTGTCAAGAACTGTGGGCAATTATTAAACTGAAAACAGAGAAGAGGAATGAAGCCTACAATGAATACTTATTTATTCTCTCAGGATATTGCAAACCGTCACAGACAATGTGTTAAACAAGGCGATTTTCTCAGACTTAAATTATTTAGTTTCCTCTTGCCTGATCGCCTTCATGCCACTGACCTAGTTTACAGGTATAGATCTTAAAGCGTAACACACACAATTCATGTGTCTTTATGTGTTTCCCTAGTGTATAAGTAAGATGTGTACCACTCTTCCAGTTGTATTCTACCATTCAAGCTACTTTTTAAACTTAAAAATATAAAACATAGCAAATAACGGTGGACATCAAAACCCAGCACGCATGCTCCTTCAATGTTTCAGGAAGTGTTGTGTCATAACATCTTGGAGAACAAAGAAACAAAATCATCGTATTTGTCTTCCCTGTGGCAACTTGGGTCATTATCATCAAGTGTTACTGTTTCTTGCTCCATATTCTCACTCGTTGACAGTAATTATAGTTTCCATACACAACATGAAGTGTTGCTGTGTCCACGGCTATGGGAAAAAACTGAGAAGACAGTGTTATTATTCTCCTTTCCAATAGTTATTATAGCAAATAATCCCACAATCCAAAAAGGGAAAATAAATCAGCAATCTGCAGTGATCTATACTTACTATCAAGGAGTAAGAAACTGTAACAATCAATTGACTTGATAATAATGACTTGAGTTGCCGTGTGGAATACAAATCCGATGAATTTGTATCTGTTCTGCTTTCCAGGATGTTAAAACACAACACATTCTAAAATATTGAATGAGCATAAATGCCAGGTTTTGACATCCACCATTATTTAGTAGGTTTTGAATTTTAAAGTTTTTAAAGTTGATTATGACCGATCTAGAAGAGTTTACATCTTACTTATACACTTCTCATATTTGCTTTCAGTTTTCATTTTGTCCAGGTCATCCTCATGCTATATCCACTCATATACACATATATTCTTGAAATATTTCTCCCTACCCTTACTTACAAATATGTCCTGCTATCTATATCTACCACATAATTTGCAGAATTATTAATATTTACTGGTGTTACAGGGAAGCATTCCAATGACCTAAATCTAGTTTACCCTTTAAAAACCTGTGAAACAATTGCTGCTTGATATAACTGTTGTTCCTTTTGGTGTAATAAGATAAAAGGGGAGAAAGGTGGGGGGTGGGGTGGGGTGGGGTGGGGGGGCAGGAGGTTATGCAGTAAATCTTGGACAAGCTTATAGTGTTCAGTGCAAACAGGTATAAATCAAAATGTAATCATACTAATGTACACTACACTGTGACAGGATTACACCCTTTATCCAAACAGACGAGGGGAGAGCCTAGAATTGCAAATCACCTAGAGTGGCCATTCTTGCCTTGTCCTCGTTAAAGCATTTTATTATTGGCCAAAAGATTATGAATTTATGCAAAAATACTTTTACTTAACTGTTCGTAGCTACAACAGTGAGCAATGCTCAGATGTGATAGACTGAGCTTCTCTCCAATGGGAAGCTTTAACTCAAAGAAAATGTTAAAGGTTTAGTCTTACAATAGATGTGATTTAAATGTATTTATTATCTACATTCTAGACAGTTGAATTTGTATTTCATATACCCTATAGATTGGCTGCAAAGCTGTGCTAGTCTTCTTCCACTACTGTGTCATGGCCAATTATTTCTGGCTTCTGGTGGAAGGCCTTTACCTGCACACCCTGTTGGCCATTTCATTCTTCTCTGAGAGGAAATACTTTTGGTGTTACATCTTGATCGGTTGGGGTACGTTTCTCCTTTTTATTACCTTTTGTCAATGTCAATATATTTGTCTATATATATATATATATATATATATATATATATATATATATATATATATCAGTTCAGCTGATTACTAGTTACTAGTTCAGAGATTGTGTTAATAATCAAGATATACATTGTTGGTTTTCTCAAATTCTTTCTGGCACACCAGAGAGGTAAAAACGGTCTAAACGTGAGAAGAATTACAGTGCTTCAGGTTTCTGAACTCTTCTTCTTGCTCTTTAAACTTCCTGGTTTTACACTGTGTTTTGATTGTGTAATCTCTCATGCTTTCAGGAGCCCCATCAGTATTTATGACAGCTTGGAGCATCACAAGGGCCTATTTTAGTGATTTTGGGTAAGCTAATATAGACATTGTCTCAATCTATTCGATCTTTGTAATATGCATATACAGTGGCTATAGGAAGTATTCACCCCCCTGGGCTGTTTCACATGCTGTTTCCCTTTGATTTATACAACCCACTGCACACTTTCAAATCAATTAAAAATGAATACCTGAAAAGTCTTCATAAGAGAAGTATTTACCCCCTTTGCTTTGACACTCCTAAATAAGCTCAGGTGAAACCAATTGCCTTCAGAATTCACACAAAAAGTTGAATGGAGTTAATCTGTATGCAGTAAAAGTGGTTCTCACGATTTCAGAGTAAATACACCTGTCTCTGTAAGGTGCCACAGTTGGGTAGTGCATACAAAGCAAAGATACCATGTAGATCAAGGAGCTTTCAAAACAACTCAGATCAGTGGAGGGGTATTAAAAGATTCAAAGGCACTGAATATCCCTTGGAGATGAGAGAAACTGTGTCAACAGCTCAGGTACTGCCCAAATCTGACCTGTATGGAAGAGAGTTGCAAGAAGGAACACATTTCTAAAAAAAGCCCATGCAAAATCCAACTTTGAATTAGCAAAAACATCTGGCAAACGATTCTGTGGTTGGATGAACAAAAACGGAACAATTTGCCCTTAATGCAAGGTGTTATGTGTGGCGCAAACCCAACATAGCACATCACCCGTGTAACAGCATCCTTAATGTGTAGCATTGCAGTGGCAGCATCATGATACAGGGTTGCTTCTCATTGTCAGGGACTGGACAGCTTGTCAGGGTAGAAGGCAAAATGGATGGAGCTAAATACTGATCCTTGTGGAAAAATTGCTTCAGTCTGCAAATGAGCTAAAACTGAGACGGAGATTCAGTTTCAGCAAGACAATGACCCCGAGCACACAGCCAAAGCAACACTGCAGTGGCTTAAACACACGAAAGTGAATGTCATAGAGTGACCCAGTCATAGCCCGGACTCTAATCTGATTGAGAATCTGTGGCAAGAGATTGCTGTCCACCAACAATTCCCATCCAACTTGACAGAGCTTGAACAATTTTGCCAAGAAGAATGGACGAATAATCCAGATGTGCAAATTTGGTAGAGATTTACCACAAAAGTCTCGCAGCTGTAATTGCTTCTGAAGGTGCTTCTACCAAGTATTGACACAGGGTTGAGTACTTCTCTAACCAACATTTAGTTTTTTAATGAACTGTTGTTTCACATTAAAACAAATCTTGCCTACTAAAAGTGTTTAGTAGGTTGTGTAAACAAAGCCCCCCCACACCTGGCCCAAACACAACAAATTGTCTTTATGTAACACAACAAAATGTCCAAATATGAATAATTCTTATACCATTATATATATATATATATATATATATATATATATATATATATATATATATATATATATAATTATTCACTTTTAGATTTTTTGTTATCCTTTCTACTGAGAAAGTCTTTAAAACATTAAAGTTCACAGGAAAATCGTGAGTGATGGATTTTAGCACTAAACTCCCATTCATTAAAATGTGTTCTTTTTAAACTGTAACAATAATAAAACCTTTTTAGCCTGTAATAACACTCAGGATGTTTTATGGTCTGAGCCAGCAGAAGAAAAGATGAGAGGCATAGAATATCAAATAAAAGACATGTTTTTGGTTTAAAAAGAAGTGGTGCTTTATTAAGTGACGTTTATTGATGAACCAATTAAGTTTATAAAATCCATTGTAAACAATCGCTCACTTTCAGCTGCTGTATTAATGATGAATATTTTTTTTTAACATATATGTAGACAAACTTATACAAATGTAAAAAGCAACATTAGATTAATACATAGATGAAAATTAAATCATGTGTAACTTGTGGGGACGGAGCGCCCCGCTCGGGATTCAAACCGCTCACCACACATTTCAAATCTACAGTAAGGGAAAAAAGTATTTGATCCCCTGCTGATTTTGTACGTTTGCCCACTGACAAAGAAATGATCAGTCTATAATTTTAATGGTAGGTGTATTTTAACAGTGAGAGACAGAATAACAACAAAAATATCCAGAAAAACACATTTCAAAAAAGTTATAAATTGATTTGCATGTTAATGAGTGAAATAAGTATTTGATCCCCTATCAATCAGCAAGATTTCTGTCTCCCAGGTGTCTTTTATACAGGTAACGAGCTGAGATTAGGAGCACTCTCTTAAAGGGAGTGCTCCTAATCTCAGCTCGTTACCTGTATAAAAGACACCTGTCCACAGAAGAAATCAATCAATCAGATTCCAAACTCTCCACCATAGCCAAGACCAAAGAGCTGTCCAAGGATGTCAGGGAGAAGATTGTAGACCTACACAAGGCTGGAATGGGCTACAAGACCATCGCCAAGCAGCTTGGTGAGAAGGTGACAACAGTTGATGCGATTATTCGCAAATGGAAGAATCACAAAATAACTGTCAGTCTCCCTCGGTCTGGGTTTCCTTGCAAGATCTCACCTCGTGGAGTTTCAATGATCATGAGAACGGTGAGGAGTCAGCCCAGAACTACTTGGGAGGATCTTGTTAATGATCTCAAGGCAGCTGGGACCATAGTCACCAAGAAAACAATTGGTAACACACTACGCCGTGAAGGACTGAAATCCTGCAGCGCCCGCAAGGCCAACTACACGAAACGTCTGACCTTGTGATTGCCAACAAGGGTTTTGCTACCAAGTACTAAGTCGAAGGGGTCAAATACTTATTTCCCTCATTAACATGCAAATCAATTTATAACTTTTTTGAAATGCGTTTTTCTGGATTTTTTTGTTGTTACTCTGTCTCTCACTGTTAAAATACACCTACCGTTAAAATTATAGACTGATCATTTCTTAGTGGGCAAATGTACAAAATCAGCAGGGGATCAAATACTTATTTCCCTCACTGTATATATGTATGTTGTTAAAACACGGAATGTTCCATACTTCAAATTATTTACTAATAAAATCTACATTTCACAACATCAACAATATATAGTGCATCAGAGGTTGATTGATAAATTGTTTCCATTAGTTATCTCTGAATTCTTGTGGTTCTGCATCACAGTTTTGAGAATTACGTTTCTGACAAACGCATTAGTCAATATTTCAAGACAATATGTGTGTGAAAGACAATGTGTGTAGATTTGTTATTTGTTGATTTTGAAAAATGTTTGGTCAAAGTGAAATCAATGATGTTATTAGTCCCAAACATGAACCATCTTTAAGGAGTTGTTTTAGACCAAAGCATTTAACACATTTTCACTCAGTCAGGAAATCAGAATGATGTTTTGATATTAGATTTTCATTTTCATAGGTCCCATTTTACCGCTGAGTCTAACCCATTAATGTTCTCATTGCGGCTGTTGTATTTTTTTATATATCTATTCTAGATGCTGGAATACTATAGTACATCCATACTGGTGGATCATAAGGGCACCCATTGTATTATCAATATTGGTAAGTTCACATTGTTGATGAGATGGAAAATGTTTTTTAAATAGAAAATGACATAAAATGTATAACCTAGGATAAGATTAATGTGCTTTGGACCCCTGATAAGTGGAGCGCTGTGCTTTTCATTAACAACAATAACCTTTCGCAGATATAAAAATAACCTTCACAGATATATCATATAAAAAAAAAAAGTCGAAATTCATGATGCCAAGCAATTTCATAACTTTTCCTCTTTACAATTTTCAATCTAAAATATTTATGATGCATCCCTTAATATTGTTCTCCATCATTCCAGGTAAACATGTGTCTGTTCATTTGCATTATTCGGATTTTGGTCCAAAAGGTGCATTCTCCCGACGTGGGAAGGAATGAATCGAGCCAGTATCTGTAAGTGAATAATTTTGTTTGTTTGTTTGTCTGTTGTTTTGTGTTTTTTTCAAGTTAACCTTAAAATATCAGACCCACGTGTACCTGAAATTGTTAATTAATCAATAACCAGAATGGGGGCAAGACCATAGGCATTTGCTCTCTGTGTTTAAAGTGACCTTTAATATGTTTGCATTGGATTGATCGTCAGGCATTACCATGAGAGGGAAAGAATGTATTAATTTGAAATAGAAATATCATAATATATTAGATATGTTTTATGCATTTGTCCAAAATATTCTTTAAAAACCCAGTGTAAAAGTGTGGACAAGCAGGCTTACTGTTCTGAATATACTTTTTTGTGGATTATTGGGATTTTTGTGCAATTGAATGATCTAAGAACAATTTCACATTGTTCCCATCTGGTAATGCAAGTTTTAACATAAGAAAAAAAATTAGTGAGTCTAAATATATATGCAAAGTGACAATAGGTGTAATTTGAATTGCTCATGGTGGCTGTAGTGTATAAAGAATTTAGCATACAAAGGGTTAAGCTATTTTAAAAGTTACATGTTTGCCTGCTATTGGTTTGCATATTAATAAGTAGGGAAACCTTATTGATGTTTTATTGGCTACTGAGATAATTAGGTGATCTAAGGCTGTAACCTGTATGTTGTATATATAAAGCTGTGGACATTTCTAGAACATGACGAGTAAAATGGAAGCTGTAGTGTAAACGCTACGCCCTGCCGCAGTTGTAAGTTTGTAAATAAAGCCGTGTTTTTGTTTCTTGCAAACTCTTTTCTTTTACTTTTTTCTTCTGTTGAATACACAACAGTGGCCATCTTGTTTTATGAATCAATTTACCTTGAATAAATCCAATAGAGGAATCACCAGTCGTGAGTTTCTGTTCAGCAGTTTTCATTTTATGGTCATTTGAAAAACATATGGTGGAATAATAATAATAATCTGACCAATTCCAATACGTGTTCCAGCCACTTTGTAGCTTGGTCAACTAATAATAGAATGACAGCCTATTCTGTTATAACGTGTGATGTTCGTTTACAATATCCACGGCACCTGACAATGATGTTCTTTGACGTTACAGACGGCTAGCGAAATCCACGTTGCTGCTGATCCCCCTCTTCGGGATACATTACATTGTATTCTCGTTTTATCCCGACAACTTTGCAAAGAATATCAAGTTCATCTTTGACCTCATCCTCGGTTCATTTCAGGTAAGTGCAGGAGGTGATTCAGAAACCCCTGCCTTAACAAATAACCTCCCCGTCTCTCCGAATGGCCTTTCCCTGAGCCGAGAGGGAGCTGTCACGTCCCCTTACTCGAAATGTCAACAGACTGCCTGATGAAGCAGCGAGCCCAAGGCAGTAACTTGAGGGTGGTGACATTTCCGACTCTGCCTAATATTTCTGCTTAACGTTCCTCATTGCACTGTGTTAACGACTAGGCTCACCTAAACAGCGGCAGAGAGAAGTAAACTGTGAACAGAATCGAAGAGTATTTGGGTGACCGTTTCTGTTTTTGTTCAATAATAACAAGATTTACTTTTAAGTAACACAGATATGTTGGTGATTAGCCAAATTGCTTCAATTCTGTGTTGATGAGAACATACCCTGATGGTTGGTTTCACAGGCTTCGATTAACTAGGACCACTCTATCTAAAATTACATTAGTTAGCCGGCGATTAGTGCTAATTTGGGTCTGTGAAACCAGCCCATGAAGTTTAACCCATGTCCAGTAACTGACACTGACTCACCAGATGGGTGCTAAAGCATGGATAGTTAATCACATTAGTGGACAGTCTCTTTGCTCACACCTGTGTCTGGCTTCGGTGCCTTTTTGCTCACTGAACACTGTTTTGCAGTTTCTATGTATATAAAATGAAAAGGATGTTTGTGTGTGATGCAGAGCTGTGTACAGCAGCTGTTCAAAAGAAACGCATTTTAAAATAGGCCTACAACGTAAATTGAAAGCTGTGAATGTAGTGTAGGTCTGGGATTTTAAACTGCTTTTCATTGTGAAATCAATCATTAATTAAATTTATACTTTCATGATTTTTCTTGTCTAAACGGATTATATAGTGGTTCTGTGAATTCACTCCCTCTGATTATACAAGTATTATTGTCAGGATATGAAGAAAGAGCAGTGTGTGCCATTTGTTGTTTTAACTCTAAACAGAAATGTATTTTTAACGCCAATATAGTACAAACATAAAACTTGTTTAGATAGGGCTTATTGTATTGAGCTCTTAAACAAGGTCAATTCTAATCACCTCTTTTGTCTCATTGTCTTTTTCAGGGCTTCATTGTAGGTGTCCTGTATTGTTTCCTGAATGGAGAGGTAACACATCCTGTTTTGCAGTTGTTAATTTGAAATATTTCAGAGTGTCATCCTTTTGCGTCTTTCCTTCGGTACAGGATCAGGAAACACTAACTGTATTTGGCTCATTTGAAGCAGATGTTTTATTCACCTCAAAATGTTTATTTTATATTTCTCTCAATTTGACCATTTAGCAATTCACTTCCTTATGACAGTGGAAATTCTGGCGTTTCTCCTGTGACCTTCCAAATGATGGTCAGTGATATTCCACAGACGCCTGCCCGTGGTGGGCTTAATGCCATAAGAAACAATTTAAGCACCTAGAGGTTTAACATGGTTAACAGTTTGTAAAAATAAACAATTACAAATAGCTACCAGTATAAATCATTTGATTGGATAACCACAGGGCTGATTCCCTTTCTTATTCTCAAAATTTAGAATAAGCTGTATCTTCTTTGCTTACAAACAATACAGTATACAACATGACCACGATTAATTGTGTACAGTGTTATGGTTATGGACTACTTAGTCTGCATCAAAGACACTAAACTCTGTTTTCAAAACTTTTATCTCAGGTGACAGTTGACATTGATGAGATTGAATCATTGCCAGAAGCAGAACCACATATGGAATTTGAAATTAAAGAACTATTCTTGAACATCAGTGAAGAGAAAAGTCCTTTTACAGGCAGTATATTACAAACAAAGAAAATGAAATGACAAGAAACATTGATTTTAGACAACCTTTATTGTTTTGGTTTTCTCCTTATGCTAAGTAGTGCTTTAGTTTATGCTGATTTATTATGACATTTGATTCTTTTTACTCTGTTTTTGCAAATGGCTAAGATTAAATATTCAAAGGAAAATGTATTTCTCCATTTAGAAAGAATCACAAATGCAGGGTACTGTTATTATAGAAGACAAGGAAACAACCCCCAGAAACACAAAGCTATTTCCTTTAATTATACTTCAGTTTCACAAGATTATAGGAGAAGATTTACATATTCCAATTAAAGAAATCGTACAGATATATATGTATATGTATTTGTGTATACATATATACACACACACATAAACAAGGTGATGGTACAAGGATTGATCGTATATACTAGTGAGTCTGAAGTGACAGTCAAGGCTTTTCTTAGACTTTATTGACCAAACTCTCTGCTCTGTTATCTCAGGTTCAAGCAGGAATAAAAAGGAAATGGCGAAGGTTAAGTATTCAAAGGAGTCTCTCTCTGTATAAAAAGCAGGAAACAGATTTTCCGGAATGCCGATTACAAAATGAATGATCTTTTAATTGATCTTTAGACGGGATCATTCATTTTGTAATTGGCATTCTGGAAAATCTGTTTCCTGCATTTAATATAGAGATTGACTTATTTTTCTCTTACTCTTTATTTCTTCAAAGGATTCATGCACCTGTACTAAACAATTGTTAAGAGTGCAGTAACTTCTTTGAGGCTATTAAATATTCAAAGGAAAATGTATTTCTAAATTTACAAAGAATCACATATAAAGGGTACGGTTATTATAAAAGACAAGGAAACAACCCCCAGAAACACAAAGGTATTTCCTTTAGTTACACTTCAGTTTCACCAGATTATAGGCGAAAATGAACATATTCCAATGAAATAAATGTTATTTATATCTATATATGTATATGTATTTATGTATACATATATACACACATACACATAATCTAGATGGTGTTACATTATTGACCAAATTCTCTGCTCTGTTATCTCAGGTTCAATCAGAAATAAAGAGGAAATGGCGCAGGTGGCATCTGGAGAGACTGCTGGGCACGGACACGAAATACCATCACCCGTCCATGGGAAGCAATGGCACAAACTTCAGCACTCAGATCTCCATGTTCACAAAATCCAGCCCGAAGGCAGGACGTGCGTCTGTGTCCCACGCCGATTCCTCCCTGGTTTAACATCTCTGACTCTGTTTGCAATGCTCTGTTTTCTGCTGTGAGGGACGCTCCGAAAGACAAAGTGAAGTGGCAGTGAAAAAGGGAAATTATATATTTTATAGAGCTATATTATTCCACATGGAGCTGAAATGGTTCTTTCACGAAACTGCAAAAGCCCAGTTGGTTAGACTCGTGGGGTCAATTGCTCTGAACATTCGGAGTTAGTGTGCAGACTTGGGGTGTACAACCCTGGGGACAGCTAGTGCCATAATTTCATGAGGGTCCCCCCCCCCAGCTGTGCATAAAAGTTGTAGTCATTTTAAACAGTGTGTGGACTCAAACACAGTCATTTTATTACAAAGATACCATTCCAATAAACGAGTCATGGTTTATTTTACATCTCAGCAAAAACACAAGCAAGAACCGGTTGTTTACAGCCTGGAGTGCCAGGCTTGTAGGATACCCTCCGCTTCCTGTGAGTTTTTGTTGAACAAAATAATGTATTTTTAAATACAATACCATTCCCAAGTGGTAGTAGACATGTATTTTTTCCTTTCCTGGGAACTCCACTTAATTGACTGACTTTAATCGCTTCCCGTTTTATGAATCACATACTTCTCGCATGTATTTGTGTTTCTAATTTTTCTTCTGCCAAAATATTAAGGCATTAAACACTACACAAATGTTTTAAGGCAACAGTGTCTGCCTTCTGGGTCAATGGGAACAGGCCTCCAAAATGGCAGACAAGATTTTTTAATGTTGTTGTGTGTCTAGTTTAATTTAGTCTGCTGTATCGGGAATGACTAGGGGGCAGCTGTTACCAGTCCACGTTTGTAGCAATTGTGAACATTTTATTACGCAGCTGGGGACTATGTGGTTAGACAAGGTTCAATAGTTGGGACTATTAATTTAGCCTACTCTTGAAGGACTAACCACAGGATCTGTCCACAGTTTGTACGTTTCATTTGTTTTTTGCAATTGACCCATTAAACCAAGACATATGAATGTTCCTTTACACAGCTGGATATCAATGATAAGAGTTTTTATATTGAGGGTTTGAAAATTATTTATGTACTGTAAAAATGTATTTTTTTACAGTAATGTCATATACAAAAATCTGTAAATTCCAACTTAGTACAGCCTCCAGTTTTTTGTGGTCATTTGGGGTTTTCTGACCTGCCTGTAAAACACTGTCACCCAACAGTAGATTCAGAAAAGATGGAGAAATAGTAGAAGAGTCGAATTTGGTATTCCTCCATACATTAAATAAACCCTTTTACTGACAGTGAGGCACAGAGCTACAACATTCAGGTCAAAGTTAAAAATGTGACCTATCTCGTAATACCAAACTACAAACCTATCCTACTCAGTGTTGACTTGATTTGATTTATCTTTGGTTTGTTTTAGCACAGCCAAATAATATATATATATATATATATATATATATATAATATGTTTATTTTGCTCCAACAACCCCCTGACTTTTTTTATGCTTTTCATTCCTTTATCAGTGTAACACATTTCACGTTTATCAGTCGGTTAAGCTCTAAATTGGAGGACAATATATTTCACATGGGTCTAATCAAGAAACCACATCAGACAAAAGTGTTTTGAACACAAAATGATTACAGAAAACTGAAGGCACCAACTGAGGGTCTATGCCATTGCGATTAAACTTCTTCAAGTTTATTACATAAATGCCCTTTGCTGCACTAAAAGGTCTGAGTTGCAAATACCTTTTCTGACAATCCTCTTGTTTCTTAAAATTATCCTTAAATTGCCCTTTCCATGCAGCTGGTACACATACCAGAGCCAGGGTCTTACTGTCACTGCTGGTCATGAGCACTTCATATGGTGCTGGCGCTGGAGCAGATGAGGAAATTGATGTTGACACAATTGTTGAAAAAGCTATGACTGCATCAACTTTATATTTTAAAAGATAACTCACATTATAATACAATTTATGGAAAGCAGAGATTAAACCTTAAAAGTAGACCTGAAGTAAGGCTCAGACTCTGAACTTTTGATTTCACAGCCAAGTGATGATTCAAAAATTGTGGCGAAATCTCAGCCGACCCCTCAGAGCCCAGAGGCCACACCGGTGGGCACTGCTCAGCGTCAACGTATCTGCATGAGGCTTTCAAAGCAGCACCAGCTGAGAACTGCTGTATCAGGTGTTTCATGTCTTACATTTGTAATCTTAAAAATAAAATGGTGGTCACTGAAAGCAAGATTAGGAAAAAATTAGCTAGTTCAAAATGTTATATATGGAATAAACTGTGGTCCGAAGCTGATGTTTTTGTGGCCTGTGTTGACTAATGACTTTAAGGTTGTGGTATATTAGTATTGCCTTTAATTATACACTGTGAAGAATGACATATCTGAACAGAACTCTGTCTGATGATCCTTTAACGATTTGCCAGCTCTCTGCTCAACAGTGGCAGAGGAATATTTGAGCTTCTTCATCTGTGAACGCTAATGGCATCAGTGTGCTCCTGGTACTGCTGTTCTTATCGGTTCCTGTTGTCCTGTGGCCTCGCTTAACAAATACTGATTTTAGTTCAGTAGGCATTCTTATCTGCTCAGCCATTTTAATTATTGCTCACTGTAAAGTACAAGTCATCTGTAACCTGAGACTGAAAAGGGGTATAAGAAGCAGAACATTAAAATCATTCCAAACTGTTTCGAACTACAATTGATAGAAAATATTCATCTGATGAAGTGTGATTAAGGGCTAAAGGAAACAAAACTTTGAAGCCCCTGCTAATAGAAAATTACAAAATTGTACCCAGTCGTGGCTTAATTCTTTATTTTTTCAGTTGTTTATTTCTTCTACTCATAATTATAATCCACTGCCAAGATCAGCTTTGTAATTTGCTATTGGTATTTGGCTATTTGCTAGTAGGTCATGGTTTTGATGTCATCTGGCCCTAAGTCTAAAATGCTTTGTCAGTTTACAAACCCCTCGTATTTCTCATCTGGCATTTCTGGTATTTAATTGTGCTTGAGGGCCTCAGATCACTGTGTAGGCTATAAAATTAAATGTAATATGAATTAGCTGCTTTTGTCTCAGAAAACGTTATAAAGAATGTACCTTCAAATCGTGTTTAAGATGTATGTATTGTACTGTATGGTTTCACACTTGTTTCATTACTGTGATATTGGATATTTTTGGCAAGTGCTGGAATGATGTGTTTAGTATGTGTTTTGTAAAATGTGTGGGACCAGTTTCAATTTCTTCTCTTAGTAATTGTGTCCTCAGAAAATATTTTATCCAGTATTATTTGTTTTGTATGATATATTGGTGTTTTCAAATCTAAATATTGTCATTAATAGCTGAAAAACTGGATGTTATGCTATTAAACAATATTTCACTTTGAGTTATATTTTTTTGCATGTTGGTGCATGTTGGACATCACATATTGGTATGTTCTTGTCAGATAATTAATTAAAAATGAAAACAAAAACTTTTTTAGGATTAAATTATGACCTTCATTTGTTTAATGAAAAAAGTTTTTTTTCCCAGCCTTGTCTGCAGTCTATATGGTACATTTTTATTTCATTTCTTAAATGGAACATCTATTGTAAATATTTTGTAATGCAGGGGACAATTTGTGTTTGCTATTAAAGTAAACATCCAATGCTTTACATGAAATGCTTTTCAATCAAGACATTGGGGGAGGGGAATTGTTTAATAATTTAAACAACTTAAAATAAATAATCTACATGTTTTGACATCTGCTAGAGTCTCTGAATGCTGGTTGCAGATACCTTAATGCATATAAAAGCATTTAATACAAATGTGTATTTTTCCAGCAAGAAACTTTATTTAAAGGTGACAACATGATGCCTGAAGAAAATAACATAGTGTGTAAACGCCTTAAACAATCATAGCAACCCACGCTGAGTCTATTCACAATAGATTCCTATAGAATATAATGTAGACTTATCCCAACGATCATCTTTAAAATAACCAATTCCAATATCAAGAGAAGTTTCCATTCAGCAAAGCAACTTCAAGTGCTAAGTGCACAGTGAAATCAACATCTGACTCCCTTCAAATCAAGTGGTTTGACAAATTAGCCAGTACATTTTTTTTTTTTTTTAAAGATTGAGATCTCTGAGATAAGTAAACAGACATATATCAGACATTCACAAGGCAACCAGACAACAGACAACACCCACAACACATGTTTTATGCATCTAAGTTAGCAGCATATTTGGCACAGACTGGCTTAGCAGAGGGCTGGTAAGCTGGTCATGTGGACAAGGTCTGCCAAACCCCTGGTACGGAGATCCAGTGGATAAACAGAAGAAAGAAAAGTTTCGCTTTTAAGATTGTAGTATCTTTATCTTTCAATTCTTACATTAAGGTTATCCAACATGCATTATAGAACACTTTACAGACATCCTTGTGTGTCTGTGTTCCTCTACTTTAACATATTTTATCAAACTCAAAGCATATATAGATGAATATGCGCAATTGAACTAGAAAAGCAATGAAGCAATTAGAACAGATTTTGTTTTACTTTAAGCAATGGAAATGCTCTCAGATATTTAATCAATAAGGAGCATTAACTTTAATTTCACCACACAGCAAATATCTTTATTCTTCTTTCAAAGGCAATGGGATCAGCTACATGTACTTTTAAAATTACACAGAAAAAGCAGTGTCATCTTATTATTATTTTTCATTGTGTACTTTAAACAACTTTTGTTCAGTTGGGACCAAGTGTAGTTGTTTGTAAATGAACTGGCAGTGTAGAACTTGTTTCTGTTTTGAGGGGAGATGCCAGTGGAGCAAGGCCAACAAATTGTGTCGATCAGATATGCACAGCTCTCAATGAAAACTGCAATGTGTGTTTACCATGACAGCAGTAATCTGGTAGCGATCAGAAAATTTTTAACTACACACTTTCATGTTTGCATGTAAGCCCATCCAGTTTGTCAGTTCCCCAGGATAACTTTAGCCACAGGAAAACAGTAAATCAATGTACTATAGTTAACCAGAATGTGAGATAGTCTCACTGCTACTGTGAGTGGATAAGGAATTTGAACTGAACTAGATACTGCAAATAGCCAAACAGAGCAGATATTAAACTGCGTCATCAAATAAACTATGCGTATCCTGAGCTGCCTTTAAAGGTTAATGCAAGCACCATTAGTGGTTCTACAGGATGTAAAAATAACACACAAATGTCAAGAGTAGTAAACCAAATACAGATATGTTGGGGGAAAAAAACAGGATAAGTATTTTATATGTATTTATGTGTTTTTCTGTAAGCAAGTGCATCCTACTCTATCGATTAATTGTGCACCACTTTGTGTTTCCTTTTAGCTGTGGATAGGGTGGACTTTGCAAAGTACCTGTTGTGACTTCAGCAATCTCAGTCAGATCTTTATGAAGCCTTCCTAGTTCATCCCAGGCTAAAGACATGCACTATTAACTGCTCCATGTACGATTCGGTTCAGGGATTTATCACATCCTGCTCAATTCCACCTCACTCAATGGGAGTGTCAGCTTTTTCAAATACTAATGACAGACAAATTAAACATAAATCCATAACTCTTAGTGTCTACAGGAATATCAGTAGTATTTATATTGGTTTATCACCTTCTTCTGTGTTGTATTTAGTGTCTGTGTTGCCATGATGTATATGCTAATGACAGTCTTACAGCAATACCCATATATGATCCAAGGCAACAGCCAGGTTGGTTATTTGAACAGCTGACACATGTATAATGGAAATGAAACATTACAACAAGAGTTAATAAGTAAACACTGATTATGTGAAGACTGAGCAGAATTGAATAGGCATTTTGGAAGGGTGAGCTTTGTGTGAATAGGTTTCTTTACACATCGTAAATTTACAACCAAATAAGATAAATATGACATCAGCCAAGCCTACGTTTTGCTGCAACAGTAAACATTCAGATACGCTGTGCCGAAACTCAGGATGATAAATTCCTCATTGCCAAGGTATTTCAAAAGGGTAAACACTGAGAGCATTAACTGGCTTTCATGCGGTTATTTTATCAGCACAGTATAATATGCCAACAACATTAAAAGTTCACATGTATCACATGCAATGTGATATATGAAAAACAATGCTTTGCAATCCCTGGCTTTATTTGTTTTGTGTTGGTTTCTTGCTTTTTGAAACACATGCCATTCCTGGCATTATTTGTACAATTAATCCTCCCTGGAGCCAAATCAATTCCACTCTGGCATTGATTCCTGTGTCAATTAGTGAGTTCTAACCAGTATTGTCTCAGACACAAACAGATTATTTCATATCTTACATATTATTTTACTTTGTCAGTGGGAGAGATCGATACATAGTACATTCCTTTACTGGCTATATATTCACTTATGGCAGTTGAGCTCAATTATTGACCATGAACTACTAAATGCTATTATTTCACTACAGTGGCTGACTGTCACTTTCTTTCCATTGCCATTTATATATTTTTACATTTACTTACTGAATCTCTATAGATCTGACACCTTGGTCTGCTGTAGGATCCAATAGGGATCATGTAAATGAATCGCAAACCAAAGAAGAGGTCAGTGTTGCTGCGAGGAAATAATTCTCAGTCAGGTTTAATATTCAGTGTACGTGTTCAAATGATGTTAACAGGAAATACAATGAATGCTATTGGAAAAAGTATTTTCTATTTTTTTCTTTTGACATATATACTTCAAAATACTATCTTTTCAAAGCCACAGTTTGTAATGATCAAGGCGAAATTAGTAGCAATAGTGCTGTTTGGTGGTAAATGCAAATAGCTTGCAGCTCTTCTTTGTTCTCCTGTTATCTTTTAAATTAACAAAGAAACTGCCTGCCACCAAATATCTGGCACTCTAGCACAATGCTAAAGCACAAAGGTGCCTTCTTAAAATAATTAAAACCATTTAAAGGTTTGGAATGTGGGGATGTGTTATGAACAAAAGAGAGGAATCACAAAGCAGATGCACGCAGGGATGCTATCAAGGCAGTTATTGAAAGATTACAGTTATTTTGCTTTCACGAGATAGCTGGGTAGTTCAGATAAGCACCTAGTTTGGGATTATCAATTTTCTCTGGGGAATATAACCACAAACAATGTCAAATGGAAAATAACATCTCATCAGCGTTCATGACTGGCTTTCCCCTTATGTGGTTCCCTGGAGGACTCGTCTCATAGCTGTCAATCTGTCGTGTTTTTCTGATGATGTATATCAGTCTGTTGTTGAGTTTCGAGTATAGTCAAGATAAACTGCAAAATGAATAATCCCCAGCGGTGTACAGAACACAAGGTAGTTATTGATGTGTGCATTCACTCAATGACATGGTTTTTGATTGCAAGATCTTTGACATCAATTAATTCAATCACCATTTTACTAATCATAATTCGTTTTTAGTTTTCTAATTACTCAAAAGGCAATGTGTTGATTTCTTAATGGTGAATTAGATTACTATAAATTGAGTGGCTGCAGGGAGGCCTAGGGGAGTCAGGTGAATTGAAATAGAAAAATAATAAGTTGCATAGAATTCATTGGCCTATTTAAGTGTTATTGATCAAATCCTATCGAAAACTGAACACTCTAAAACATAAAGGTTTTGGGTTCTACTTAGCACCTTTTGGTTCTTGCTATCAAATTTGGAACTATTTCTCATAAATGACATTTTTAAAGGGTCGTAAATTGTATAAAAGTGTCAAGATTTCATGGGTATAGCTGCTTAATCACACTGTTTGGCTTTCGAGTTGTTTATTGTTACTTGATGAGATCAAAATGATCTGTCCTTCCTTAAATTAATCTTATACACTGATCAGCCATAACATTATGACCAGTGGTCAGTACCTATCAAAAGTGGTCCAAGGAAGGAAAAGTGGTGAACCGGCGACAGGGTCATGGGTGGCCAAGACTCATTGATGCACGTGGGGAGCGAAGGCTGGCCCGTGTTGTCCGATCCAACAGACGAGCTACTGTAGCTCAAATTGCTGAAAAAGTTAATGCTGGTTCTGATAGAAAGGTGTCAGAACACACAGTGCATCACAGTTTGTTGTGTATGGGGCTGTGTAGCCGCAGACCAGTCAGGGTGCCCATGCTGACCCCTGTCCACTGCCGAAAGCGCCTACAATGGGCACGTGAGCATCAGAACTGGACCACGGAGCAATGGAAGAAGGTGGCCTGGTCTGATGAATCACAAGTTCAAGGTGTTGACTTGGCCTCCAAATTCCCCAGATCTCAATCCAATCGAGCATCTTTGGGATGTGCTGGACAAACAAGTCTGATCCATGGAGCCCCACCTCGCAACTTACAGGACTTAAAGGATCTGCTGCAAACGTCTTGGTGCCAGATACCACAGCACACCTTCAGAGGTCTAGTGGAGTCCGTGCCTCGACGGGTCAGGGCTGTTTTGGGACCTACACAATATTAGGCAGGTGGTCATAATGGTATGGCTGATCAGTGTATATTGTAGGGCATAAGGGGACAGAGGCATGCTGGGAATGGCCCTCCACAGGGAAACAGACCCTAGTGGACTGGGCTTGGGGGGGTTGTGTGGATGTTATTACCTGCCTGAGTTGTCCTGTGAGTCCCTTACCCCTCTGGTGTGCACATTGTCTTTCTCACCCTGGGTTTGAAGGAGCCTGGCATAACACCCTGCCTTGCCCCTCTGTCCATGTCTCTCAGTGTACACTTCTACATGTTCTTATCAGAGCAACTTGAGCAGATTCTGCATTAAATTAGTGGTTTGGTTCCTAAGTGAGAGTGTTCTTTGGTGTTGAACCTGTTGTGCACAGTAAGTGTTACAATATGTATAATTGTTTTCACTCATCATCACTTTGACTAAATTTCATTAATGAAAATCAAATGTTTATGAGAACAATAGACTATATTTGTCATCCTCAAATTGGGTACAATACAAATCTGACTTTCCATATGCTGTTCTTTATTCTGCACCTTTGTGTGTTGCTCAATTTCCATTTTACAGTCACTCATTTCAGTAGTTGCTATGAGTTAAAGCTTACACTATTGTATATACAACCATAATCCATCCATCCATCTTCGAAACCGCTTATCCTGGTGAGGGTCGCAGGGAAACCACAGCCGTTCCTGCAGGCATAGGGCGCAAGGCAGGAACACACCCAGAACAGGACGCCAGGCCATAACTGGGCAACACACACACACACACACACACACACATACCTACAGGGCAATTTAGCATGGACAATTAACCTAACCTGCATGTCTTTGGATGGTGGGAGGAAACTGAGTGCCTGGAGGAAAACCACACAGACACAAACCTGGGACCATGGAGCTGTGAGGCAACAGCGCTAACCACCGTGTCACCGTGCTGCCCTTACAACCATAATAATAATAACAATCACAAAAAAGTATTAAAAGTGGGGTAAAATAAAACAAATGCATGTTATAATTCAGCTTTTATGGGTGAAAAGGGTGTTTCACAAATAGCACCATACAGTGAGGGAAAAAAGTATTTGATCCCCTGCTGATTTTGTACGTTTGCCCACTGACAAAGAAATGATCAGTCTATAATTTTAATGGTAGGTGTATTTTAACAGTGAGAGACAGAATAACAACTAAAAAATCCAGAAAAACGCATTTCAAAAAAGTTATAAATTGATTTGCATGTTAATGAGGGAAATAAATATTTGATCCCCTATCAATCAGCAAGATTTCTGGCTCCCAGGTGTCTTTTATACAGGTAACGAGCTGAGATTAGGAGCACTCTCTTAAAGGGAGTGCTCCTAATCTCAGCTCGTTACCTGTATAAAAGACACCTGTCCACAGAAGCAATCAATCAATCAGATTCCAAACTCTTCACCATGGCCCAGACCAAAGAGCTGTCCAAGGATGTCAGGGACAAGATTGTAGACCTACACAAGGCTGGAATGAGCTACAAGACCATCGCCAAGCAGCTTGGTGAGAAGGTGACAACAGTTGGTGCGATTATTCGCAAATGGAAGAAACACAAGATAACTGTCCGTCTCCCTCGGTCTGGGGCTCCATGCAAGATCTCACCTCGTGGAGTTTCAATGATCATGAGAACGGTGAGCAATCAGCCCAGAACTACTTGGGAGGATCTTGTTAATGATCTCAAGGCAGCTGGGATCATAGTCACCAAGAAAACAATTGGTAACACACTACGCCGTGAAGGACTGAAATCCTGCAGCGCCCGCAAGGTCCCCCTGCTCAAGAAAGCACATGTACAGGCCCGTCTGAAGTTTGCCAGTGAACATCTGAATGATTCAGAGGAGAACTGGGTGAAAGTGTTGTGGTCAGATGAGACCAAAATCGAGCTCTTTGGCATCAACTCAACTCGCCGTGTTTGGAGGAGGAGGAATGACCCCAAGAACACCATCCCCACCGTCAAACATGGAGGTGGAAACATTATGCTTTGGGGGTGTTTTTCTGCTAAGAGGACAGGACAACTGCACCGCATCAAAGGGACGATGGACGGGGCCATGTACCGTCAAATCTTGGGTGAGAACCTCCTTCCCTCAGCCAGGGCATTTAAAATGGGTCGTGGATGGGTATTCCAGCATGACAATGACCCAAAACACACAGCCAAGGCAACCAAGGAGTGGCTCAAGAAGAAGCACATTAAGGTCCTGGAGTGGCCTAGCCAGTCTCCAGACCTTAATCCCATAGAAAATCTGTGGAGGGAGCTGAAGGTTCGAGTTGCCAAACGTCAGCCTCGAAACCTTAATGACTTGGAGAGGATCTGCAAAGAGGAGTGGGACAAAATCCCTCCTGAGATGTGTGCAAACCTGGTGGCCAACTACAAGAAATGTCTGACCTCTGTGATTGCCAACAAGGGTTTTGCCACCAAGTACTAAGTCGAAGTGGTCAAATACTTATTTCCCTCATTAACATGCAAATCAATTTATAACTTTTTTGAAATGCGTTTTTCTGGATTTTTTAGTTGTTATTCTGTCTCTCAGTGTTAAAATACACCTACCATTAAAATTATAGACTGATCATTTCTTTGTCAGTGGGCAAACGTACAAAATCAGCAGGGGATCAAATACTTTTTTCCCCCACTGTACATACATGATTCAATTTTTAACCATTTGGTTCTATGCTGTGGAACCTCTAGGGTTACTTCCAGAGAGCACCATATTGCACCTATATTGCACCATTTAAAGTAAGAGTGTAGTGTAGTGAATAAGCAGAAGACAATGTATTTCACTTATTATCACTAAGGTGATAATCATGCAAGAATATGTAGAGAATTTCCCTTTGGTTCTCATTTTTATAAATGGAATATTTGCAGTCAGATTAATGTATTTTATCTTTTTAATTATTTGTAGCTTGCCTGTGTTTACAGTTATTACATTTCTTTGTTCAAATGATTCTGTTTAATGAATCAATTGCTGGAATAATATAAATAATTGGCTGTGTTAAATGTAGTTTGGCAATATTATTGCTATAGTAATGAATTTCAAAAGCATTAGCAAAGAATGAGTGGAAGCGATTGTTGCATTTGAAAATGATGGAATTCATATTTTTTAGACAACATTGTAGACCTTTGTTTAATATCAAAAAATCTTGTTTAAGACTGCATAATTGGAATTCATACTAGAGTATATATTTATGTTAATTATAAATATATTTTGATCTGGATGAATCTGTTATAAGTAAGCCCTTTTTCAATTTCTTTACCTGTAATTCAGTTTTCTCTGCAGAGGACGTTGATATTGCCTCCACAGGTAACAAGCAGTAATTAAACAATCAACTATCAAACAGATGTGATACTATAAGCTTTCCATAGATAGTTTGTGATAATGTGTTGCAAACCACTGTATTTACATTATTACTTATTATGTATATACCAGCTTCAAATATAATGACATTAATGCATATAGATATAGAAGAACAGTAAATACATTGATCAGTATCAAGCCTGTAGACTAAACAATAAACCTCCAATGAAAGAATTATGTTTGATTTAGTATCTTGATGTTTGCCTCTGCTTTAAAAGCACAGTATTATCATGATGTCTGATAGCTAAATAATGTTAAAAGGAATATTCTTCCATCCTGGGGCTGCAAAAAAATGAGTTCCCTCCACCATAATGTGCATTAATAGGATCTGATTTATATCCTTTGTACTACATTAGTTTGCCGTTGCTTGCTTTAAATTCCAGATTTGTAGATTTTAGCTCATTGTCTCATGTGTGAATCTGTGAACTCTTTCTGACCTTCTTTTTCAACCAACAACAGCATAATGCACCCTGAGGTTTGACTGGAATTAGCATTGGGTTACTGCCACGTCTTCTACCTTCTCTTATGTTTTCTTGCATACTGGAACCTCGCTTACAATGTTTTCCTGCCTACATTATTATCTTTATATCTCATTTAATAATGAGCAGTTTGATAGTCACCATGGATTTAAATTATGCTAATAATCCAATATTTCTTTTCGGTTTGAATTCCAACAGAGCTTTCATCGTGTCTCCAATATTGTATTGGATTGCTTGAGGGTATATATATATATTTGTTTTGTTTTATTATTATTATTTTTTTTTTTCATGAAAAGGTAAACACAATGTCTGCACTGACAGGGTATAATAGTAGTCATGCAACAGAAAGCTAAATATACATTGGCATGTTTTTTTGTGTTTTTTGCCCATTCTTCAACGCAGAAGAATGTCACAGTTTGTTCAGATCCCAGAGTTTTCTCTTGTGAAAAACTCTTCAGCTTCTCAATCACATTTTGTGAAATGAGACTGGGCCATTTCAAAATCTTGGTCTTGCTGGTCTTTAACTCTTCTGTTTAACTCTTTTGTAGCATGTGTGTTTTGTATTATTCTCATTGAAGCCTGCAGTTGCACTTTACACCAAGTTTTGCAGCAGACCCTAAACGCACAGACTCCACCTAAATGATTCACACTCTGCAGAAGAAAAAAATGGTTTTGAAAGACAAATGGTCTGGACCACCTCCTGACCTTAACCATGTTAAAATCTGATGTGAAGAACTTGACAGGAGAGTTAAATAGAA